>NC_052061.1:10100691-10464441 GCF_903992535.2 Arvicola amphibius
AAGCAGAAGATGTCAGTCCCTTGATGTTCAGGACTCTGTCTGCGCAGCAGGCTTTCAAGCATTTGTCCGCTTCCTGAGGCACCACCATGATGCTGGCTTCTCTCTCTCTCTCTCTTTTTTTTGGTTTTTTTTTTTTGAGACAGGGTTTCTCTGCAGCTTTAGAGCCTGTCCTGGAGCTAGCTCTTGTAGACCAGGCTGGTCTCGAACTCACAGAGATCCGCCTGCCTCTGCCTCCTGAGTGCTGAGATTAAAGGCGTGCGCCACCACCGCCCGGCCTGACTTCTCTTTACATGGGCTTGACTCACAAAATGCTGTCTGCCCAACAGGTCTTCGAGGCCTCCTGAGTCTAGAAGACTAAATATAGAGCAGAGACTAGAGAAGGCCCAGGCCTCCGACCCTTCGCAGGAATGGAAGCAGGTAGCTCAGGCATCTGGCTTTCTGAACATTTTAGTTTTGTTCACTCCCGAACAAAACTATTCCTTACTTTTCTGGTGATAGTGATATGTTTGAGTCTGACTTCTTTTCTGCTCTTGGGGACTTGGAAGGGACTCAGTATCTATCAGAGTTCTTCTTGTTGTTCTTTGTTTTTGTTTAATTTCATTCTTTAATGTCAGATGTATCCTTTCACATGTGACTTAAATGAGTCAGAGGGGCCAGGACACATATGTGTGTGACTGAGTATTTAATTTTGTTTTTTTAGGTGAAACATTGCTTCAAACATTTTGACCCATTTGGACTTGAGTTTTGTACATAGTAATAGCTATGGATCTATTTTCATCCTTCTACATGTTGATATCCAATTATGCCAGCACCATTTGTTAAATATGCCTTATTTTTTCCATTCCTGCATTGCTGGTGGGAGTGCAAATTGTTACATCCCCTTTGGATATTAGTATGGTGGTTTCTCAGAAAATTAGGAAACAACCTTTCTCAAGACTCAGCAATACCAATTTTGGGTATATACCCAAAGGATGCAATCGTACAAGAACATGTGCTCAACTATGTTCACAGCAGCATTTTTGTTCTGGCTCTTTGTCATAGTCAGAACCTGGAAAGAGCCTAAATACTCCTTGATCGAAGAATGGACAAGGAAAATGTTGTACATTTTACACAGTGGTGTACTACACAGCAGAAAAAAAAAATGACATCTTGAAATTTGCAGGCAAATGGATGGGTCTAGAAAACATCATATTGAGTGAGGTAACCCAGACCCAGAAAGACAAATATCACATGTACTCACTCATAAGTGCCTTTTAGACATAAAGCAAAGAAAACCAGCCTACAATTCACAATCCCAGAGAACCTAGACAACAGTGAGGACCCTAAGAGAGACATACATGGATCTAATCTACATGGGAAGTAGAAAAAGACGAGATCTCCTGAGTAAATTGGGAGCATGGGGACCTTAGGAGAGGGTTGAAGGGGAGGGTGAGAGGCAGGGAAGGGAGCAGAGAAAAATGTAGAGCTCGATAAAATCAATTTGAAACAATGAGAGAGAGAGAGAGAGAGAGAGAGAGAGAGAGAGAGAGAGAGAGAGAAGTGGTACAAGTATGTATTCTCCAGACTCAACATAACTGAAGCTCAGAGCATGGCCACCAACATGACATTTCTCCTTCACATGCCTAGGTCCTCGACTGACCCCACTGTAACCTCTTCAGTCTCTGTTTACCTTTTGTTTTACTGGAAACCCTAGGCACATCCATCTCCCTCCCACTACACCCAACACACAACACACAGGTACCTTTGACCCCCAAACAACCAACAGCCTCCCCAAGTCCCATGACCTTAGTGGCAGGACAGGACGGGACACTGAAACTGCACTGCTTATCTCTGAACCCTTGGGCAACACATTTCTCACTATTTTTAAGCTTTCTGCCCCTTCCTTTCCCAATCTTGCCTTCCCCCTGCTTCAGCTCCCTATTCAACTCATTGGTCAGCTCAGCTATTTCAGTTTTGGGTTGAATGGTCTAGACAGGAACCAAAAGATGCACAGTCTGCATATGGGTCTCCTCTAGGCATCGCCATCTTCCAAACAGCACAGGGCAGGAGAGACTGGGGGGGGGGGATGGAAGAACTTTAACCCATCAGGGCAATCCCTCTCTACCATCAAACACAAAGGCCAGTACGCGATGCTGCTTAGCAAACAGTCAAAGGGCACTACTAGAATTATCTTTAGACATTAAACTCCTTGGCTTTCCTTTTTGCCCCCAAGAGAATATTCTGGAACCGTGGACAATTTCCCAATTGTATTAGAGCAAAACAGAAAAGCTGATTTGGGTAGGCTTTTCCATACATGACATATTTTTAAAGACTTATTTTTATTTATGTTTGTATATACGCGCATCTAGAAAGAGGGAGGGAGAGACAGAGAAAGCACTTGTGCATTTTAGGTGCCCACAGAGACGTCTGAAGAGGGTATCAGTCCCCTGAATTGTGAGAGTCTTAGGTGGCTGTGAACCTCCTGACAGGGTACTAGAGTCAAACTCCTGGTCCTCCGGGAGAGCAGCACGTGTTCTTAACCTGTGGCGCCATCTCTCCAGCCCTTTGGTGTGGCTTTTTTGACATACATTTTCCTAGCTGCTGGTTATAACAGCCTAACTCACAATCTAAGAATCTCCGGAACACAGGACTTATTCAGAACACAGGCTTGTAGGACAGCCTGGGGATCTAGTGTGCATATGTCTGTCAGAGGGCAGAGGAGACTCAAATGCATGCCACTGATGACACAATTTTCAAATCTCTGCATGTTCCATTTTCTGTGATCCCTTTTGATAAACCAAGTCAGGTTACCATACTAATACGGAGAGTAAATGCTGATCTGTAAGCGTGCGAGGTTAGCACTCTGTCACAAGTCCTGAAGGATGAGCACAACACCAAAAGCCTCCTAGCCCTCAGGGGACAGAAGGCATCCGAGAATATAAACTTTTATAGAACTGCTGACAATTTCATGGTTTCTTTGTCATGTAGCAAACCTCAGCAGACTACCAAAAGGCTAGTAAGTATCAAAGTCAGGGTCCAGGGCTCCTGTTATTCTTAACCATGACCTAATGCACACGTACAAATGAAGTCAAATGTAAGGACATGGACAAAAGAGCTACGTGCTATGAAAACCTATTCGAACCTTGTAGAGGAGCAAGTGATACTTGCAAACTGAACATATTGCTAGTTTTATCAACATGGCTGTGAGGCCTTAAAGAAAGGATTTGGTCCCCTTTGAGACATATGCCTGCAATAGTTTAGGAATCCTACACCCCCTTGAAGAATTCCTACTAAGTTGCAGGTAATGGGTGACCTGAAAAATCAAGAAGATAGCTTTCAGAGGTCCCCACCCTCACCCTGGAAACTGGTCCCATAGTAATGGAAATCCCTCAGTGGATACTTGGGAAGGAAGTGGAAGGCTGGGAGTCGAGGCGGACTGTCCCTGAACTCAGGAATGAGAAAGGGAAGAAGTGGTCTTGACCTGACCACCTCTAAAGCCAATAAATAGACCAAGAAGCCATGATGTGATGTGAGGACCTTCAAAAGGATCCCTTGGTACCCACAGTATTTAAACTTTGGAAGCTTAAACGAAATACCTCACCTTCCCAATTAGCGTGTTTAGCACCCCCTACCTTTCAAGCTTCTTCCCCAATCATCTCTAACATGATCCAGTCAGAACCAGCTTCAGCTTCCAAATGCATCAGGCTCTTCCTGGCTCTTGCTGCCAAGCAGTCCTTTCCCCCTGTCTGGATGTCCGTCTGTATTCTTCCCTTCTCCACCCACTAGCACCAACATTTCCTCCCAATCTCAGCTCAGACCCACACCTCCCCTTGGGGAAACTTGGCCTCACCTGGCTACAACCCCCTCATCCCAGCAGAACAGGTGTTTCCTCCTGAGTGCCCCCATTGCTCCAGGCTGCCATCCACAGCCTAGGTATCCCAAATCGATTCAAATCATGGGGTCAGGCATTCGCAGAGTGGATAAACAAGGTTGTGAGCTCACTGACAAGAGTCTTGTTCATGTGTTCGCTCCCAGGGTCACGTGATTGTACCACTGAACAAACACACAATGTGTTGCTTTCTATTTGGGACCACCCTCTACTCTACCTACATCTGTACCTGGGCTGTTTCTGCTTGAAGTAGCAAACATGCAATTCACTGATTCACACCAATTTAGTCACAGAGTGAAAGATATTGGCTCATGGATTCTAGGAAGGGCCAAATGTCCCAAGTGGGGGAATGCTAGAGAGGCACCCAACTTTAGGATCCATGACAACTGTAATCCGTGGCTTGAATATTGCATAAAATCTCCCTGTTTCATACTGGAACTTCTCTCTGCCTGCCCCCTTTGATTCTTCACTGTCTACGGTCTTGTTTGCAACCTAGAAATTCCAGGTTTTATGGCCCACTGCTCTCCCCATTGATGACATACTGCTGGTCTTTCTTGATCCCAAACTAGAAAGTCCTGGGGAAGGATTCTGATTGGCTTAGCTCTACCACCTGCCTTCTGCTAGCACTGGTACAGTTTCTGAAAAGAGAGATGAGATGGTGAGAAGACAGTCCCAGCTTTCTCTGCCGCTGACTGTGCCATCTCTCTGCCCGTATGTTTCAGACACTGTGCCTAGGTCAACTGGGAAAAGGAAGGGAAGGCAGACAGCTCCCGCCTGATCATCCGCTACAAGTATAGTTGGCAAAGTCTTTAGGCATCTGATGTCTGAAGCCATCAACGTCAGGATGACCATCCCAGCCTTATGACCGCGAGCCTTTCTGATCACAGTCTTCTCTGTAAAGTGGAGACAGCAGTCACTGACTGACTGCAGAGCCGCTGGAAGAATGAATGAACGGCGTAAGAAACAGGCACCATGGTGCCTGTCACAGATTAAATACTCCCTAAATCACTAGCTGCTGTTCTGAACATGGCCGTAAGTCAGAGCAGAAGGAATTATGTCTTGAAATAAAAGCAGATTAAAAATAATGATACAAAAGATCTCAGGCAATTAATACAGAGTGCGGGATCTAGGGACAGCACTGTCCGTGGAGACACATTGGTGCAATCCTTGGCACGTGAGCAGCAGTTAGCAGAAGCAGCGGCAGATAAAAGGCATCGAAGCACACAGGAGGCGACGTGGTGACACTTCCTGGAGCCCCAGCCACTCTGAGGCTGAGGCAAGAAGATCAGTAGAGCCTGCATGCTCAAGCCTGCATGCTCAAGACCAACGTGGTTAATACAGTGAGATGCCGTCTCAGAGAGAGGAGAGCGAAGCGGGGAAGGGGAGAGCATGCGCAAGAGGGAGACAGCGACAGTGATGGAGACAGAGACCGGCTGATTTTTCAGGAAGTAGGAAAAAGCATGGACCAAAATTAGGAGGTGTGAAATGAACAGGGAGACTCAAAAGATCCAGAAGTTTCTGTTTACACAGGGTTTCTAAATCTTAGCGCTGAAGATACCTGGGATAGGAGGTGTGGCTGGGAAGGAAATACAGATGGGGCCGGAGCGATGAAGGCCAGGCTAAGGGATGCAGACTTTTTTCCACTCGCAGCGGTCGCTGGAGGCTTGAAGCCGAGAACCGAATGATGAGGTGGAACGCTATGCTCTGCACGGAATGAAGAACTTTTATTAGAGCCTCAGTGGCTAGAAAAATAAATGAAAACTCCTTCTCAGCTTCCTTTATGAGGCCATTTTTGTTAAGGAAATTTTTTTTTTTTTGGTTTTTTGGACATTAGAAAACAGTGCCTCAGGAGCTACCGCAACTGGCAGGCGGTGTTTGCCCCAGGATTGAGGCGAGTAGAGAAGAGGGGTCTACGGGCCCCTCAGAACGGACCGGTACTTCTCAAATACATTCCTATTTGCCCTGCAGGAGTCAGCCAGGCCCCCTGTTAGCGCCTCTTCATAGAATTCTAGCGGAGCACGGTAATACAAAATTCTTGGTTTGGGTTTTGTGTTTGGTTTTTGGTTTTGGTTTAATTTTGGCAGGGGGCAGGTGGGCGCTGTTGTTTTATATATTAGCTTGAAGCACCTTTAAACTCCCCAGGAGAGCAGAGTGTGTCTCTAGGTTAACCGCATCCTAAAGGCCACCAGGGTGAGCTCTCTGGACGCAGGGTGATCCAGAATAGGTATCCTTCTCAACTCCGGGGTGCTTTAAACCAATCTCACACATCCGAAAGCAATGTGAACAGCACAGACAGAGAAATACCAGGCAAGCCAGAGAAGAGATTTTAGGGAACTAAGAATTGCAAACGTAGACTAAATAAAATAAAAAACAAATCAAAGCAAGCAAATAAAGCCCAGAGCAAAGTCTGAGGGGTAGCTCAGTTGGTGAAAGACTCGCTTTGCAGGCACAAGAAGTTCCATGGCTAGCACTCACATAAAAAGCCAGGAGAGTGCACATCTTTAATCCCAATGCTCTGGGAATTGAGGCAAGAGGAGCCCTGGGGCTCAGCGCTCAGCTTAGCAGGTCTAGCTTACTTGGCAAAACCTCAGGCCAATGGGAAACCCTGTCTCAAAAGAGTTACACACAGTATCCCTGAGACTGGTCTTCAAGAGGCCCTCAGGCTACCACACCCAAGCACATACCCACACCAAGAAAGTGTTGCCTGCTACAGATGAGTCCCCCAGATTCACAGAAACAAGAGCCCTTAAAGCACAGTTACCCCTAAAAAGAACCAACATCTGGACTCCTGGATCCTTGGCAAACATCGTCTCAAGCATTGCCAAGGAAAACACGCACTCGGGGTGCTGCAGCAGCCAGCAGCGAGGTTACTATTCACCCAGTTCACAGAAGAGCAAACTGAGACAAGGGGAGGACAGAGCCTGAGGGGCCCCAGGTGGAACGATGCTCATAGCTGTGTCCGGATTGGTGGACACGTCTGAGAAGAACAGTTTCTATAGAGGGTATGGGGTCAAACTAGGAACAGGTACAGAAAGGTGAGCCTGCTCATTTTTTCTGGTATACTTTTGTTATTTTGCAGCCTCTCTCTCTCTCTCTCTCTCTCTCTCTCTCTCTCTCTCTCTCTCTCTCTCTCTCTCACACACACACACACACACACACACACACTTTCCAGTTTAAATAAAAAGCCTATTCCGAAGCTGAATGGGAGTGGTTGATTCTTCACTGTCTCCAATCATGGGTCTGTCACTGGAAGAAACTACAGCTTCCCATCTCTTCCTTGGTGTTCCACAGGCTTTCACAGGTTCCCTCTCTTCTTAGAATGGGGTTGTTGGCTCTGTACTACAGGCCAGGTAAGCTTCCCCTGAGCCTGGCACTGTGCCTGGAGATGGTTTTTCCCACCCCTCACCCTCTTCCCTTGCCACAGCTGCAGGGCCCTAGATCTGGACTTTACAGAACTTTAGCCTGCTTTATTTTTTTAATTGTTGACCTCCAAAGCCTCCTGTTTGCATCTGTTTATTAAATTGCCAACTCAGCTGTGAAATGCCCTTTATGGTGTTGTTTTATTGGTGGGCCATTCAGGAACCCAGCCCCGCACAAACAGGATAAATATTTTTCTTTGCAGCACACACCCCATGTTGGGAGCCACAGAACAAGGGGAGAGAGGAGTTTGTTTACGAGCTCTTCATTCATTCCTTGGAGAGGAACTGTGAAATGTAACCCTCACATTCCGCAGGACACTCACCCCCCACCACCACCACCCCACCAGCTTGAGCTCATTTGGAGGTGTGATGTTCCACTCCGAGGGTGGCTGTTAATTTTATTGACCAAATTTGGAAAGCAGGGAGCTCCATAATTAAACGGGGACTCTGGAAGAGCATGGGCCATTTTGGGTTCTGGAGAGTGGTCACACGCACGTTTGGTTTTTGTTGTTGAGTGTGTGTGTGTGTGTGTGTGTGTTTTGTTTTGTTTCACCCCTTGGAGGAAACGTCAAACCCCAGTGCTAATTTCTAAAGATTTGCTGTCTCTAAGCTAGGTTAGAAGCGTACAGTTCTTGCCTCAAATCTGCACCATCCAGTAATTCCTGCAGGCACTCCTCTCCCAGAAGGTCACTGCCACATTACAGAATAAAACCTGTGTGAGCCAGTGTGGTGGCCCCGAACTGGGTCTCCCTGACTCTGGAGCCGAGGATGGTGAACCACATCACCTGCCTGCCTCCATCTTTGTACTAACTGTAAAGTTATCCCTGGAAGCTTGGATACAACTGGAATTTTCAGTGAGTGTGAAGCAGATTCTCCTTGCTTTGTTCATGCCCAGAACAAGAAAGAGTGAAAGATCTGCCTCCTCCTCCTCCTCCCATCCCATCCCTCATGGATGTCCTCAAAGAAAAATACCTTTAACTCCCAAAGAATTGACAGACAACCCCCCTCATCTCCATCCACTCTGTGCCTCAATCCAGAGGCAGATTCACGCCAATGTGAGTTGGCACAGCATATTGGTAACTTAGCGGGGTGTTTACCCAATGCTAACCTTGAACTGGACAGCAGAATGAACGGACCCTGTCAATATTTGGACTTCGAGGGGGCCGGTTTATAACTGCTCAGACTCATCTCTGTATTGCGCTTTGAAATCTGACTTTGCCATGTTGCTCCCAGGCCTCCTTCTTTGCTTGCTTTCGGACAGGCTATTTGGGGATATTTCCTTTGGAAGGGATGTTGGGGGCTGTGGGGGAATGAGTGGAGACAAGTTCAGAATATCACAATGTGGTGTGGAAAAAAAGAAATGTAACCCAAGTAGCGAAAACTCCACCACAGAGCAATGTTATTGTTGGCTGAATGGTGGGGACCATCTGGATCTCCCAGAATGGGGGGAGGGGTGGGGGGGGGTCTGCAGTGTACAGATGCTTCTATTGTTGGTGGAGCGAGCTTGTAAATAGTTAAAATATTTACCAAGGCACCTCTGAGCCGGAGCTATCCCATTTTATTATTTATACCTTTTCAGAGGGACAAAAATGGAGGTGTCCACTAAACGTGATGGATTAGGCTTATAAACAGCCATTATGGCCGTCAAACCTCACATGTCAGCTCCTCCTTTGTGTCCGTGCATTTCTAAGCTAACCAGTGATCCATGCATAAGATAGAAGGTTAAGAATGCAGAGGAAAGAAGTGTGGACTGCAAGCAAGATGCATCTTCTGCTGATTAGAAACACAGCTGTAGAAAGTGAGGAAAACGCCTGGCCAGAGACGAGAAAGGGGACGAGTATGTGCACATTTCTGCATCTGTGTGCGTGCACGTGTGCGTGTATGTGTGTGTGTGTGTGTGTGTGTGTGGTGTGTATGTGTACACCAACAGAGACAAGATCTGGAAGGTGTACAAACCCTAAGTGTACACACATGGTCTGCAAGCACGTGTGAGCGTGTGTGAGCGTGTGTGAGCGTGTGTGAACGTGTGTGTGTGTGTGTGTGTGTGTGTGTGAGCGCACGCGTGCGCGAGCACCCACAGAAGACAAGATCTGGGAATTGTACAAACCCTTGCAATCTGACACGTTGCTTCCATTCTCACAATCTGGTGGGCTGGAAACCTGCAAGGCCTCTACCTGCCAGCTGTTTCCTTAGTGATCGCAGCTGGCTTTTGTTTTCCCAAGATAGAAATCAGGAAATGCAAAAATTAAATAGGATTTGAGAAGCAGAAGGATGGGCCCTGGGTCAAAGGGAGCCAGCAGGTACCAGCAGTTGTTGACAGAGGAAGATCTCATCTTCTGGTGGCTAAGTTAAAAAAAAAAAAAAACTTAAAATGATGTCATCGACAAGAGGCAACCCACACTGCAGGTGATCCCATGCTGTGCCTAGAAAACAAACTCCTAGAAAGTTAGGTTGAAGCAAAGAAGATAATGCTCATGCCAAAGTTCATTGGGATTCCTAGGAGGGTTCATTGTCAGAGCGGCTGGTGGGGGAAATGGCATTTTCTTGCAGGTAGGAAGAAAGTGCAAATTGTGTTATTGTTGGCCCTGGGTTGCTACAGTGTTAGGGTAGTGTTTGTGAGAAAAAAAAAAAAAAAGTCGACTTCTTACCCTGCAAGCCCAGCTCCTTTTCTCTGTCGGTCCCTGACTTCCTGCCGTGTACAAACTCAAGCCTGCAACTCTGTCCCTTGTTCCTTTAAAGGGAAGCTGTGCAATTAACCGGCACAGGGTTTTAGGAGACAGCGATGCTCAGCGAGGCCGGAATCTCCTCTGACAGCTCTAAACATAGACTGGAATTTTAATTTGAGTGAACTGTTGCCTAGCTGTCTTCCCTAGAGATCTCAGGAAGAAATTATGACCTCACTTATTTGTTTATTTACGCTGTTACTTATTTATTGTGGGCTCTTGCATGAGAACTTACTCCTGTAACAAGTGGAAGATTTATTTCTATGTATTCCTCTGTGGTTCGTGCAAATAAGAGAGAATGGAGCATTTGGAAAACACAAATACCCACACAGACTTCCTTTACAGGTGAGCAGACCGGGGGGGGGGGGGGGGGGCTTCTCTACTCAAGCCCCCCTCCCCACACCCCAACCCCCATTGACTCTCGGGCACTTTAACCATGATGCCCTGTTCGCGTCATCTTCAGACTGCTGTCCCCACATTAGTATGCTGGTACATCTACTGGTTTCCTTCTGTAAATACTGGGATCTGAATCACACCACTGTGGTGGCCAGAGATGAAACACTGTTTCCAGAAAAGAAAAAGAAACAGAAACACATTTTCTCACTAGATCTCTGGACTGTGGTGTCACAGCTAGCAGAGGACGATTTGGCTCGGTGGGGAACATCCTCTATAAAGAGAACACCCTTTGGGAGTCTCTCTAAGACAGCAATTTTTTGTCTTCTCTTTGCAGCCGTAAGTAGCGATAATAATTCTCACCAGCCGGCCTTCAAACAGGATCACAAAAGGAGTGTACGTGGTGCCCTTGGTAAGTTCTAAAGCACAGCCAGCCACACCAGCTCGCCCTGAATTCGATCCCCCTCCCATGAGATTTCTCCTATTCAGGGAGGAATTAGAACTTTCGGGAGTTTGAAAGTTAACAAAGCAAAATGAACATGGAGAGTGCCCGTGAACTACACCAAACGGTTTGGCCATCTAGCTAAACCTTGGCTGTACTCACACACAGACGGAAGGCATATAAGCTATCGACTCACACTTTACACCTCAGTGCAGCCCAGGCAGGGATGGCTCCTGTAGTCGCTTTCCCAGCTCTCTCTCTCCTCTCTCTCTCTCTCTCTCTCTCTCTCTCTCTCTCTCTCTCTCTCTCTCTCTCTCTCTCTCTCTCTCTCTCTCTCTCTCCATCTCTATGCCTTACATCAAAGTCTTAGAAACCCACAGAGCCTGCCAGAAGGCTCACTCCTTTCTTTTCCCCAAGTCATGGACAGTTAGGCTGCAAATGGCTCCCTCACTAATTTTAAAAGAAACAGGAATTCTTAAGTTTGTGCTGTAGCCCCAATCTCTCTGGAGCTTCTGAGCCTTTCTGAATCGAGCCGGTTCTGGGAGTCCAGCTGTCCTCTGTCAACTCCAGGTATATACATGGCAGCCACACCATCACTGGAGATGGAAACACCCAGGTTAAAAATACTGGGTGCCTACCTAAATTTCAGTTGCAGGTTACCAGCAAATGCGTTTTAGTGTAAGTTTGTCTCCAAGCCCAGTTTGGGGGGCTCACGTCTCTTTCTCTGGAGCTTCCAGACTCTAGGAGAGTGACGGCCTGGGGTATCTTAGGAGGGAAGGGCTGAGTAGGATCTCTGCTGGCCAGGCTGCTCAGTAAGGCAAAGGAGTTCTCTGTGGAAAGTTTCATGTAGGCCAAGAAGGCAAGGGGAGACTGTCACAGGCTGTCACCTACACCAACATAGCCTCCCAATACTGACTCCCAGGAATTCGGTGAGGTAGAATTTACATCCTCCCCATTTTACAGATGAGACAACTGAGGCAAAATCTAGATCATACATCTTTTTTTTTGGTTTTTCGAGACAGGGTTTCCCTGTAGTTTCTAGAGCCTGTCCTGGAACTAGCTCTTGTAGACCAGGCTGGCCTCGAACTCAGAGATCCGCCTGCCTCTGCCTCCCGAGTGCTGGGATTAAAGCCGTGCACCACCACCGCCAGGCTTAGATCATATATCTTACAGCTTGTAGCAACCATGCATAAAATAGATACTCAAGCCACACAGTCTGATGCTGGGCTTCTGGAAAAGGGTGACCCCAAGCCACCATATAAACAATTTTATGGTGAAGAGGATGCTGATGCAGAGGATGCTGATGCAGAGGATGCTGATGCAGAGGAAACGGAAAGGACTGCATCTTCCCCACCTGCTCAGAGTCTCCACCTATGCAAGCTAGAGCCCCAGAGCATGCTTGCTGGTCCCAGGGAGGATCTCAGTGCTGGAAGTACGGTGGGCAGGGATGCGCCTGCGCTCAAGAGGGGGTGGAACAATGTTCCCATCGAGAACTCTCCCTACCCCAGGCTCACTCTCCACAGGCAGGGCCAGAGAGCACTGAGAAAGAAATATTGAGAACATAGTCCCAGATGAGGAACCCTGGCAAGAGAGAGAGAGAGGAGAGGGAGAGGGAGGGGGAGGGGGGAAGGGGAGAGAAGGGAGAGAGAGAGAGAGAGAGAGAGAGAGAGAGAGAGAGAGAGAGAGAACACATTTTCTGATTTAAAGACCACCCAGGTGTGTGCTGGCCTGTCCCCATTTTAAGGTCTTAGCCTCTTACTTCTCAGTAAGAAAAGAAACAGATGTGGCCCCCATTCATCCATAATGGAGGCAGAAGGGAGGGGGGCCTGGGTGATGGGCAAGCGCCAAGCTGTCTTTGGCCCACAGTCGGTCTTCAGAGACAGGGACATTAACTGCCACAGCGTCGAGGCTTTTGGCTGTCACCTGCCCACTCAAGGACCGTCTTGTAGTAGGGAGCTAAGGTGTGCATGCTCAGAGGCAGAGGCATTAGATGATGCATCCTATAGTGCCGGTAGCAATGGGACACTGCCTGGCCAGGGGATTCTGGAGCCAGACCAGATAAGTCTCACTTCACTGGCGTCATCAGTGCATAGAGTGGGGGTGGCATGCTTGTTTCCCTCCCTCACCCCTCTTTTTCCCAGACCCGGGTCAGTTTGGCCTATTCAGAATAATTATCTCCAAAAGCGGGGGTGGGGGCAGATCCTGTTCAACAAATCCCCCACTTTTGTCTTCTAGCGGCTGTAGACCATGGTCCTCTGCTTATTCAGCCTTCCCCTCCCAACCAGGCCTGCAAATCTCTGTGGTTATGAGTCAATGATCAGACAGGAGAAGGGCACACTTGCTATAGTGGAGGAGGATTGGGCAGGGCTCCGGGCTTTGATGCTGCTTCTATTACATCCTGAATACATGAAAGAACATAGGCGGGAGAGGAAGAATTATAAAAGGGCGAAGGAAGAAAATGTTATTTTTCTTCAAGGGAAAAAAAAAGTTGAAGGGAGGGTAGAAGTGTCTGGTTTGCAATATCCCTAGTAACAGCCACACATATCTCTGGCAGACAAAAGCTAGTTACTGATTTAAGGCAGCGCCTTCTGGGACTCCCAGGAAATAACGGCAGAGGCAGAGAGGCGTGTTTAGGAGGGGACTGATGCTCAAATAGCAATGTCCGTGAAGCTAGGGTTAATTACAGGAAGGACTTCCAGGGTAATTGCCCAAAAACAACACAAGGAGCCAAGCTTCGCTTCACAGGCTCTGTGTCACTTCAGAAGGACCCCAGACACTAGCGGATAGGGAAAGGGGGGGATCCCCAGGAGGGTCTTCCAGAGAAGCACGGGGTACCTCAGCATCATCTCCACCCAAGGCCGGCACGGCTCCCTCTCTGAGCAGCCTCTGAAAAAATTTACCTGTAAACAAATCGCAAGTGACTTCCTGCTTGCCACACTGCAGAGAAATTACTAGTTTGGCCTCCGAGAAAGATAGAAGCCCTCCCTAAACCGTCAGCTAAGTGAAGCCTGGCTGGGAAGGAGGCGGGTAGATACTTCTAAGCAGTTTCTACAGGGGGTGGGTTTCACCCGGACCCTCAGTGAGGGCTTTGTTTCTAGACCATGCCCCCTTTAAGAAAGTAATGCATGCATTGTAACCATATGGCAAATACCACTTCAGATAATTAAGCCCAGAGACCCACCACATTCTGCAAAGGTGGGGGAAGGGTTAGCAACTGGTCCAGGACACCTGAGCTAGGAAGATCTAGGAAGCACTTAGAGATGTCTATAAAGTAAGACCTCCGTCCATTAAGAAGCACCCACTTGCCTGCACCCTGCGTCATTCCTACCTCACACGAGCTCATAAAATTTCAGAGGATGGGGTTGGAGACCCCAGTGGTTACGACCATTTGCTAAGATTCAAGATGAATGGAGGTTTGCTCCCCCAAGGGATTTTAGTTCCTACCATCCATGTCCAGCGGCTCCCAACCTCCTGTAACTACCACTTCAAGGGAGCCAACACCCTCTTCTGGCTTCCGTGAGTACCCACATCCGTGTGGCATGGCACACACACAGAGGAAGACACACAGAAGTAGAAATAGGAACAAAGTTGGCTAAGTGCCTCTCTGAGGCAGGTGGGAGGCACCTACTATCTGTGCTCTGGGGAAGCTAAGGTTGGAGAATGGAAAGTTAGAGGCCAGTCTGGGCCACACAGGGAGACCTTGTTTCAGAAAACCAAGCAAAACTGTCAGAGAGTCGGAGATGGGAACCCTTTGTGCTCTTTCTGGAAGGACCAGGATGGAAGGTTTCTCCAGACCTCTGCAGGGCTCTTTCAGTGGCTGTCAAGGTGGGTCATGGGGGATGGACGTGGATCACACTGTTAATCTCAGAGACTTCGGCTAGCCATTAAATCACATACTTAATCCTGGGCATGCTGACTGGTCATTAGTTATGAGCAGAAGGCACACAGAAATGAGTGGGCGCTAATTTCAGATCCTAACATCCTAGGCCAGGTTCAGGTTCCCCACTTAAAAAGCAAAAAAGTAAAGCAGCTGATGCCTCCCTGTGGCCCCAGCCCCCACACCTGATTCTCTGAAACTCGGGGGCCTCTCAAACACGTAATCTGAACTCAAGGGCAGGAACCTACTTCACAGGTTTTCCTTATTTTTCCATCTCAAATAATACCTTCTACCATAGTGAGAACATAATAAATAAATATTTTGAATGGATTCATTCATGCATGATTGAACAACCTTTATGGCTCTTTCTTTGCTTGTTTACAATAAAAGATTTGTGGGTGGGTCCTGGAGAAATACCTTTTCCTTTAAATCCTATCAACTCGCCTCCAAAGATGAAATAAGAATAAATCGCTGTAATAACTAACATTTATTTCGCACAGGCACATTACTTACTGATCTGAATTATGTCTCAACGCAGTCCTATAGAGGAGCTGCCATTCTGATTTGCATCCCACAGAGGGGGAAAGAAAACAGAATCTGAGGGATGAGTTGTATGGAGGAAAGGCTGTCAAGTCAGGTCCAGACCTCTGACGAGGAGCTAGACAGTTGAAGCATGTTCCTTAAAAGCATGGAGGGTTTTGCTGTGACCATGGCTACTGGCCTGCAGAGTGTTCTTGCTCCAGTCATTGTCCCTGACTGGGCTAAAAGGCACCTCTAATGAGCTACATGGCAGTGGCATCTGAAAGGAAAAGTATCAGCTACCCCCCAAGGTCAAGTTCTCAGCACAAAGGAGATTTCTTTGCCCCAGAGGGAAAGGAATAAGAGACAAAGACAGGAGGTAAAGGAAAGGGGAGAAGGGGAAGAGAACAAGGAAAGGGGGCACTTGTCATGGAGGGACAAAGAACCTCCCGCCTCTGGTTAGAGAGGAGACAGACATGACACACAGGAAAGCAGCAGTGTACAAAGGTACAAGGGAAACCCTGTGTTAGGATGGGGTGTTTAACTTTAACTGGGTGTGTTAATTCAGTGGACCAAAGGGGATTTTTGATTGCTGAACTTCAATACTTTGAAATCCGGTCGTTGATAGTACTCAGTCTCAGGAGGAGGGATGAACCAAATGAGGGAATGTAATCTAACAGTTTTTAACAAGGCAGAGGGAATGAGGGAGTGGGGCAAGGCCTGCCAAGTCACGCTTGCCACGCTTGAGTAGGTCAGAGTCCCGTCAGCATCCCCTTTATCCGAAGACTGACATCTCAGTTTTCCAGGCTCATGCCTCAGGTCTCAGAGGCAGGAGACCCTTATTATAAAGCCCTTCCAGCCACCAGCACCACCCACTGCCCAGCAAGACAAGGCTCTGGTGCAGTCTGCATACGTCACTGTAGGGATTGAACTTGTAGCTCTTTCTCGTCCAGATGTGAACTCCTCGTATCAGTGAACACCTCGTTCATCACGGTGTCACCAGGCTAGAGCATGGAATCGCCGCTCAAAAGTGCTTCGCAAGCCTTTGTAGAGGCCCCTCCAGCTTCAACAGGTACAGACCGTGGACAACCAGCCCTCATACTGCGAAAGCGCCTGAGTGCGGTCGCCTAGAAATGGTTAGAGCCTTCTCAGAGGATTTTGAGTGCCAAAGAATGGGTGGTTCTGCAGACATTCCCCCAAGGAAAATGGCAGGAAGACCTGCTCTTGACCCTCCATTCTCTTTCTCACAGGGCAAAGCTGCAGGTGGGCCTTGGCGGGGAGCGGGAGGACTGGGATCAAAATGCTGCAGGCTTGGCCATTGAGCGACCCAAGCCCGACTGGTAAGTAACGGAGTAGCCACTTGAAATGCACACAAGCCGCAAGGAACAGATCACAGCAACGAGTATGCTCTGGGGAGGAGGCACCTTTCTGCTTGCACAGGAGAGCAAGCCTAAAGGTGCAATGCAGGAAAGCCCCTCCCAGCTGGCTGAGCACACCCTGTTCCATTGGCTGGGTTGACTGTCTTCCTTTGAAATGTACTCATTCAGCCCCCTCTGCCACCATCTCCTCCTTGCTTTAGTCTCAGACCAGATACATCTCACAGAGCAGACCCCAAACTCCAGGTGGCAGAACCTCAGTTTCATAGAAATTAGGCTGAGGAACACCGTGCAGACACATTTTCTTTTTGTCTAAATCATGCAAAAATAGAACTTTCTCGGGGGCATAAACCTGGTCCAAATCAAACCCCGAATGTGCAATTGCCTGTATAGCTTACAGTGAAAACATAGAATTATCTAGAAGTCTTTTGCTTCCAAAGAGCAAGGCCCACTTTTTACCTAAATCTGAAAGGTTTGTTTGCCATCTCAAAAGCAACGCAGAAGTTGCAACGTTGCAAAGGGAGCAGATGCAAGGCCTGATTCATCAGACAAATACAGCAGCATGCCCAGCAGACGGATACAAGCATCGCCTGGCAACACACCAACTCATTCATCCCAATGGCAGCTGAGTCTCCGTGTATGCAGGTCACTGGAGTTTGCACAGTTAGTGTCTCTGTTCCCTTTTCCATAGTCTAAAGTAAGAGCAGGGAAATGAGAGAAGAAAATTGATGGCGCTGGGGGCAAAAGGCTTGATCATGCAGTTAGCCGAGAACCCCTCTCAATAAGCTCTCTAAACATGTCACATTGCATATTATAATAAAAGCACTGCGTTCCTGGGATCAATAAAAGACGCTTTCTTCAGCCTGTGTTTGGTGCGGGATATTGTACACACTGGGTGAAGATGTATTGCTCCGGTTGGTGAAATAAAAAAGCTGATAGGCAGGAGACTCTAAGTGTGACTTCCGGGCAGAGAGAGAATGCTGGGGAAAAAGAAAGGCGGAGTCACCAGTCAGATGCAGAAGCCAGATGTGCAGTAAGGAGATGAGGTGATGAGGGACGGGGAAGAATGTAGATCTTAAAAATATGGGTTAATTTAAGTTATAAGGACTAGTTATGGAACAAGCCTAAGCTAAGACCCATATTCTATAACTAATAATAAGTCTCCTCTGTGTTATTATTTGTGGGCTGGTGGCCCCGACAAGCAAGTACTACGATGTGTAATTTTTCCGTTTATCTCAGCCTTTTTCCATTTTGTTGTAGAAGTAATATGGCAGCCTTGATGTTCTGATTGTCTCTGCTGTGGCAAATTTACACTGGCGTGTGGATGTATGAGTCCCCACACTTAGGGACAGTTGCCACCAACCAACCCCACCATTCTACAGGATGGCTTTAGGAACCTGAAAATGACCCGGTAGGAGCGGGGATATGGTATCTCTTGACGAACACTGTTTAAATTCCCTGCCATCAAACTAATTCAATTCACAGTTACCAATGAGCTCAGAACAACAACCAAAGGGCTGCTTTCCTCAAAATACAAAGGGACAAATGTTCCCTCGGGTAGACAGAAAAGAAAATGACGCTGGGAACCTCAACCCTGATCCTTGCAGCAAAGTTTCATGCGCTGATAGGTTTTTTTGTTTTTTTTTTTTTTTTGATGCATCGTGTTCCCGATTTTTATTCAGTGACAGTAGATAATTGGGCATTTAGGTATAAAATGAAAATACCGGGGGCAGAGTTCAAGAAAGGAGAGTTCATGAGGCTGGACAGGGACGTGGCATTTTCAACCCAGTAAAGTAGAGCCAAAACTCGCCTGGTTGTGGTGATGGGCCAAGATGGCGCTCCAACTAGGGTGAAAGTGTGAGTCACTGCAGCGATGTCACCCTAGTGCCACCAGGATGCCATGTTTCAGGCTCCCTGGGCTGACCTCAGCGCCATCCCCCATGATCTTTAGAGGATCTGTAATGAGCCACGGGACTGCACCCTCCCCAGCTGCCTGACAACATCCCATAATGTGGAGTCTACACTCCACCACAGGATCAGTGCCTGCCCTTCCTCTCGCAAACGCCTACCCCTCCTCACAGGCTGAGAATCCAGCTTTCCTGTTCAGAGAGCTCTTTTCCGCCCTCTGGAATGATTCACTCCTCTGAAGACAGCTGAGTTTATCATCACAAACCCCAGCTCTCACCCCGGCGATGATGGTCTGTGCTTGTTTCATTTGAACCTGTGTTTTTTTATTTTTTTTTAAGATTTATTTATTTATTAAGCATACAATGTACTGTTGGCAAGGAAGGCATCAGATCTCATTACAGATGGTTGTGAGCCACCGTGTTGTTTCTGGGAATTGAACTCGGGACCTCTGGAAGAGCAGCCAGTGCTCTTACCCTCTCAGCCATCTCTCCAGCCCTAAGCCTGTGGATTTTTTAAATGTGCACACTTCATACTGCAATGGACATGGCCGGTCCTTCTGAGCACCATGAGGTCTACAAAGGCTGGACTCAGGTCTTACAGTGTTGGATTGTCTATCCATCCTTTTACGGGAAGAAGATGTTGCAAAGTAAGCCTCCTCCCAACCGTGTATTAAAGGAAATGTGTCAGCATGGCTATGGTCAAGTCATGCTACAGCAAGAAGGAAAGATGTCTGGAGTATTGAATAAAGCATCCAACTCTTGTCCTTGACTGAAGCTGAAGCAAAGGCTCTATCTAGGCTTTTCCTAATGACAGCATAGGCCCTGCCTATGATGAGGTTCCTCAGTGCGCCATGTAGGCATTCTGTTAGCTTGTCCTGCTCATTCCCCATGGAAAGGTGTATGCAGGAAGGCCACTTCAGAGATGCCCAGGTCACTGTTGAGTCCCTTGTGTGAGTGTCTCGGATGAGGCATTCTCTTCAGGCCGAGGGGTCAGTCACTTCAAAAGTCAGTTGTGAAACCAGCTGCCAGGGCCAATGCCAGTCACCTGCCTGGTGACCTTAGAAAACCTCTGAGCTCCTTCTCAGTTTAGATATAGGTATAATGAGGACCACAGCAACAGCAACTAGTGACCCTTCTATGGTTTTCTGAACGCAAAATGAGAGCCTGGACGTGAGAGAACTCTATCGATGTACGATGTATATAGTAGATAATGCTTCAACCACTGTGTTGATTATGGTAACCAGAAAGCAGCGACGACACCTCAGGTGCTGTATGAGGGCCTTGACAGACAAATTATCACCTAATGATTACAACTACCCTGAGAATCAGGCACCCATCTCATGGTCACTTAACATACGTGGAATCAAAACTCAGAGAGACCGAACAGCTTGTCCAAAATTGTCTCCAGGCCAGATCGGAATCTGCTAATATCTCTATCCACACTAGAGTTTGTTGTTGGGAGGGGGGTTGGGTTTTGGTGTTGTTTAAGTCAAGGTCTTCTTCTGGGCTAGTTTGCAACTTGGGGAGACCTGCCTGTCCTCTATACTCTGAGAATCTGGGATTAAAGGTGTGAGTTACCACACCCAACCATGTTGTAGCTCTTTAATGGGAAATCACTCGTAGTTGTGCTGGGAGTGCAATCATTGCTAGGCCGTATCATGAGGAAACCCCTGTGGTCAGCCCACCACATGTGTTTGGCCTTTTAACCATGGTTACGAGCTGGAGAATTTTTCATCTCCTTTTTATTTTTGCTGTTGGTTGTGTGGGTTGTGGCGAAACATCATAGGTTTTATTGTCCTAGAGGATTGAAAATTAGTTGGCTTAAGGATGCGATTAGTGGGCCTAAGGATGCGATTACTCCATGACTTCCAGCTCTGCCGAACGACTACTATTTATGATGAGTCTCTGCAGGTATCAGTGTCTACGGGGAAAGTAAATGAAAGGCGATGGCAGGAAAACTATTGCTTGCTGGGAAGCGCTAGACAAGGGATTTGAACGTAAACACTCTTTCTTTGCAATTCTACTCCGTTCAACCTCTGCTTCTAGGACCGACCACCCCTTCATGACTTGGATATGAGTCCCATAAAATAAGGTAAAAATGGTATGTTAGACTACTCAGTATCCATCGAATATGTAGCTGTATGTGACTTCAGTTCTCCCACGACATGCGATTAGATGGCATCAACTTTCCTAACAAATAGTACAAAGGAGGACGTTCAAGTCACTTACGTGACATTCCGCACCCATGGCAAGGAAGGAGATAACTACAACTCCAGGTATTTCCAGAATCCATGGCCCTCTTAGACTCTGTTCTCTTACGCTGGGTCCTGGAGTTGTGAACTGACGGGCACCTAGTCTTTGGATCCGGCATTTAAACCTTTGAAAAAGATCAACGGGTGCACAGCTGCCTTTCAAGCTTCTGGGCGCCACTGGTTAGCTTTCTGTCAACTTTGCACAAGCAAGGGCCATCTTGGAAGAGGGCACCTCAACTGAGGAATTGCCTCCAAAAGGTTGGCCTGAAGGAGAATTTGTCAGGCATTTTCTTGATTAGTGACTGACAGGAGAGAGCCCAGGTCACTGTGGGCAGTGCCATCCCTGGGCAGGTGGTTCCTGCTTGCATAAGAAAGCACTCGAAGCAAACCATGGAGAGCAAGTCAGTAAGAAATACCCCTCCATAGTGTCTTAGTTTCTGTGACCTTCAAGACAAATACACTACCCATCCCATTGCTTTTGGACAATGGAAAACAAAGATCAAAGTTGGTACCAGGAGTGGGGTATTGCTGTGACAAACCTGACCATTATTTTTGTGGAAGATTGTTAGCGTTCAGAACTTTGGACTGGAAAAGCTTTTGAACATTCAAAGTTTAATGAGCTATTGTGGGAACTTGGGAGACAATGCCAACAGCAATACAGGTGATGGATTCCTGACTTGTAAAGTTTCAGAGGACGTTTGGTCATCTTGTAAAGACTCTGTTTAGGCTGTTGATATGATATTTTGAATAAAAAGAAAATCTGTAGATCTGTATTTCTGATCAGATATAGCTAAATAATCTGCTGACTAACAAGAGACTAGAACAACTAAAGAAATCCTTATAAGAAATCAGGATACTGGTTAATTGTGACTGGGAAATTAGCTGTGATTAAGATGAGACCAGCATCACTGAGGTGAAATATCCCAGATAAAATTTCCTCAGGGTCAGCACCCAGAAGCGGTGGCTCAAAGAGGACCACAGTTATAGCCAGACTTGGTAATATATAGTGTTTTCCAAGTTGTGTTGGTTTTGAGGACATGAGGCATCATTGAAAGAAGCTAAGGTTTTAAAGGTCTCTGGTGAATGTGCAGCCTCCATTTCAGTGGGAAACCCTGGAAATGAAGGGATAATGGAAAGTGAGACTTAACACCATGTGGCATGGTCAGAGTCCCTGAAGAGACACTAAGAGAGTCTCTTAGTCATCCATCCCAGGTACCATGGAGACCCAGGATAGTAGACATTCCAGCACCATGGGACAACTACCAATGTGAGCAGTAGCCATAGAATGGGGCAGCCTGAGTCTATGAAAATAGCTATGTGTGTAATGATGCCAGAACTGAGAAGTAAAGCTGCTAAGATCCTTGGAGCCAGAAAAATGGTCAGTGACTCCCAGATGTCTGAGCTTCCCACACTAAGCTTTTTACATGGTTGGACTATCATTTTGCTTTGATTTGATTGTGATTATGCCTTGGTATAAAATCCTCTCTTGGAATAAAAAGTATGGAGCCTTGTTTTATTTTACAGAAACCCACAATTCAGAGACTGGTCTATGTTTTAGAAAGACTTTCTTTTTGTTTTAAAGTGACTAAACTTTTAAAGACTGTGGGCCTTTTTCAAAGTTGGAGCAGGTTTAATATTGAGGTAATAATATCAATATGAGATGTGGGGATAATAAAGAAAGGAAAGGTTATGGTTTAATAGTTGTGTGTGTGTATGTTTAGTTAACAAGGGGTCAATTGTGCGGGCTGTATCTTTTTGTCAACTTGACATGAATGAGGGTCATCTTGGAAAACAGAACCTCGGTTGAGAAAACATCTCTGTAATATTTGTTTATAGGCAAGTCCTTGGGGGCATTTTCTACATTGATGGTTAATGTGAGAAGACTCAGCTTAATTTGTCCAGAGCTATCCTTGGTATGTGGTGCTGGGTTCTATAAGAAAACAGGCTGAGCAAGCCATGGGGAGTATGTCAGTAAGTAACATCACTCCAGGCTTCAGTTTCTACCTCCAGGTTCCTGACTGGAGTTGCCTTAACTTCCCTTGGTGGTGAACTATTAGCTGAGAGTGAAATAGAAATAAACCCTTTCCTCCCTAAGTTGCTTTTGGCCATGGTCTTTGTCGCAGCAGTAGAATACAAACCTAAACAGAGGCAAACAAAGGTATAAACTTATTTTATGCCACTATACACTTGGATAATATGTATGGTTGTGGCGATGGCACCCTCAATGGCAGATCAATTCTTTCTGGCTCCTCTATTTGACAGGACTTCTGAACCTAACATTATTTCTTCCTGTCAACTAGAATTCTCAAAGGTGCTTTCTGTACTATCCAATTTCAGAGGCTTTGTGAATAATTTTCTTCATGGATGGGAAATTTTCTGTTTAACAAAATAACTTAGTCATTATTCAAAACCATTTCATTCAGAATTTGGGACATTTCATGCAGAATCAGGGCAAAAATTTATCTTGTGGAATTTTTGTAAACCGAATAAGCCCATCACTAATATAAATGAGCTCATAAGAGGAGCATTGCAAGTCCCTTAAAAGACCAAACTATTTTCAAGCCATTTAGAGACACCCTGTCATTAGGTTGGTGTGCTAATTACAAATCATTCTAATTGATTCAGTAGTCTCCCAGGACTTCCATAATGTACTAGGCCAACACTTTATTAGCCAGGCTGAGTTACGGGAGGTTCTTGAAGGCAAACAAAACTAGTCAGTCTTCCTAAAAACAACATCAAGTTAGAAATCTCACAAGCGCAAAGGGACCCTGTCCTCAGTCCCCCTTCTCAGTGAGTGTTCATTTCAGTCTTTTGACTTTCTGGTTTAATGAGTGTGAATATGAGACAGGAGAGAAAGTAGACTTGACTTCTTTGCTTACATCCATCTTGTCTCTGTCTGTAGAAGGCATCCATAGTTCCTTCTTGATCAGGATCAGTCCCCACTTTGTCTTTAACAATCTTGACCTCCCTGCCTTTGGACATCGCTGTGTCTTTATTGCATGTCCATTTTGTTGAATCCACAACAGAAAATCAGCACACTATATAATGATGAGTGGATGGATGGTGCACTTGTCTCAAAATAAGACAATGAAAAGTGTGACAGGCATACAAGCCTGCTGTTCAGCTGGTAGGATGTATGTTGAGGGAGAGAACTTGCATCAGAAGTAAAGTCAGCATGCTTGAAGGTAAGGCAAAGAGGTAAAGACTCCTGCTGCTATCATTTGAAGCTGCGGGTCAGCTAGGACCCAAAAAAGTCACTTATATACCATCGATTTTCACTCCTATTGGTCAACATGTACTTGTTTGTAAAATATTCCCCTTAACCATCTTACGTTGTATTTTTATTCACTTAAAACTTGTAATTGTGTTCACTTAAGGAATCCCTCACGCATGAAGAACCTGCTCTCTACGGATATAGGTAGAAATGCCCGTGAATGCATGTTGTTGTTGTTAGATAAGGTCTTACTATATTTCTTCCCTGTCTACTCTTGGATGTATGGGCTCCAGGAATCACCTCCCAACTGCTAAGATCATAGACAGATGTCCCCAAGCTCTGCCTCACCACCTGTAAACTATTAAGCTCATATCCCATTTACTCCAGAACTAAAGGGTTAAATATCCAGAATTCTGATATAAAATATTTATTGGGAAAAACATTTCAGGTTTCAGTATTGTCAGTCCATTTAACATTTGTTCTTATCTCCATCTACTCCTCCCTCAATTCCTGGAGCTGCTTTTCCATCTAGAATTAATCCCCGATCCTTGTCACATAGGCTTCCCAGTGAGTGAATAGTGGGATCTAATGTTCTCTCAAGAACATTCCAAGCCAAGGAAATACAGAACCCAATTCTGGCTTGATGCAGGGAAAGGTGGCACAATAATTCAATAATAAAAATCAAATACAAAGAAAATATGTAATTCAGTACAAATAAATACTTCCTCCTCTCCCTCCAGAAATGAACTTGAACTCACAATGAGTGACTTGAACAGAGCCCACAGCAGACATTTACGGTGACAGCCTCTGTGATGAAGACTGGTCTCGTCCTAGATCTAAAATTATGGTCACTTTCTGTTTCTGGATGTGAGTTCTGCCATCTGTAAGGTTTGAAGAAGAAGAACTTCTCCAGATCATAGCAGAGACAAGAGTTCCTTCTTCACTTCCACGCTCACAACGGGTACATCAAAACTCAAGCTCATAGTCAAGCCCAGTCCATCTTCTAGAGGGTTCTTGGGGAGCCACAGTTGGCAAACATTTTTACAATTCTGGCAAGCAATCAAGTCTGAGGGTTCTGGCAAATCAAAACTTAATGCTTGTTAAAGCAGCAAGTAGAAAGAAGCGAACCCAGACTCACCAGTGATGACGAGTAGAGGAATCAATATCCCTGGGTCATACCCTCTTAGATCTACAGGAAAAGACCCTGGAAGGCCCTGTCTAGCACACAGCCCTGGTAGCTCTGGGCCTGTTCTGAGAACCAACCACAGTCCTCCAGAGCAGCCTGCTCCTGTTGGCCAGTTTGGCATATCCTCTGGATCACCTCACAAGCTAGGCCTGGCCATGCTGACCACTTGCATGGTTGGTTGTCTTCAAGAACACAGACAGACCCTGGTGCACAGAAGGCTGGAAGAAGCAGAGGACTCACCCATACTGTCATTGTCGTTCCTAAACTATGCGAGCATGTTTTGGTTGCCCTAAGTCTCAAGACAACTACTGACCCGCAGTCCCTATCCAAACACTGTTGAGAAACTATCAAAGAGAGAGATGGGGTTTTCTGTGCAGGGGCATACATCTCAGGAACATCTGTAGGACACCAATGACAGCGAATCTCTGTCAGGGGATGATTCTGTGTCACGTGCAATGACGTGCTGCATGGAATTCCATGGGAAAATTGGAAGGGAAAGAGAGATGTGGGTGGGTATGCCTGAGAGCTTGAGGATGGGTCTTGTCTCTGTATCCTTTGTACCCCTAAGCTCAACATGGCAAGAACAGCGGTTTCACAGTGAATCCCAGGAAATCATTCTGCCATGCTTGCCCTGGTCCAGTCGGTAAGCTGCCACACACCACACACACACACACACAGAGCTTACAGCTAACCACACATGAAACTTTAAGAACATTCTATGGCAACATTGGACATGTTAGAAACCTCACATTTCCATGTGGACCCCTGAGATTTCACATTCAAACTCTGTCTTGATCTTCGAACACACTCAGACTTTTTCGAGGCAGCCGGACTGGCAAGGCTGAGCGGCAGGTTGTCCTTTGTCATGAGCTCCTCCACTTCTGGTTCTGCCCTTGGCAAGCCCTTCAGTAGGCACCCTGATCACCTGGACACTGGCATTTCCAGGAATCCCATAATCATTTCTTCAGAATCCTTTTGCCAGGATCAACTCATGGGTTCACAGGAACAAGTCAACAGGGTGGGCTAGCCCAACAGGATGAAAAGCCATTACACATAAAAGGACTCCAAAGTCCACGGTTGACAGAGGGCATAGGGTATGCCCTGGATCAAAAATCTGCTATCTCCTCCTAACCCCCCCCCCCGTCCCAGAACTTCAATAATCACATTTCCCAGCCCCCAGCACGTTCTGAGGAAACTTATTTCCCAACGTGGTTCAGATGTTTCTGGCTTTGTGCGGCCATAAAGGAATTGGATTTAGCTGTGTTTGGCTTCCCGGTTCTCTTACTGACAGCACTATTTAATGGACAAACAGTTTGTTTTATTTATCTGACAGGGTTTCTTCACATTGTTTAGGGCTCTCAGCCCTCCCCCGCAGATCATATTACAGCTTGTGCCGGTCCGACCCTCACCAGGGTTCACTCTAAATCAGATCCTTATCTTTGCTTCAGTGATAAATAGAGAGGCCTGGGAGCCCACAGCCAGGTTATTTATTTAGTGCCTCTGTGGGTCATGTTTTATACCGCCTGGGCTTCTTGTCAGGCCTTCGAGGATCCAGCTTAGGTTGCATTCAGGAACGAAAACCCAAGGCCCCTTAAATAACGTTAACTTAACAGCTGACGTTTTTATGAAAACGTCTGCGCAGATACGTGCAGGAAAGGGGGACAGGGCAGACAGAGAGCTGGAGGTAGGTCTCAGCAGGCAAGCATGTGTGTGGTGGGGGGAGCCAGGGCGAGAGCCAGCCGGAGCAAGCAGGTGTGTGTGTGGTGGTGGGGGGGGGGAGGTGTTTGAGATGGGCTGAGAGGAAAAGGAGAAGCAAGGCTTTAGATTTTAGGTTTGTTCTAGGCCAGCAAAGAATATTCTGCATCCAGGTGGATGGAATGTCTCTTGGAGGAATTTGTAAAAGAAATTGTGGGTGGGGAACAGTGTACCTCCAGAAGGTGAGCAAGGCAGGGAGGGAGTAGGGTGAGGTCTTGCATGGTAGGGGTTATACAGACAGGGGAAAGGAGAGGTAGTCTTTCTGGGGAGTCCGGGGAGTAGGCAGACAGAACCATTGGCTGGGGTGGGGGGGTCCAGAACCATTTGGCAGGGAGTCTTGCCCTCATCCTGGTCATTTATTTTCCCATGGCGTCTCTCACTCGGCTTTTTTTTTTTTAAAGATTTATTTGTTTATTTCTTATGTATACAACATTCTGCCTCCATGTATGCCCTCACACCAGAAGAGAGCAACAGATCTCATTACAGATGGTTGTGAGCCACCATGTGGTTGCTGGGAATTGAACTCAGAACCTCTGGAAGAGTAGCCAGTGCTCTTAACCACTGAGCCATTTCTCCAACCCCATCCTGGTCTTCAAATGCAAACTGTTGGTTTTCATGCAGCCCTATCCCTCCACTGCACCCTCCGTGTCTCTGTGCGCACACTATATGTGCTGCTTTACCAAGAGCCCATGTTTGACAGGCAACTGTGTGCATTTGAAATTGTCTCGTTTCTTCCTCTTGAGTACTCCATGGAGAGGAGGAGGTAACAGTGGCCTCTCCAGTCGATTTCAACCTTCAGGGCCCTCCCTGGGATAGAGATCCCTCTCCAAAGAACTGTTTTAGGCACCTCTTCTGCTGGAATTGAAGAAGCAAGGCATGGCCCCATTTAAAGGACCCCCACATGCTTGACATCTGAGTAACAGTTCAGGAGACAGTTCGACCTGATTACTCTTGCAAAGATATTCCCCCCCCCCCCCCCCCCCAGTTGCTGCTCAACCTGCTGGATACCAACTGAAAATGCCAGGTGCCTTGTTGGGGAGGTGGGAGGAGCCCCTTTCTGAGGCTTCCACCTGCTGGGTGAAAGGCCATGGGAACACGCCAGTGCATTATTGATGGGTTTGAAACATGGTTTTTTGATTGGAAGGGGCCCTGTCATGGAACCTGCTTAGGAGCTGTCCTAGGGGAACTGGGAAGTGACATTCAATGCCATTGCCTGAAAACACAGAGCAGGCAAAGAGGGAAGCCTGCGTGAGCCCTGACTCAGCCCCCAGAAGGTGCTACAGCAAGCCGGGAGCAAGCATGAAGGGACGACACCTGCTGTTGAAGGAAGGTAGGTGGAAATTATATGGTCACCAAGGCAGGGCAGGGAAGCCACATGAAGACAATTGGGAAGAAAGGAGACCCAGGTGCCCTTCATCTCTGGGAACCTCTAAAAGTGATGATGGTTCAGGATCCTGAAAGAATGAAGTCATTGTCAAAAAATGTTTCTGCCATCTCTACTAACTTTATCTAATAACTCTTGCACAGCAGGGACCTGGGGCCTGGCACTGTTCTCAGTATGTTACACACATGGACTCCTGTGCATCTTGTTATATCTCCACGAACTAAGCTCCCCTATGGCATCACTGTCTTGCAAATCTAGACTTGTGCAGGTTAAGTTAGTTACTTGAAGTCTCTTAGCACCCACATGAGATCCAAATCCAGGCAGCCTGGTTCAAGTCCACACAGTCCTCCTCCGAGGCTCTGGCAGCAGAGAGATGCAGAGTGTTTGGGTTACCTTCCCAGGAGCCATGCTCCAAAGAGAGCTGTGCTGTTCTTTGTTGTATTTCTCAGGGTCCGTCTTTATGCTCTTCTCTTCATGGTGTATGATCTGCCAGGGACTTCTGTCCATCTTTCTGGTTCTTGCTTTTGCTTAGCCAGCATCCTTTCTCTGCATCTCACATCCCTGACTGCACATCTGGGCAGGTGTGACTCCTCACATCCTGTTCTAGTGGTCCCCCAGCTCTTCCTTTCCCTGCTTCCTGATCCTTGGGTACCTTGAGCCTCCATTATCTCTGCAGAAAGCAGCACAGGCACTGGCTAGTGAGCACAGAGAGCTATCCAGTGGCTATCCACTGGGAGAACTCATGAGTGGAATGCATGACAACCGGGCAGGACTCCGTGCCTGCTCCCCTGGGGCCTGTTCCTGCTTGCGACAATATCCAGGCATACTCTCTCCAAAGGAGCAGCAGCCGGGAAGACACAGACTAATGGAGCTTTCTCTGAGTCCCCAGTAGTGTTTCGGCATTGATGTAAGTCCCTTCCAGCTGCAGGGCTCTGCCCCTGACATTTAAATAAGCATTGAGTGAACACACACAGAAGAAAACTACTGGCAACAATAAAGATAGAGGTGAACAGAACAGAAAATGTGTATGGTAATTCCAAAGCAGCATGGCATTACTTAGGGCTTTGGAACTGGGTCCTTTCAAAATCTGCTTCATCCAAATGAGAATGGCCACCATTAAGGCAGCAAATATTTCATGTTTTATCTTATGCACACAGTCCAATTTTATACATACATACACATACACACACATTATATATATATATATATATATATATATATATATATACATAATTGGAACTCATAAGAGTGGAAGGGACCAGTGGAAAGAGGGAGGGGGACAAGATAAGATAATAGGAGGTCAATGTGATTGAAGTATATTATATAACATGTATGAAGATGTCCTGATGGAATCTGTGATTTTGTACGATCAAATACATTCACAGAAAGAGGAAAGCACCTGCTGGCAAGCATTGCTATGCACATGTGAGTGCATGCGTGAAGATTAACAATATGGAGGCAGATTGGACTAGCATCCAAGAGAACATTGAGCTAAGATGGCAACCCTGACCTGCTCTGTAAAAGTAGGTGATCTCTGGCTAAATAGGCCTCGTGATTGCCCAAGCCCTGACCCGAGAATTGCAAGAGTTGTCAACATCAGCATGATACACTCGCTATAACCAGACAAGCCCTTTGGGCTTTAGATAAGCACCCCGTGATGGTGTATGGCATTTGGTATTTAGCAGCAGCTGAGTCAACATTGCAACATGTTATAAACATATTAGAACGCTTGTGATAGAAGAAAGACAAACTCATTTTTAAAAAAATCAAAAAAACAAGCCTATTACAGTCAGTGTAGTGATGTGAATCACGTACACGGTGAAATAATAGCCCATGAGCACTTCCAGTGTGCAGCATGTGACACTGTTAAACGCTTGGCACAATGCCCACACTGCTCAGGAGTCATGGGTGCCCAACAATATTCGGAAGCTGACTGATCTTATGAGTAAGCATTTGGGAACATGATTTAATTTAATATTTAATGTGTCTTCCTCTAAGTAGTGAAAAGGTAGAGGGCTACCTTACCTGAGGAAGATCTTGAGGGGCAGATAAGGTGTGAGACTCTTTGATTTGAGAAGAACTCTCAGGAAATGCCCATAAGGAAGAGAGGTAGCCTGTTTTCACATGGACAGCCGTGCTCAATGTCCACATGGGAAACCTCATTACAAGTTGGATCATATAAGAAGCAAAGAAACCAGACTATGACCTAGCTCTTGCCCGTCACTGGTATAGGACTTGTCATGCAAATGTTGAATGCCCAGCCCTTACTGTCTGTTTTAGCCTCTGTCACCAGAGGGATAACACCAGTAAGGAATCCTGAGCTGGAGGGGTGACCGCCATGGTGAGGTCAGTGGAGCACCAACAAGGTTATCAGTTAGTTAGCCTGTCTCTCTGGACCAAAAATGCCTCTGTGTTGTTGCCTAATATGGAACCCCATCACGGAATGCCATCATTCTCTGTGCCAACCCAAAGTCATCCTCAATGGTAGAACCTACACCATAGTCAACAACCAATAGTCTTTGAATAAGAAGTCTGTCATTCAAATTTCACTCCCTTCAAGGAACACTCTGCGTTTTCCCCTGCTGGTCCCAGCACCTTTTGGACTATCACTGTAGTCCCTGGTTCTTCATTTCTTCTTGTTAAGATGGAGACCATGCTCTTAACCTTCACTTGGCTCAGCGGTAAAACTCTACCCAACATAAAATATGAGCTCTAGTCGTCTTCAACATCGTCAGAAACGGTATGTCTAATTTTCAGGTGTGGAAACAGGAAGCCTTTTGCTTCCTGTTTATGTGTTTATGTGTCTGAGCATGGTAGCCAGCCTCGCCTTCAACAGTAGCAAAGCCAGTCCTGATTTGTGCGACATCTCTGCTTATGTATGTCAGTTCTGACCTTAGGTTGGGACGAGGGCTCTTATCTCTTGTACCCTTCTCAAACTCTTACTAATATTAAGTTAACAGATCGATATTAATAGAAACCCTTTCACAATCCATGGCGTTTGTGTTCTCATGGGTACTGACCCTACTAAAATTGACCTCAGAATAACCTACAAGCAGATAAAGACACAAACTACCAATAGGAAGAACCAGCAGATACCACAAATGGGAGAATATATTCTGGTGGCAGTAAAGACATCCCTAACCATTTGTGCCTACATAACCTATAATGACGGTGGGTTTATAGGCTCTGGAGGCAGGGAAGACCAACACCAAGCCCTGGAGGAATCTTCTTACTGTATTATCCCATGGCAGAACTTGTGACCTGCCTAAGAGCTGGGAGTAGAGCCGTCTATGGAAAACCTCTGCTAAGTCTCACCTTCCAGCACTGTTACAATGGCAAGTGCACTTCAACAAGCGTTTTGAAGGAGAAAAATAATCCGTAACAAAAGAGAATGGAACATGGAAATATCATACCTGTACTCCTTCAATCTGAGAGATAGGTTGCCTTAAACACACAGACTATTTCTCCTTATAATAGAAAATGACATCAAACAGTGGGTCCTTCATATTCCCCAGCCATATTCAACCCTATGCAATGGCTTCTAACTGCCCTTAGAATGAATATAAACTCCCAAGGTTGTCTTGAACGTATGGTCTCTGCCTTCCTCACCAGGCACATCTAAGAACACCAGTCCATTTCATCTCCCCTCCGCTGCCACAGTCCTTTCTGATTCTAGAGTGCAAGGTGCATCCCAACACAAGACCTGTGGCCACCAGCCTGCTCTATTCTGAAGCACAGGGTTGTCTGACACCTGTTCCCCAGAACTCACCTCCAACATACCTTCCTTAGAAAGACCTTCTCAAGCTGCCTGCTGAGGTCAGGCCCTCTCTTACGTTCATCAGAACTCCCGTGAGTTACATCTACACCTTTATAGAATAACTTGATCAACTCAAAACAATTCGGTAGAATATTAGCCCTGCCGAGCCTGAACCTGCACTGTTTAAACCTTGCTCAGCTTAGTACAGGCCTTGAGTGAAGGTTTCTTGGATAAATTATGCAATTCAAATGAGCCTTAAGTAAAGGTTTCTTGAATGAATTACACGATTTAATGAATCATAAGATTCAAACCTAGGTGGATTGAGTCATAGAGGCCCCTCTGTAACTAAGCACCTTCTTCAAGGAGACGCCATAGATTCTCCTACAGGGACCAGGCTTGGCCCCTTTTCCATGCCTTATTTGAATGTCTGCAGCTCAGGATTAATGGAAGGTCTATCTCCATGTTTTGTTCTCTGCAATCTCAAGTCCTGTATCACACCACAGAAAGATACACGAATAGCACCCTGTCTCCAGCCCTCGCATATAACAGAGAAGCTGCTTTATGTACAAAGCCAGCTGCCCAAACTGACAATGTTAGCAAGCATCTTGAAGCATATAGAAAGACTGGATTAACTTGCTTGTCCTTGTGAAGACATTAATACTGTTCTGTCACCGAGAAGCTGAAACCCCCAATAAGTCTCCATTTACAGGCAAATTTGTAGATGCTAAGTGTAGTCATAATAATAGAGCTATAATTCTTATTGAGCATGCTCAAAGTGGTGGAATATTTATAGCATCCTGTTCAATGTTACACACTAGGGGACACAAATTACAAACTCTTAGAGTTGGGGGGGGAAGTTTATTTTATAAAAAGGGAGACAATAGAAATAAAATCTAATTTGGGGGAGTCATGGTGGAAAATTACTCAACTAATTAGAAATCATTTTTATTCACTTCACAGATGATCCAGACAGATGAAAAGAAAAGCTATCCATCAATAGCTTTCTTGAAAATGCAGCTAATGGACTCTCAGGTACATGCCCATTGCCAGTTACTCCAGAGTTAGATGGAGTAAGAAATGTGACAGCTATATCATAAGCAGAAAACAAAATCTTGCTAACCTTTATCAACAGACTTCCCTTTCACCTGTGCATCTGTAGTTCAGTCCAGCTTAGATGATTTAAATTTAGCCAGATCGGGCCCAGGTGACAAATCATTTTCAGGTGCGCTTCACATCTTTGTGGCCAACCGATTCCCCACAGCACATTCTTCCCGTGACAGTAGCAAAAGTCACAACCCAAACACTTCAGCACTGTGGTATACTATCGTACCCTGACCCGTCACTCTCTGATGTCCAGGAGGCCAACGTCAATCACATGATCACATCTTAGCTCAAGAGACAGGAAGTGGACTCCACTATGATGCAGATAACGCAAAGGTCTAGATCTAGCAGTTCATGATGGAATGCCTAAATCCATCCGACTGCTCTTACAAAATAATATAAGCTGATTGGCTTATGCACAGTAGAAATCCGTTTCCCACAATTGTCCACGTTCCCACCCACATACAGCTCTGTTTCCATGGACTCGTTGGGTAAAGGGTGGGCGGGGAGGTATGTGGAGGTGGGGGCTCAGGTCCTTTAACAGCACACCTTTTATTCGGAACGCTGTGTCTGTGGCATCATCACCTCCCAGGTGTGTCAGTTCCTAACGCCATCACTTTGGGAATGGGATTTCAAAACAGGAATTTCAAATTTGTCACAATGTACATTCAGACCATTTCACGGAGAATGATTTTACAGCCAAAACTTAAATCTACTGTAGAAGGCCAGAATTTTTCAAGTTGTGATACAAACTTTGTTTGTTTTGTTTTTTTTCTTAAATACACACAGGAGAGGTGAGATTTATAATTATCTATCCAGTTCTGATAATACTGTCAACTTCCTTTGGGGAAACTTCTTTTCCTTCTATATAACAAAAGTGAGGCCCATCTTACCTCTGTTTTTACGGAAGAACAAACCCAAAACATAATGCCTGAGACCCATCAAAGTTAGCCACACTGTTGTCTGTTCTGGTTAGCTCAGAGGTCATCATGTGACCTAGCACATCCAATGAGAAAGAAGTCTGGACTTTTCCTGTAACTGGACAGGCACAGCCCACTACAGTCTGGTGACGTCTCTGTGGTACACTAAAGACGGGAGGCCTTTCTTTTTAAGATAGGGTGAGTCTCCTTCATGCTGGGTCCTGCCAAAGTCCCTCTGTCACTGAGTGACTTCCTATAATCTTAGCTCTGGAACTCAGAAAGCTGGATAATCATCTCGAAAGCCTCATTATTGTCATAGCAACATAGTTAAATTATAATGTTCTAAAATTTTTTAATGCCACCATTTAAATAGAAGCCGGAAATTTTTTTTTTAACTGCATTAAGGACCAAACGAAAAAAAAAAAGAGATTCCAAGAAAAGTAAATTAAATGCATAAGTGCTAACATTATTTGTGTTGGAAAAACAAACGTTGCGTGCCAGATAATAAGAAATATGAGTAGGTTGGTAAAAAGATTGGGTATTTTTCTGTAATTGACTTTCCTGCTGCTCCAATTAATAGTGAATTTATTATGGATTCTGCATAGTACTTGGAACAGTGAGTCTTCTGTCTTGAAACCTCAGGGCAGATAAACATTTTAGGTGATTAAAAAAACCCACACATTTAGAAAATGATCTTCTGGGAGCCTGCGGGAAGCGATCCATGCCATTCTTCACAAGTTCATTATAGAAGATGAATAAATGTCGAATTAACTTTGCTTCCTCTCATAAATGGCGGGAATGGAGACTATGAACGCACACAGCAAGGCGTGACTTGTTCTCCCTCAGCCCTGGTGGCTTATGGCAAAGGAGGCTCCCAGCAAACCTCTGGGAGTTACTGGAGTCCTATCCATCCCGAGGCTTCTGTTGTGTGAAGGACAGAGACAGAAGGCAGGAGGAAAAGAATGGCCATGAGGACGCTCTCCACTTGTCCCCACATCTTCCAAATTCTATACCCTCCTACACAATCTGGAAAACCTGAGTCTTCAAAACTCAGGCACACAGAACTGCCAGCTCGACGGGCACTCCGACAGCTCACCTGCTACCTGTCACCTGTCACTGTTGGCTGTGACTGTCGCCGCCTGCCTCATTCCTCCGCAGGAAATCAGTAAACCAGCGAGAAGCTAAAAATCGACTCATGCTTCTGAGACCCAACCGTCTAGACTAAGGGACTGCCAGTGGCAGTGCTAATCCTCTCTGGAGTAGGCCAGAAAGGCAGGTCTCACCACAGGAGGGGAGAGGGAGCAGGGGACAACTTCTCAACTGCAGCCTGCTTCAGTCAAGAAAACCTTCCTCGCTTCTGCAAAGCACGTCCGAAGACTTCAAGTCACACAGCAAAGAATATATGGGGGGTGGGGGAGATTGGAATTCAGTCTGCTGCATCTACTTTCATATGCATCCTTGCAACTGTGTTTTTATTTATTCGTTATATACTATAGAACAAGTAGGTCAATAAAGATTTACTAGTGAACAAAATAAGTGTGGGATCCAAGGAATATAGGCGTGGAAGACATGTGAAGTAGATCCCTGTCACATGACAACAGTGACCTGGCTAAACAAATAAAATAATCGGGTACTATATTGCCACCATAAAGTAAATGAATTAATGAGATGGGAGGGGGAGAGGCAAATTTGGAGAGCGAGGGCGAGAGGTCAGGGAAGCCAATGCCCCATTTCATCTGTGTACCTGGCTCACATAAGCACCCAGACCTGGGAAGTGCTAATGTGCACTGGCTATTGTTTGCTAGTTAAAGCAGGAAGCCATGGAACAATGGTTAATGTGTCTAGCTTCATATGGAAATTCTATGTGTCAATGCTAGCAGATATTGATTCAGCCTAAAGAGTAAAAAATATTAAAAGTTGCCAGGCAGTGGTGGCACATACCTTTAATCCCAGCACTGGGGAGGCAGAGGCAGGCAGACCTGGATTGAGTTCAAGGCCAGCCTGGTCTATAGAGCAAGTTCCAGGACCACCAGAGCTACACAGAGAAACTCTGTCTCTAAATAAGTAAATATATAGATAGATATTGCAGTGGGGCTCTAAAGAGGGATAATTGGCTCTCAGGGACACAATCCTCGGGGGCGGATTAATGTAGATCTTCAAGAGTGGGTTAGTTCCTCCAAATGAAAGTTCTTTAAGAAAAAAAGAACTTATTTCCTATATGGAGATCTCTCTCTTTCCCTCTCTTTCTCTCTATCTACTCTGCCATACAACACATTTTTACTGTGTTTTCTCAAAGCAGGAGGTCTTTGTTAGATACAAGCACAATGTTGTTTGGGTTTTCCAACCACCACAATCGTGAGGTAAATGAACCACTTTATCTATTACTCAATATCAGATGTTCAATTATTGTACACACATGCACACACACGCAATGAATCAAGTCTTGGGGTATTAAATTTATTGTCAAGGAGAAAAGAAAAGTAAGAAAATGAAGCATGGAAGGGAGATAGGAGCTGTAGGTGGCTAATATGTCTAAAACAGATGTGTTAAAGACATCATGTGTGTTGGGACGAGCTACCCTCCCACACAAAGCATTATGAGAGAACAATACTGTGTGAAGAAAAGGTGGGAGGTACATGTCCTGGCTGGTCATATCAGAATTTAATATCACATTTTATGGGGTTTTAAAAACCTAACATAGTGAAGGTTTCTTTCTAGTAAGGTCAGAAAAATGTAGTAGCAGAGCTGACGTTCTTTGGGAGACTGTGGACAAAATAAAAATACTGTAATTGCATATATCCCTCCATCAACCATCTCGGCGGCACTCTCGCGCTCGCCTCTCGCGCGCGCGAGCCGGTCTTCTCCAGCCGCCGACCTCATATCATCTCTTCTGCTCAAGTACTTCTTCTTCTTCTTCTTCTTCTTCTTCTTCTTCTTCTTCTTCTTCTTCTTCTTCTTCTTCTTCTTCTTCTTCTTCTTCTTTTTCTTTTCTCCTTTCCTCTTTCTCCTCGGTATAGTCTCAGGGATCCATCCCAAGGCCTCATAAATGCTAGGAAAGTATCCTATCACTAAGTTACAGGTCCAGCCCAACAGAATAATATAGAAAGATATGCAGGTCTTTGGAAGAAGAGGATCAGAGAGGTAAAACATTGGACTTGAAATCAACTGATTCTAGACTGTAACCCTGTACTTCCTTTTTCTGGATAGTGATGTTTTACTCCACTGAGGATGTTAACTGGAGAGTGAAGACAAATTATGTTCGAGGCTGAGTAATCATTTTTTTCCATTTTTTTGATGAACCAAAATTTTTATTTATTTATTTCTTGCACTTGATGCATTGAAGAAGGACACTAAAAAGAAATCCACACTAGCTCAGAATTGAGTATAATAAAGGGTTATTTATTTAGGGGTAGATTCACAGATCACAATCCTTTGCATGAATGGGAAACAGGAACTGAATTACGCTGCCAGAAGAGAAGCTGGATCTGTACTTTACATCGGCATATATAGTATAAGAGGCCACACCCAAGTTGGTGGGTAACTTAAAGGCTACTGGCTGTAGAAATTCCTATAGCACCTCCCCCTTTTGTTTAAATAAGTTTTAAGCCTAATACAAAATTAAATACAATAAGAACAAATATCAGATATAAAAATAAGAATTACAACCAACATAAACAATATCAAGCAAGAAATATGTGATAAATGTCTCAATAATTATTCTATCCAAAGGAGTTTAACTCTTATATTATAAATATCTTAGTCAAGTCATGAGAGGAAAATAACTACAACTATCTAGTCTTCAACCCCAATAAAGACCCCAGAAGGGAAATAATATTTCTTGAGTAAGCAGAAAGTACAATCAAGCAACTTCTAAAATGTGCAACAAATTACAGAGACAACTGGCTACTTGGGCAATCACCCAAAGTCTCATTTGCAATGTTGGAGCAACCAACTTTGGCTAAGGCCTAGAGTAACTGACAGACTATTTTCAGAGGCAGGAAAGTTTTCAAAATTGTCTTACCCTGTGTTGGCAAGATTTGACAGTCTTTTTTCTTGTATCCTGCTTGTACTGTCCAGAAATCGTGCATTTTGTCAGTGGTCAATGCATGGGCAGTTCCTTGCCCAAAGGCAAGTTTTGCCAAGAAGAAAACAAACTCCAAGTGGAGTGTCATCAGTGTTCAACATTCTATCGAGAATAGATTAGTGCTGCCAGGAACAATCATGTCTCATGTCAACAGAACCCTAATTTATTTAAATGCCATATTTTACATCTCTTTGAAGTGGTTGAAGATTACTTATCTATGTAGAATATAATCTTTATGTATCTAAAGAACCTGATTAGTCTAACTATAAGTATGACAAACATGGATGACTATTAACCTATAATTCTTAATAACTATATAACTTAAAGACTTCATATTAGAATATTAAATAATCTTTAAACAACTATGCAACAAATGAGGACAATGACCTTAAAATGTAAACAATGCATAAGTATCTTGATCAGAGGTAGAAATGAATATTGCAATCCTAAAATTATATCAATATACAAAATGTCTTAAGCATGCATGCATACAATATGACAAAATAACTTTGCCTAGGTATATAAATATTGTAGACAAAAATAGGAACATACTCAATATAATTTAAGTTTGTATCAATATACAAGAATCTAAACCAATGTAAACTGCCTATAAATAATAGCTCATAAGTAGTCACTCTATTACTCACTATTATTATTAGTGTGAGTAAACTCACACGAATCTATTATCCCATTCAATTTTCCTTTTTTTCCCCAAAGAGATCCCTGAGCTTACATAATTTCCCCAACCCTCAACTCTATAACAATTGTAGTCAACCCCTAAATGATGTCCCTAACCCTAGGGCAAACTTTGTTGGGGCAGGGAATGTCATCTTCTAGAATTACTTCCAGCTGTCATGGGGGCAATGGTCTTTCTATGGGATCCTGTGAAAGTAAAGTAACTCTTGGTTAAGTTCCAAGATTACTGTCTGGTATAATTGCATATAGTCTCTGAGTATTTGGTAGAGTTTTTCTGAGGTTCCTATTTGGAGTTCTGGCCAGAATGATATAAAAATAAAGTACACCATTTCAGATAACCAAGTTGGAACCATCTTGAGCAGCTGCTACCCAAACAAGTCTTATAGTAGCACTATCAGCATCGTGATTTCATATTACCCAGGTGGAGTTGTTGTTGTGGGGCCCTATCTTCTTCCTGGAAACTTCAAAGATTACTGCAGGAAAATTCATTGTTCACTGAGGAAAACTTAAACTTTATTTTTACAGACATATATTCAATGAAAGGTACATTTTATCTCGATAGAGACAAAAATATGTATGAAGAAAAGTAATTTTTTTAAATTGCTTTTTTCTTTCTGTCCTATACCATGGCTCCTGACATGAGACAGAAACTCTGAATTTTTATTTTAACAACATGCTTGGATTTAGAGAAGGACAGAAGGACAGAAGGTTTGACCACCTGTCCTCATAAGTCATATTCCTTTTTCTTGGTGATCATTGTTGGATAGTTATTTTTCCTGCTGTCAGCATCCAAACAATACTTATGCATTGTTTACATTTTAAGGTCATTGTCCTCATTTGTTGCACAGTTGTTTAAAGATTATTTAATATTCTAATATAAAGTCTTGAATTTTTGAAGATGTGTATTTTCCTGTAAAGACAAGAGCAGAATCCCAACCCTATATAATTTCCTTACCACCTGTATGGTTGTCACCTCTATGAATGAGCTTTCATTTCTCTTTCTCAAGAGATTTCTCTTTTTCAAACTGAATCTTTATTAATTTTGATGGTATCCATAACTTTTCTTCTCCTGTTGAAACAAGAGCAAAACCCCTTCCCCAACATAGCACAACTTCTAGTTTCCAATGTGAGGTCAACACATCCTTGAAATACACTGGCTGATTTAATTCAGATGACTTTTCTATTTTCCATTGTCTCTCTGCTGCTGTTGTCCCTTTCTCATTAGTATTAAGAAAATTCAAGGTCAATAAATCATTATGTAATTTATTTCTGAGGGTATTTTCCATCCCATTCTGTTTGTTTAACATATCCTTTATATTTCAATTTGATCTTTCTATAACTGCCTGACCTGTAGGATTGTTTGGTATACCTGTAATATGCTTTATATTATAATAAGCAAAAAAACTGTTTCATTTTCTTAGAGATATATGATGGACCACTATCTATCTTTATTTGTGCAGGTATACCCATGATGGCCATAACTTCTAATAAATGTGTGATTACTGAATCAGCCTTTTCTGAGCTCAAAGCAGTTACCCATTGAAAACCTGAATAAGTGTCGATGGTGTGGTGTACATATTTTAATTTTCCAAATTCTGCAAAGTGAAACACATCTATCTGCCAGATTTCATCCCTTTGAGTACCTTTTGGGTTACTCCCTGCAGGTAGCAGTGTTTGGCTATAAAAAAAGCAAGCAGGACATCTCTTTATAATCTCCTTAGCTTGTTGCTATGTAATAGAAAACTCTTTCTTTAAACCATTGCAATTAGCATGATGTTTTTGTGGAATTCTGAGGCCTTCAGCACACTTCTAATCAGTAATCGATCAATGTCTTCATTACCTTGTACTAGAAAACCTAGCAGACCTGTATGGGATCAGATGTGTGTTATGTATATGGGATGGAGCCTATTCCTGATTATATGTTGAACCTGTATGAATAATGAAGTCAATTCTGTATCATCCGATATAAATTCAGTGGTTTCAATATGCAAGACAACTCTTTCTGTATATTGTGAATCAGTAACTATACTAAGATGTTCTTTAAAATCCCTTAGCACCATGAGAATGGCATTTAATTCTGCCTTTTGGACATAATTATAAGGTTTTTGTTCCACCTTACTTAAATCTTCTGATTTGTAACCTACTTTTTCTGATTTATTTGCATCAGTCTAGAATGTACAGGCTCCAGTTATTGGTGTGTCTTGTAAAATGTAGGGAAGAATCCAAGTAGTTCTTTTTATAAGGTTAATTCTATCACCTTTGGGATAATTGCTATTAATCTCTCCTTAAAAAATTAGCACAAGCTCTTTGCCAAGGTTCATTATCTTCCCATATTTTTTTTAATTTCATCAGAAGTAAAAGGTACTATAATCTCTGCTGGGTCTATACATGCAAGTTGATGAAGTCTCAATTTTCCTTTTATAATTAATTCAGAGAATTTTTTCTACATAAGTTTTTAATTTTTTACTTGGTTTATGTAGTAAAAAGATCTATTCTAAGATAATATCTTCCCTTACTATTAAAATTCTTATAAAAAAATTCTGGAAAGTAATATGACTAAAATGCAATTAAGATTTGGATTCACCCTATATACATGTGCCTCCTGTAATTTTTCTTCAAGAACAATCAATTCCTTTTCCACTTCAACTATTAATTCTCTGGGACTATTTAAGTCTTTGTTACTATCTAAGGTTTTGTTTAAATGAACTATTAGATCAGGTGTTATCCCAACAGCTGGTCATAGACTAGAAATATCTCCTACTAATCTTTGAAAGTCATTAAGAGTCCATAATGAATCTCTCCTAATTTTAGCCTTTTGTGTTATAATTTTCTGTAAACCTATTTTATAACCTAGGTAATTGACAGAATATTCTCTCTGTATTTTTTTCGGGAGCAATTTGTAATCCCCATTTTTGCAAAACTTTTTTTTAAATTCTTCAAGCATTCTTTCTAAAGTATCTATGGTTTAATAAGATAGCAAAATGTCATCCATGTAATGGTAAATTATAGATTTAGGAAATTCTTTTACATATTATTTCCAATGGCTAACTTACAAAGTACTAGCATAGGGTGGGGCTATTGAGCATTCCCTGTGGAAGGACAGTCCATTGATATCTCCTAGAAGGCTGAGAATTATGGTAAGTAGCCACTGTGAAGGCAAATTTTTCTCTGTCCTTTTATTGTAAATGTATAGTGAAGAAACAATCTTTTAAATCAATAACTATAAGAGGCCATCCTTTTGGTAATAGAGAAGGCAGAGGAATTCTAGATTGTAGAGGGCCCATAGATTGAATTACCTTGTTGACAGCTCTTAGATCTGTCACCATTTTCCATTTACCAGATTTCTTTTTAACAACAAATACAGAAGAATTCCAAGGGCTGGTTGATTCTTCAATATGGTGAGCATCTAGTGGCTCTTGTACCAGCTGTTCTAAAGCTTGCAGTTTGTCTTCTGTCAACGGCCAGTGTTTAACCCATATTGGTTTCTCAGTTAGCCATTTTAAAGGTAGGGCTGTTGGTACCACTAAAAATTTGATAGTTTCTTTGTGTTCTTGTACAGCCTGAATGGCTGGTGACCTTTGTGTATAGTACCTTATAATATCCTTTCCAGAATTATGAGTTTCTGGGATTTCAGGAATGTTAATCTGAGTGTTCCATTGCTGCAGCGGGTCCTGACCCCATAAATTCACTGCAATATTAGCCACATATGGCCTCAACCTTCCTCTCTGTCCTTCTGTCCCTATGCATTCAACCCATCTCATTCTTTCTTTCACTTCAGAAAGGGTTCCAATTCCTAATAATTGAACACGTGCCAATTTGGATGCCAAGATTCTAGAGTAATGATACTCATTTCTTCACCTATGTATATCAAACCCACAATTACAATGTCATTTATATGCACTCTTAGCTTTGTCTTTGATAATTTATAGAAGTCTGCCAGAATATATGTTTCCTATTTGCTACTGAAATTTTTGATTTATCCTCATGTTTATTCCATCATCTAGAACAGTATTTTTATTTTTTACAGAAGGCTCTAGATTTTTAATTTTCCTGGTGGGACATGTCCTCCACAGTGACTGGAAATGTCTGGACCACTTTTGACATGGGAGCCTTCAAGAGGCCCCAAAGGAGTTTCCCAATGGTATCGGATTGCCTTGTCTGTCTTTTGGTGATCTGCATTCATTGGTCCAATATTGGCCTTTACCAAAACCTTCTCCATATACCTGACGGCTGAGTCTTCCCATTATTGCCATTGCCAGAGGAGACATTATTCCTTGGAATTCCTTGTCTACAATCCCTCTCAGGTGTCCTATTCTACCATAATTAAAACATTTGGTATTTTGATATCTCCTCATACCTTTGGAAATTGCTTCTCCTACCCAAGATTCAGTATTATAGTCAAATGTCTCAATTTCATTGTATGAAGGACCCATTCATTCATTGGTGCTGATCTAACCTTTAAAGGTCCAAATATCTTTTTACATTCTAAGTTGGCATTTTCAAGAGCCATAGATTCAATAGTACTTATCTTTCATCTAGGTCTGTTACTCCTATTTGTACAGCCTTAGTTAGTCTTTGTAAAAAGTCACTAAAGGGTTATCTCCATCCCCTTTTATGATTCAATTCATTTTCCAAGTTCTTGAATCCTGTCCCAAGCATTTAAGGCTGTTTTGTGGCATAGGAACAAGATTTGTTTATTGTAAAGAGCTTGAGCCTGCGGGTCAGCATCAGTGCCTTCACCAAGAATTTGATCTTGGGAAGTCTCAAGTCTTTTTGCTTTTTCCTGTTGTTCTAAAATTTTAGTCTCTTCTCTGAAATAGCATTAAACATCAGTTGAGGCCTGTCATCCAGGACTGCTGAAACTAATTCAAACCAGTCATGTAGTGTGGCTTTAATGCTAGAAGCCCATATCTTTATCATCTCCCTAACAAATGCAGAATGCAAGTCATAGTTACTACAGCTTGCTTATTTCTTTTACATTATTCATTCCTATAGGTATCTACCCTTTTTTGGATCCTTTTGGGCCTTTAGAACTTGGTGCTTTGTCAGAATAGATTACAGGGTAGGAAACTAAAACCCTGGGTAAGTCATCTCTGACAGCTACTGGACATTGTTGAACCCTGTCCTTGTACCCTCTTTCCCTGATTATCAGCTCTAATAATTACCTCAATCATTTCAAATATTTTTACTATTGTCTTTTGTAAAGCCTGAATCTCCTGACCTGTATATATTTCTAGTGATTTCATTGAGGCACATAGTCTCTGGTCCTCATTCTGCACATGTGATTCCAAGGTCTAAAGTTTTTCCTTTAAAGATAATACCTCATCCTTGGACATTATTTGGATAGCATGCAGATTGCCATCCTGAAGAGATACTCTATCTGCTAACCTATCATAACTTTTAAACAAATTTTGATTGTCAATTTCAGCAGTATGAATTCTTTCAGATAATTTCACAGTACCCTTAGACATGGATTCAGTTTTGTCTGTCAAATGAATGCTACCCTTTTCAATAATATCAGTTTTTTTTTCAGGTAACTTTTGGTTTTTGATGGTATTAATCCTGTCAGCTAGCTGTTCATTATTAATCTGTAAAGACTGTATCATTTCTTGGCTCTGTTATCAAACCATTTTCTTAAAGATATAATATGAAGAAATAACCTGAGTCCCAATATGCAATAAATGGATCTATCACCATAACCATATAAGCCTCGCAGAATATAATCCATAGTATTAGCAAACAGTTACTAAAAGTTTCAATGGTAATGTTGTCTCCTATTATATAACTTTCAAGTTTATTGATTTATTAATTACCCATTATGAGGTCTGATAAACTGTAATATTGTAAAATTGTTAGGTATAATAATTTTTATTGTCCAGCAGGAGTTGTGGTTGCAGAGTCGCAACTAGCAGCCACACAACCAGTGGCAACACAAATGGTCCTGAGCCGCTTTAGTTTCCCACCGTGGTACTGGTTATATACTGAGAAATATGCTTTGCTTGACAAATTAAAAGCAATTAAATTAATTCCATACACGGAGCAAGAAGACCAGAACTCCACAGGCAGGGAACACAAACCAGAAGCTGCACAAGTCACCACAGGGCAAAGAATGCAGCAATGGGAGAGGGAATGTTCCCAAGCTTGGGAAATTTCATAGTCACTGCACGCAGTTAGCTCCACTGTGGCGAGGATTTTACAAAAAAAAAAAAAAAAAAAAAAACCAAGGGGTAGGGTTGAAGACTTTCTGGACTGTTGACCAGTTAGGCCTTTAAGCTGGTATACCAGGTAGGTATGGAGTCTGGATCTATGTGGGCACCAGATGAAGAACACTAAAAAGAAATCCTACACTAGCTCAGAATTGAGTATAATAAAGGGTTATTTATTTAGGATTTAGATCACAATCCTCTGCATGAACAGGGAACAGTAACCAAATCATGCCACCTGAAGAAAAGCCGGACCACGCTTTACATCAGCATATATAGTATAAGGGGCCATGCTCAAGTAGATGGGTAACTTAAAGGCTACTAGCTATAGAAATTCTTTCAGCAAAGTACTCCTCAATGACATCCTTGTCCTGAGATTCTTTGCCACAGCCCTTAACCTCTACACAACTACAACCAATCACTTTCTGTGGCTTCCCCTCTGGACCAATTATATAAAGGCCTGCCCATTCCTCTAGTTTCTTGTTGTCATCAACATTAATTAGGTTGATTTGGTGCTTAGCACAAAGTGTCTCCACCAACTTGACATATATAGGCTCATCACAGCTGGATGCAAGCAAAGATGGGCTTGGCACTTGTCTACAGCTTTGGCATATATGCCACATGCTAGGCAATCATGGATGAGGGCAGTCTTCAGCACCTCTTATAGAGTATTGATGTCCATGACACTTCCATACCTTCTGGTCCATGGCTACAGATTACAGGTGTGTCTGAATCTTGAATGCACCTGAGATTCTGCCTCCCTGTAACTCAGTGGCTGCAGGGGAAAGGGTTCATTTGTTTTTAAATCAAATTTTGGTTTGGGTTTTGGTTTTTGTTCCAGGGGATTTTATGTGTGGCTTTCTTGTTTTATTTTTAATATTTCCAAATGATAGCTTCTTTATTTGTATGCCCTCTAAGATTAATAGACAGAATTCATCTGACATTGACTTTTACTAAGACAAATTCTAGATTTATTGACCTGAGAAATAAATATTAATAGAGGTTAAATTGGGGTCAATTTTTACTCCAAGAGATGATAAATCTTGATATATTGCTCATGGTTGGCTGGTCAATACATTTCTCACATCCAGATACCACTGAGAACAAAATAATAGCTTCCAAGGTGGACCGACTAGAACAATGTTTCCCCCATTCGGACTCTGCTTGGTGAGGGGAAACCCAGGACATAACCTCCTTTCACCCAGATCATTGTTACAAGGTCAAAGCCCAGGTCAAATCATGTCTCAGAAACATTCTCCTCTCTCTCTCTCTCTCTCTCTCTCTCTCTCTCTCTCTCTCTCCCTCCCTCCCTCCCTCCCTCTCTCTCTCTCCACACAAACACACACACAGAGACACACATGCACACATATACATACGCATGCACACACACCATTCTTTTCAGATCACACACCAGAGTGAAGGAAAGTTCCAGAAGGTATGTATAGAACCCAAGTACTTTACCTGAGGAGTTTCAAATGCCTCGTCCATAGCAGCTCTGACAATTTCCCCCTGTTTCTGCCTCACTGTTAAAGCAATGCTGACCAATTATTCCTTGGGCATATTTGGACTTCTAGAATTTCCCCCTTCCTCACACTTACGTAGGCACCAATTTTATAAGCTTCTTTATGCATGAACTCATGTATTACTTAAAATTACCCCCTGAGGCAGATATACTGTTCTGCGTTATAGTCATGAGGCAAGGAAGCCAAGCTACAAATAAGTTAAGAAACATGTCAAAGATCACACAGCAGAGACCAGAGGCCTGAGTCAGGCTGCATGTTGACATTGTCCCCAGCCTCTCCTCATAGTCATCACACAGGCCTGGCACTGAAGGCACCGCAGTGGCTAAGGCATTTGGGGAACACACGCTCATGTGCTTTTACACACTCGGAGAAAAGATGAGATATGTGTGCAACACTCTTGATGCCACTCATGCTGGCTGATGGAGCTTTGGGCACTTACCTCTGCTTCTTGACCCCTTGAGCTTTTTCTACGCTTCCAACCAGTGTGTGCATAAGATCATGTGGGTTGGCCAGGGAGCGGCAAATGGTCAAAAATGAGTAAGGAGAGTAATGTGGTACAGTGCACTACATTTATACTTCTGAAGATTTATTTTTATTTATGTCAGTGACCACCAAGGTTGTTTACCTGCTTAAAGTACCTGGAACTGGACTGACAAGCTGTTTGTGAGCCACCAGATATGGGTGCTGGGAACCAAGGTCCACTGGAAGATCAGCAATTGTTCTCAACCACTGAGCCGATGTATTTCTTTGGCTTCAAGACATTGTGTGTGCATGCATGTGTGTATATGTGTGTGGTGTGTGCGTGTGTGTGTGTGTGTGTATGTGTGTGCGTGAGTGAGTATGCATGCGTGCACTGAACCCTGGTACTCTCTGAGCCATCTCTCCAGCCCCTACACTATAATTTAAATTGCTAGTCTCAGGCTGAGTGGAAGAGGCAGAAACAAGCTGGAGATAGTCAAGAAACAGTTTTCAACCAGGCAGTGGTGGCATGCGCCTTAAATCCCAGCACTTGAGAGGCAGAGTTGGGCGGATCTCTGAATTCAAGGTGAGCCTGGTCTACAGAGTTCCAGGAGAGCCAAGGCTACACAGAGAAACTCTGTCTCAAGAACAAACCAAGGGACTAGTTTTCCATTTGGAAGGAGCTGAAAGGCCAGAGCAGAAGCTCAGGGCAGCTGGGTTGTTAATGATTACCTCTCAGTAAGCTGGGGACATGTTCAACTGTTAGTAACAGAAAACCCAACCCAACATTACCTTAGACAGAGGCTCATTTGTTTAATTATGCATTTAAATATTTGTTTGCTTTCCCATTAGCAAGGTGTCAGGAGGCTAGAGAGATGGCTCTGTGGTTAAGAGTACATTCTGCTTTATAGAGGACCCGAGTTCAATTCCCAGCACCCACATCAGGCAGCTCACAACTGCCTGTAAATCAGGCAGCTCACAACTGCCTGTAACCCCAGCTCCAGGAAATTCAATGCACTGGCATCAGTGGGTGTTTGCACTCATGTGCACAAGCCAATCTACACACATATACACACACACACGTGCATGTAATAGTCTTTTTTTTTAAGAGAAAGAGGTCAGGGATAGACATGTAGATGGAGCAGTGGGGCTGCATCCTGCCACCCGGCTAGCTTTATATCTGAAATAATTACATGAAACTGTATTCTTTTAAACATTGCCTGGCCCATTAGTTTCAGCCTCTTATTGGTTAATTCTCACATCTTCCTTTAACCCATATTTAGTAATTTGTGTAGCACCATGAGGTGGTCGCTTACCAGGAGAGATCTTAACCTGCATCCGACTCAGAGAGGAGAGGCATGGGGACCGACTTTGGTGACTGCCTGAAGCATCTGCCCGACTTGGCTTTCTTTCTCCCACAATTCTGTTCTGTCTACTCCTCCTACCTAATTTTCTGTCCTATTAAAGGGGCCAAGACAGTTTCTTTATTAACCAATGAAAGTAACACATAGACACTCCTCCAACACAGGCAGTAGCTTAAGCTAGTTGGAAGACTTAGAACAATGTCATAGGAGCCCTCAGCAAAGTCACTCAGCCAAGCATCCCCTTGACAGAGCTGTCAGATACTGTCTGTTCCAGCTCCTCCCATTGTATCCCACCCACAAAGGCAGCATTTGGTATAGACAGATTTTGTTGGGTTCTCCCATTTTGATGGACATATAGTCACATCTCATGTGCTTTAATACATGTGTCTCCAATAGATAATACAGCTATTGGTATTTTATATCCTCATTTGTTACGAGACTTGATCCATTCAAACTTGCAAATAGGAGTTAGGCCTTCTACCTATTTTCTGTTCTATTGAGTTAGTTTATTTCTTTCTCACATAGAGAAACTGATTATCCTAGAGAGAATTCCTTTGCTCAATAGAATTTTGCTTTGCCCATCTACACTACAAAGAAGGGATATATGGAGACGTATAACATACATGTTCATACTGTGCAGTTGTACACTTGTCCAAACATATTATATCATTTAGAATGTAGCAAACTATGTGCATATTGAATAGCCATCTAACTTTTCAATCAGCCTAGGCAATAAAATAATCTCAGGGCTATTAATTTCATCTCACTACTTAGATTTTTGTGATCCATTTAAGAAGAATTAATCTAACCAATGAAATTCGCTTTATTACAAATTTTCCTACAAAAAGGATTGTGAAGTCTGTTCCCGGCTTGACTTCACAATAAAGATGACAGCGTCCCAAGGCAGCTCTCTCATGGCAAAGGGTCTAATGCTGATGCTGTACTGACCAGAGCTTCCCCTATACTAAGATGATTCTGTCCATGCAAACCACAGTGGCGCAAGGCAGTGGTTTCTTCTTCCATCTCTGAAAATCTGGAGCTCTGAAGTCAAGAATAGTTAAACTCAACATCCCGGTGTGACTGTTAGCTAGGCCTGGTAAATGTGAGCGGAGCCACATCCATGCCTCAGCCATCGGAGGCTTGCTGTGTGGCAAGGCCATTATCTTTGAACTGACATACTGGCACCCTGCGTGTGCGCTCTGTGATGGGAGCTATCACTATCTTGCGGACGGCATATTGGAAACTGAAGACATCCTGTGCTACAGAAGGTGATAGCAAAGAAATCTTACTTCCGACAGCCAGACATGGAAAGAATTTCAGTCTGTTCAGGGCAGTTTTAGCACAGATGTTCTATGAAGGTTTTAGTAAGTAATTTGTTAAAAGTGCACCTCTGGACTCTCAATTTGCCAAAATATGAAATAACACTACTTATTAGCCATCAGCCAGAGGCTTAGAATATGTTTGGGGGGTGCAGGAAGATATTACCCCTAAAGGGCAGAATAGCTCCTATATGGCCAGAACTGTTGGGGGACAACTGGGTTAACTGGGACCCAAATCCCAAGTATGGTGAGAGTTGAACACAGAGAACGTCAGTGTTGTGAAGGAACAGGGGAAGGATAAACTCAACCCGGGTCTTAAGTCTGAGAACAGGGAAGAAAGACTGGGAAACTCGACTTGAGCAAAGTCCTAAAACGTGGTTGTTTATAGGAGACAGAAGTGAACTCTGCCGCAGGGTATCTTTGGCAAATTGGCCATTGCTGTACCCCTTGCCCAAGGCCAATGAGGAGCCAGTGAGTCTTCCAGTGCTGTGCCAGAACCTCCGTGTGGCAATGGAGCATGCAGTTCAGAGCCGCCTGCTAGTTCTACCTGTTCAGGGCACACACAGCTCAGGGTACAGAACTCAGAGTCCCCAGCTCAGGGCACACAGCTTTTTAAACTGGAGGGTGGAGAGAAGACACAAAGCTTGCTTTCCCGAGGAACCTGTGATGGCACAGAAGAGAAACAACTTTGGAGATGGTCTTAAATGGTTTTCATTGCATTGACTTAGTTTGTGTGGATATGTGTGTGGGTGTGTGGATATGTGTGTGGGTGTGTGGGTGGGTGGATATGTGTGTGGGTGTGTGGGTATGTGAATATGTGTGTGGGTGTGTGGGTATGTCGATATGTGTGTGGGTGTGTGGGTGTGTGGATATGTGTGTGGGTGTGTGGATATGTGTGTGGGTATGTGGATATGTGTGTGGGTGTGTGGGTGTGTGGATATGTGTGTGGGTGTGTGGGTATGTGGATATGTGTGTGGGTGTGTGGGTGTGTGGGTACTATAGCAAACCCTGGGGAGATCAAAGGACACTTGCAGGCGTCAGTTCTCTCCTTCAACCGTGCGAGTTCCAAAGATGGAACTCGGGTTGTCGGGCTTGGCAGCAGCGACTTAACCAGGTGAACCATCTCACTGGCCCCAGAGAAGGATTTAAATTTCAACTTCATGAGTATACTGCCCTGACAACTCTATTGATGTAATTTCTTATGGATTGTGTGCCTGTGCTTCATCTCCTACTTTGACTTTTAACTGTAGATAAAGCGAAGAATACAAAATAAAATACATAGTAAGAGCCTAACATAGCCCACGTAAATTCTCTCAACTGGAAACTCTGCCAGAGTCTTACACACCTTCCCTGTAAATATTATCAGTGATATTGCGACCCTTTATCCCTTCAATCTGTTTCTGGTCAGAGGGTTTTATCAGGAAAGGAAAACTAAGATATTGGCTAAGCCTCGACCAAGATGTCTGGGAGAGTGGAACTATCTTCATTATTCCATGGCTTCCTTTGCATCTAGTCGCCTATTTTATTTATTCATTCATATTTATTTATTTGAGACAGGGTTTCTATGTGTAGTTCCAGCTGTTCTCAACTTGCTCTGTAGACCAGATTGGCCTTTAACTCACAACGATCTGCCTGCCTCTGCCTTCCAAGTGCTGAGATTTAAGGTGTATGCCACCATGCCTTGCATAATGGTCTATTTCAAAGGCCCACAGTGCTCATAAACGCTAAAGGTTCTAAGACTAAGCTCTGAAATTCTGCTCCCTAACACACACGATGAAGTTACACAAAAGAATACTATCTTGCCCCATGAGACCATCACAGATTTGTCTCTTTCACAGTTACTTATTGAGTCTCTGCCTACTACCAAATGGGCACCATTCTAGATGTGGGAGAAATGACAGAAGACAGGGGACACTGTCTTTACCTCCACAGACAGCAACAATCCCACCAACAGAGCTGTGACACATGCCACTACAGAAAGGCTCATGGCTCCAAGAACCTCCCTCACTCCAAAAAAAAGGGGGGACTACGGCTCTGCCTGACAAGCTCAAGACGGGCTCTTGGAGGAGATGACGTCAGAACTAAAACTTTTAAAGGAAAAAATAATTTAGTGTAGCAAGGAAGGGAAGAATATACTAAGCAAAAAGAGTAGAATGATAGTACCTAGTTTTAAGGACCAAAATATCTGTTAAGATCTGCTAGATTTTATGCTGTTTTTATTAAAATGTGTTTTTTTAAGCTGGGTGGTGGTGGTGCACACCTTTAATACCAGTGCTTGAGAGGCAGAGAAAGGTGGATCTCTGTGAGTTTGAGACCAGCCTGCTCTACAAAGTGAGTTCCATGGAAAAGATGTGTTTTATTTTCTGGGAATATACGTATGCATGTGCCCTGTGTTCATGCCTGATGCCCACTAAGCATGGGAGAGGGCATTGAATTCCTTTACTGGAGTTGCAGGAGCCTGTGGGCTACCACATGGGTTTCAGTGAAGACTCAGGCTGCCAGGCTTGCTGGTGATGAGTACTTGTGCCCACTGCACCATCTTCCCATCCCAACAATCTTGGATTTTGTTTTGTTTTATTTGGGGGAAAACAAAATGCACAGAACAATCTCCATAGCAATAGGGGAAGGGATATTATTTTGTTGTTGTATGTTTTGTTGATTTTTGAGACATGGTCTATCTACATAGCCCTGGCTGTCCAGCAATTTACTATGTAGACTAGGGTGGCCTTGAACTCACAGAGATCCTCCTATCTCTACCTCCAAAGTACTGGGATTAAGAGCATGCTACCATATCCAGTTCAGGGGTGTTGTTTTACACAAGGAACTGAGAATGAGTAGATTGGTGGAAAGATGGAGGATCGTGTAACTGAGAGCAGGAGAGAGGGGGATACGGTGGCCTAATCACATAGGTGCTGGAGTCAAATCCAGTCCTACTGAAGAGCAGCAAGTGCTCCTAACCACTGAGTCCCATCTCAGGCCCCAGCTACTAGCTCTGGGATGTCCCAGTGAAGTCTAATAAGTTCTCAGCTGAGTACCACCAAGTTCTCTAGGCAACAGCAGAATTTTCTTCACTGGTTTAGATTATAAATAGTTATTTTTATTTTCTTTTTCCTTTACTCCTTTTTAATTTTTCATACATAATCTAAATATATTTTATATTGTGTAATATTATATTATTTTTTATTTTACAAAGGTGTGTAAATAAGTAAGAATATCACTCACCAAAATTAACCAGATACAAAGACTATATAAATTTCGTGAACTTTTATGCAGCTTGAATTGACATTCAAATTGGAAACTGTGGTGTTTCACATTAAATTTCACTTACCCACCACCAAAACAAACAAAACAAAAATCCATGACAGAATTAGAACTAGAAAATCATTTGTGGTGGTGGTTTGAATAGATATCCCCTATAGATTCATGTGTTTGGATGCTTGTTCAATGGAGAGTAGCACTATTAGTAAGTGTGGCCTTGTTGGAGGAGGTATGCTTCCGTAGGAGCAGGCTTTGAGGCCTCATTGCTTAAGCTACACTCAATATGGGAAACAGTTCACTTCCTGTTGCCTGAAGATCAAGAAGTAGAACTCTCAGTTACCTCTCCCACATCATGTCTGCCTGCATGCTGCCTTGCTTCTTGCCATGATGACAATGAATTGAACTGATGTGGAATAATGCACACTGTACAATACACACTGTAAAGATTTGTCACTCAGCCGGGTAATGGTGGCACACACCTTTAATCCCAGCACTCAGGAGGCAGAGGCAGGTAGATCTCTGTGAGTCTGAGGTCAACCTGGTCTACAAAAGCTAGTTCCAGGATAGGCTCCAAAGATCCAGAGAAACCCTGTCTCAAAAAACCAAAAATAAATAAATAAAATAAAATAAAAGATTTGTCGCTCATATTGGTTTAATAAAACACTGATTGGCCATTAACCAGGAAAGAAGTATGGGGGGGGTATCATCCATACTAGTAGAATTCTGGAAAGAGGAAAGGCAGAGATGCAATTGCAATCCAGATACAGAGGAAGAAAGATGAGAATGCCTTACTGAAAAAAGGCACCAAGCCACATGGCTAAACATAGATAAGAATTGTGGGTTAATTTAAGTTGTAAGAGCTAGTTAGTAATCAGCCTGAGCAATAGGCCAAACATTTTATAATTACTATAAGCCTCTGTGTGTTTATTTGGGACTGAGCACCTGCGGGACCAGGCAGGATGAAAACTTATATTTACACTAAATCTCTGAAACTACAAGACAACCCCTAATTAAACATCCTTCTTTGTAAGAGCTGTCATGGTCATGGTGTCTTTCCACAGCAATAGGAACCCTAAGACAATGTTTTAAGCTATACTTTTAAAAATTAGACCATACTGAAGCTAATGAGATGACTCAAAGTTAAGAGTTCACACTGTTCTTGCAGAGGACCTGAGTTCAATGACCAATATGCATGACAGGAGACTCACAATACCTAATACCTATGACCTTTGAGTCTCACACCCACATGCACATACACATATACACACATAATTTAAAAAGAAAGAGAGAGAGGGAAGAAAAGAAAGAAAGATAGGAAGAAAGAAAGAAAGAAAGAAAGAAAGAAAGAAAGAAAGAAAGAAAGAAAGAAAGAAAGAAAGAAGGAAGGAAGGAAGGAAGGAAGGAAAGAAAGAAAGAAAGAAAGAAAGAAAGAAAGAAAGAAAGAAAGAAAATCTTTTTAAAAATTGGGCCATACATAATGTCTGACCTATATTCTTTCTTTGCTGTTTTAGAGGATTGCTTCCTCTACCAGAACACAAAATGGTTATCAAAAGTCTTTGCTCTCCAGCTGTATATGGTAAGAAGCCACAAGCTGTATTCGGCCTATGAGCCATAGCTAGGCCGTTTATGTTCTAGAAGCTGCTACTTTCCTTTGCCGTGTTCTTGATTATCAATGAGGACAATGCCCTCTAGGAAGTTACAATTAGCACAAAGATGTTTTTTGTTTGGAAGGGAAGAAAATTACTTCTGTGAGCAGGAGAACGAGCTTCAGGTTGCACGCTCATGGCACTGAGTGCATCTGCTGCCCTTGCATCTAAACTAGCACTGGAACCTGACATTACTTTTCTTTAAACCAGCTTTTCCATCCTGTTGGTTCCCTCACTAAATCAATTAGTTAATAAGTATTTGCATTTGTGTACTTTCCTTACTGCCAATAACCTATTCCCCTTTTAAATGAATTTATTGGGGGTTATGTGTGAGCGTGAACATGCGTGTACCATGAGTGTGAAGGTTGGAAGACAATTTCTTGGAGTAAGTTCTTGACTTCCAACCAGCTGAGGCTGAACCTCTCCTGTTTATGCTGCTGAATGGCTCACTCTAGGCTGGCTGAACTGCATCCAGCTTTTAACATGGGCTCTGGGATACAAACACAAGTTGGCAGGCTTGCCTGGTAGTACTTTTACCCACTTAACCATCTTCCCTTCCCAATAGTCTTGTTCTTTTGAGAAAATTGTGGTTGACAGTCTCCATAGTGATGAGAAAGGGGGATATCACACAAGGAACTGAGAAAGACAGTATAGCTAGTAAAAAGAAGGAGGGTCGTGTTATGCAGGTGGAAATACACACACGCACACACACACACACACACACACACACACAGTGTCCTAATCACATAACCTTGGCATGTGGAGGAATGTGGCATAATGATAAGAGATCAGACCACCTCATGATTGTGCACATGTGTGTTTGTGTGAGTTTGTGGGAGTGTGTGTTTTCCGAGGGAGAGATATCACACATGTAAATGACATTATCACAATACAAAGAACAGATCTGAGATGTCCAAGTTGGAGATGTATCCAATTATTAGGACCCTACTACTATTAGGCAAGATCTCATGGTACCTTGTTAAGGTTATGGAGTGGGGGAAATGAGTGATGTTCAGTGTTTTTTCTGGAATTCTCATGAAGGGAAGGGGTTGTCCAAGTTGCTTGATCATCACTTCCATCCTCTGTTACGATTAATTCAGTATGCAAAAAAAACATCACAAAGTCTCCATAGTCGGCAGAAGCTCTCATGGTCATTCATGTCTCCTCTGTATCTGTCTCTGGATCTACCTGCAGAAGTCTCCCCCTGAACAGGATCGAATGCATAAGTTAGCATTTGCTGCTAGTGAGTTAAGGATCCCAGAGGTTTTCAATTGCAAAGACAGTCATTCATGAGGAATTGAAAATTTAGATGCCCGGAGTGTGTCCTTATAATACACTTACCAGTGAAATACATCCAGGACCCCCTTTGCTTTACCATTAGTACTACTCAAACTTTAGCTTTGTTAGCATCACCATCAACCTACAGTCTTGTCCTCTTGTTCTGGAAGCTTTCTTGACTCTTTCATTTGATACAGACTGTCTCCACTCTGGGTGATGCTGACTCCACTCTGGTGATGCTGACTTCCTCCTCTCTGGGTGATGCTGCCTCCACTCTGTGTGATGCTGACTGCCTCCACTCTGATGATGCTGACTGCTTCTGCTCTGGGTGATGCTGACTGCTTCTGCTCTGGGTGTCTCTGGCATGCTGCTTTGCTTTGTTGTCAAATCCAGGGAGCCATATAACTGTATCCCTCAGTATGTAGCATCTGTTTTAAGTACTGTTCAAACTGGCAACGACATCAGATTTCACTGTGCATTCCATGCAAAATATTCTTGAGAAATTATGGAATGCCCCTAGTGAATAAAACATATTTAATGAATGAAGAGGTTAGTGTTTCATAAACCCAAGAAAGTGTAAACTGACTTCCACTATCAACAGTTTCAAATCAATTTGGAGGCATTTGGAAAGCATTTTAAAGAGCAACTAGACATCAATAAAATTTAATTAATTGGTTCTATGGATGCACATGTAAATTGGGTGTTAATTATGCTAGCAATGCTCTTCCATTAAAAATTAAGCTCATGATTAGTAACTGAGAAAAACAAGCCATCTTTCTATAAACAAATCTCATTCTGTTGTATCTGAAGCCAGTCTTTGGTAATTAAATCATAACTGCATTTCCTCAGATAAATCTGAGCTTTGATGGATGGATGGACCGTCATCCATGTGATCTCCACTGGGCTGTTCCATCAAAACAATTGATAACACTAGAGATGAGCTCTGTGTGCCTGAGCTGCCCTTTAATACAGAAATATTGAATCATTGGAAATTCTTTCTTATCTAATTGACACCAAATAAAAGAATGATCAACCATCACAGAAGATGTAGTAAGAATTAGCGATCTTTTCAGAGCTGATGACATCTGAAGATGGAAGACCCGGGACAGGAGGTCACATGCTGGGGAATCCAAGTCCTTTCTCCCCTTTCCCATGCCTCCTCCCCCCACAAGATGAATTCCTGTGCTTGGTGATTAAAACACAGTATACTCTTTCTAGATGGACAGTAGCTAAGGCTCCATTCTTTCGTGTTTCCCCCCAGCTGAAATTCCTGTGCTCCTTGGGAGCCAAAATCTAATCTGGACTCAGAGCTAAAAATCAACCTAATGGGCTTCTTAACTGGCAGGGTTACACTGGCCTTCAGAACTGGAAATAGAATAAACGCTTGCAGCACTTTACCCAAGCTGCGGCTTTTCCTTTTCCCAGTAGACTTCTCCAAGGGAAATTGAGTCCATATGCTTCTGATCCATCCTCTCAAAACCCATCAAGCCTATGTTTTACTAGAGCGCCTTGATGGAGCATTTTATCTATTTCAATGAACCCTTTGATGTCTCTTTTCTTATTCATGGAAAACTGAATTTTCCAAAAAGATAAAGATAAACTCTCTTACCCCACCCCCTCACATCCAGAGAGAGAAAGAGAAGGAAGGAAGGAGCTTCCATGAGCAGAAAAGTCTGGAAAATTGCTCAGGGTTTTCCTGACTAAATCAAAATATCTTGGTAAGAAAAGGAACCATCAGAAGAGCATTTGAGGCAGCTCTGTTTTAGGATTTGCATGTTTGTTTGTTTGCTTTGAGACAGGGTTTCACTGTGTTGCTCTGGCTGGCCTGGAGCTCACAAAGACCCACCTGCCCCTATCTCCCAAGCTGTTCCAAAAGCGCATCCACTCCACCTGACCTTCAGATCATCTTTTTAAAAGATATCCTCACCTTCACTGAGTCTGGTTTATTCCCTTTCTCCTTTCCAAAATGCGCGTGGAGGAGAGTTCAGTAAGAGGAGGGAAATCCATACACATAGAGAAGTGCTTAAGAAAGGAAGGATTAAACCGGTGCTGGCACATGCCTTTAATCCCAGCACTCGGGAAGCAGAGGCAGGTGGATCTATGTGAGTTCGAGGCCAGCTCGGTCTACAAGAGCTAGTTCCAGGACAGGCTCCAAAGCTACAGAGAAACCCTATCTTGAGAAAACAAAAAAGAAAAGAAAAGGAAAAAAGAAAAGAAAGAAGAAAGGAAGGAAGGGAGGGAGGGAGAGAGGGAGGAAGAACTTAGAAAATTTAATTTTGAACTCTGTTTATATTTTTTCTCCACATCGACTTTTTATGCCATTTATATCTTATCATACTTTTTATTGTTCTGTTTTCCTTTAGTGAGATTCTAGCAAAATCCTGGATTTTGGTCCAGGCAGAGCTAACATATTGAATTAAAATCTTGGCCATCAATTGTATAAGATGTATAAACTTGCACATACTTCTCTATAAAAACAAACAAATGTGTACGCAACACGCCGCTCCCAAGTGTGCTTCCTCATCAGGGTCTTCATTACATCTGAAAAATAAAACATAAGATAGTGCAGCCACTGTTGGCTGCCCAGCCCATCGTTTGTCCCAAATTGTTCTTTCAAGTTCTATTGACTGACACCTGTAGACAGATGTAATGGGAACTAGGGATAAAGGCCTATGTAACTCTTTGGGGGATGAGGAACATAATGACGAATTCTCACCACCTACTTTTAGGTCAAATCCACTGGTGACTGCATTTTAGGAGGCAGCTTTGTGCCAACATCTAGGTGTTAATGAATGAGAAAGACTGTTGGCATCTTCCCGTACAAGAGGGGAGGAGAAAGCAAAATGAACAACAAAACCCTTGCCATTCATTAGATCAAGTGGGAATGCTCTTCGACAAAACTATGGACATGTACACAAATCCAGATTGGAGAGACAGCCTTGCCAGAGAAGTGCTTGCCATGCAAGTGTGATGACCTGAGTCAGATCCCCAGCCCTCATTCTTCAAGGAAAAAAATGCAAATGAGGCAGTGTGTATATGTAATCTGAGCCCTGGGGAAACAGAGCTAGGATACTTGCTGTCCAATGAGCCTAGCCAATCAGTGAGCTCCAGGTTGTGTTTGTGACCTTGTCTCAAAAAAATCCAATGGAAAACATTGGAGGAAGACACTTGACACACTGACTTGTAACCTCTACATTCATACACACACATGAACACATATGTACATGGGCACAAAAAATAGTAAGATTAAGAATTTTTCAAACATATGCCATCAAAAGGTTAAGAGATTATAGTCGCCCAATGAGCAAAACCTTACAGGAAGCTATCCAGTTAGCTAGCCTGGCAATAGTAACCAACCCCAGTTCCTACTGAAGTGCCTGAGGTGCTTAGAACACTGGATTTAAGGCAGAACTGACTCCCAGGCATTGAATTACAGGCCTTTCATGTGAAATACCTCCTTAAATGTTATACCCTAGGTGTCTGTGGTAGTGACTGTAATTGGCCCCCATAAGTTCAAAGGGAGTGACACTATTAGGACGTGTGACTTTTCTGGAGTAAATATGGCCTTGCTGAAGGCAGTGTGCCACTGTGGATGTGGGTTCTGAGGTCTCAAAATTGCCCAAGCCACACCCAATGTTTCAGTTCCCTTCCTATTGCCTTTGGACGGAGATGTCGAATTCTCCAGTACCATGTGTGCCTGCACACCACCATACTCCCAGCCGCCATGCTCCCTGCCATGATGATAATGGACTAAACCTCTAAAACTGAAAGCCACCTCAATTAAATGTTCTCCTTTATAAGAGCTGCCGTGGTCATGGTGTATCTTCACAGCGATAGAAACCCTAAGACAGTGTCTAACCCTCTTCCTTTAAGATCTACCCATGTAACCTATCTTCTGACTCTTCCCCATTCAAATCGAATCTTGACCTTGCCCCCACTGGAAAAACACAACTTTTATGTGTGGCCGACACTGGTTAGTAACTCGCCAAACTGTTTCTCGGCCCTGAACACTCTTGGGTGGATCATTGACCTCTTCTGTGACAGTGAAATACACACAGACCAAAGTGACCTAAGTCCCAATGAGTACATGGAACATAGCCCTGCCGTAGCCACCCTGCCTCTATGCCACAGTAACAATAACAAGACATGCACTGATGTTTTAAGCTATGCCTTTTGGCAGGTAGAGTGGTATGTGGCATTTGTTAGTCTTTCCTGATTATCGCTATATTTGATAATTTTCCAAAATCAAAAATCTATCTTAAAGCAAAAAATTGAGACCTTAAAGCCAATGTCACCAGTGTAGACATTTGCTGTATGATCATATTCTAAAGGTCACTAACATCTTCCTAACTTAAGTGCCGCCTCCACTAAGACCCCATATTTAAGTTGTTGCTTTAGAGTAAGGAACCTTAAAGCACCTCAAAGACCAATATGCTAATGAGCTTGGTCCCACACCTTGCTCTTAGGGCTTTATGGGACAGTTACATTTCATAATTTACCAACAATACTTTACACCCCATGAGGTGTATTTGGGGAGAGGAGTTGCTGTCAACCCTTTGGTCTAAATAAATATGTCATTTTCTTTTCTGGGAAGAAGAGGTGTGCTCGGAGATTTAGGGCTGCTAAGGGAACCAGGAGAGCCCATTAGCAGTACAAGAGGAGCTGAAAGCATTTGCTGCAAATGATACCCTTCAAATCACATCTCAATGAAGCTTGACCCATTGTTAACTGCTTTTATTGCTGAAGAAGTTGAAGTTATGGGGTAGAGGGGGGCTCGCCAAACATCTCAGTCGATTCCTTCCTGATTTTTAACTCAGTGCCTATGGGCTCTAGGCCCTGCCTCTTTTTTACCATGAGAGCAACGTCTGCTACTTAGGAATGGGGACAGGGCCTAAAGATAGGACATGGGGAGGAAGAGTGGCGATCTGAATGAGAACAGCCCCTCCCCCCGCCCGGTAGGCTCACACAGCCAAATGCTTAGTCACCAGGGAGTGCCACTATTCGAAAGGATTCAAAGGATTGGGAGGTGTGAACATATTGGAGGAAGTGTGTCACTGAGAGTGGACTTGGAGCTCAAAGCAGGCCCAGTGTCATTTGCTCTTCCTGTCACCTGTAGATTTGGACGTAGATGTTGCTTGCTGCCGCCTTCGCCACCATGCTGATAATGGGCTAAACCCTTGGAAATGATAAACAAGTCTCAATCAAATCTCTTCTTCTCTAAGAGCTGCTCTAGTCTTGGAGTCTCAGCTGTTTTGGACCAGAAGCGTTTCTTTCTTCCTCGGGATGACTGTCCATCCCCGTACGATGGCATGTCTTCCTTTGGCCTGCTGAAGGAAACCAGAAATCCCTTTTGTTGCTCAGTGAGTCAGACCACCTGCTCCTCATGGCCCTGGATGTCCTTGCCTTCCCCTGTGACTCCCAGTTCACTCAGGGCAGTCTTATGGGACCCGGATGTCAATTTGGCTTGAATTGCTCAATCGCTGCTGACATTTCGTTAACCACCCTGTGAACTTCTCCAGCCCAAAGTCGCAGCAACTTGTGCCCTTGAAAACCGAACAGAAAACAACCATATTGATTGTCTACTATCAACAAGGAAGAGACAATCTGTCTGTGCTGAGACTGTTCATAATGCATTTCAGCCTGCCCCATCTTTCTCAGCAGCTGGCCTCCTCCCGACACAGGCCTGGGCTGCTTTCCCCTCCTACTGCTTAGGTCTCTGCCAGAATTAACCCTGAAGTGCAAGCGCCTTCCCAAGGTTTCCCTATTCCTGGGTGGGAATCAGCATAAATCGTGTTCTGCAAACAACCTGATGGGATGGAGAAGTTAGGACCACTGAGAGGTCACACCTGACCCCAGGAGGCATGTCTGCAAGAATCTCTTTTAGCAAAATTCCTGTTTCAAAGATAGTGTCATTTGGCTATATTAAAAGCATTATTTGTGTGCATTCTGGGTTGTTGCATATACAAACTGAGGTGTCAGACCATCAGACAGTAAAGTTTATCCATTATATCACCAAGTTCTGATGTATGAGTTATTATTCTGACTTACTAGAAATGATGCTTCTTTCAACCTGGCTTACATCTCAGACATTTCCTGATAACTTTGTTTTTGACTCGTCCCATGTACCGAAAAGGAGGTGTGAGGAATTGAAAGAGATACAAGAACCTTGAAATAGCAAGCCTGGGCCTCTGGGACAACTGTAGTGTCAAAATCAGTCAATATTTATGCCTAGCAACCTTGACAATATCCTTTTAATTAAAATCAATGGAGAAATAAAACATGCATTAGAATGCACTGGGGATCTCTCACCTTGGGAGGGGGAGTCCAATATGTTAGGTATAATCTTAAGAAGAGCCTCTTGGCTGACACAGATAATTCCGGTCATATGCATGGTGTGCCTACAGGACACATAGTGCTTTGTTTGGGATGTGAATTCTATGGCTGTGAAGCTCTTCTTCCAGTAATCTCTTTCTTTCAATTCTTAGAACCACGTTTCACTTCATTTATTTATTTATTTTTGTCCTTTTTTTTTGTTTGTTTGTTTCTCTATGAGTTTGTTTTCCCCTTGGTACAATTCTCCTGAGATGAGTATTTAAAGAAAATCTTAAAAACTCAAATCATACATTTCTTGGCTACATACGACAAACTGGATTTTATGGAGAAACTGAAAGCTTCCGGTTTAGAGACACGCATTGTTTGTAGAGATCTTTCTTTAGGTATCGAATGACTTTGGGTGGAGACGGGAGCAGTTAGGAGCATCGTCTTTATTAAGTCTTAGTCACACCTTCTAGGACATGGGATAAACGGTCTTAACTCAGGAAGCCCTCCCCCCTGGTCTCCAGGAACACTGTTAACCGAGTAGTGATAAAAACAGTAGCCCCCTCAGGTCATAGATAGAACGTGCCTTGCTGAGAAAGTGCACCTCTCCCATTTAATCCTGCCCGAAATCCAGGAGCTACGATCCATTATTAATGCCATTTAACTCCAACTGAAGCTGGAGAGACTGAACTTCCCTCAAATGCCATCTAGCCGGTAAATGGCCAAGGTCTGAATACATTATCACATCCCAACCCACACTTCCTTTGTGTCTGTAGAAAGTAGAAGGGTCTCAGGCTTAGAATGTGTCACCTTCTTCACCCCACAAATGTTGAAGAGAGTTCTGATCTTATATCCAACTCCCCAAATTCTCTACAGTTCAACAGTTTGGGGAGGTGTCACTTCGCCACGTCAGGCCACGCCCAATGGCTCAGACTACCCCAGACTTACACCAAGACAACTCTGAGCTGCATCCTGCTACGATTCCAAAGGCTTTGATGCAGGCAGGCTTTGCAGTGACAGGGTGAGTTGTCCAAGAATAGAAGGCAATTTAACACTGTCCTCTTTGGCCTGGCTGTGTAGATTGAGCATTAGATATACACACTTTATTTAAACCTGAATCCTAGGGGGACAAGGGGTCTTACTGTTTGTTTTTCTCCTGCATCTGGAGTCCTCTCAGATTACAGAAAGCTGCCTCTCCGGTGTTTGCAAGATGGCTGTCACCGCTTTGTTAAAAGCCTCCCTCCCTTATCTCATTTCCTAATCACGGAAGAAAGAATGATCACTGGTGTTTCCTCCTCAGAGTCTGGGAGGCTTCAGAGATCCTAGGGTGTCGGGCTAATTAGTGAAAAGGCTTTGCGGATGTGTTCCTCCCAAATTATGGGCTGCCCTGATTGGATGGGTAAGCAAGAGGCTTGACCTCTGAGTCAGGGAGTGCCTTCCAAATCAGTCCAGGGATTCAACCTTTACTGTCAATAGCGAAGAGGGAGACCGAAGCAGTCCTAAGAAGGAAAGAGACAGTGAGTAGCTGCTAAGGCAGTGGTGCTCAACATCTGGGCCACGTGGATTGCATATCAGATATCCTGCATATCCAATACGTACATGACAATTCATAACACTAGCAAAATGACAGTTGGAAGTAGCAACAAAAATAATGTTATGGCTGGGGGGGGGGGGGTTCACCATAACATGAGGAACTGTATTAAAGGGTTGCAGCATTAGGAAGGGTAAGGACCACTGTGCTAGGGTCTGGTCAGCTAAGGACCATTCCTCCTGCATCCCCAAAGGCTTTGGAAGCCAGGCCCAGTTCATCAGTTCTTCCCTTGTCAATTTCCATCACTTGGAAGCTTCCACCAGCTCCCTCTTGCCTATACGTCCCTGTCCCTCATTGGGTAACCACCTTCTCCCGTCACATTCTCCCAATCCCTACACAACTCACTGCTGTCCCCAACCCAATACTAGCCTCGGGCATTCTAAAACTTATGCTCATTTTAAAAAACCTACATTGATGATAAAATGCATTTTTTGTAAACTTTGGTAGATTTTCCCCATAAAGATAAGAGGAGCATAAAATTTCTCTATTCTCTTATGTAGTACTAGGATCCCCAGGCATTGTCCCCAAAATAATGTTAAGAAGGTAGTAAAGTTGGGGAAAAAAGGGAAATAGAGCTGCTAGCAACTTTAGGATCTCAGAATAGCATGTCGGAAAGTTCCCTGCTTTCTCTGACTCCAACCTCAAGAGGCTAAACACACCAGAATGGCCAATCAGCTGGGGGAACACAACACAAGTATGTTTCACCAGGATGGCCAACTAACAGAGGGAATAGCATAAATTGGTTTCTAGCCACAAGCAGGGCTAAGAAAGGTGGAAACTTATAAAACAAACAAGAAAACCCACACTCACACAATCATACACACACACACACACACACACACACACACTTTTAAACAACAGTAGCATTATAGAGAAAAACCAATGACCCTGTGTCCCATGGAGAAAACAAAATGTCTGTAATAAGAATCCAAATTTTCTCAGGGAACTGGTATTAGAAAATATCAAGTGGAGCCGGTGGTAGCACATGCTTTTAATCCCAGTCCTCGGGAGGCAGAGACACTGGATCTCTGAGTTCAAGGCTAGCTTTGTCTACAGAGCTAGTTCTAGGACAGCCAGGGCTACACAGAGAAACCCTGTCTTGGAAGAAGAAAGAAGAAGGAGGAGAAGGAGGAAAGAAAAAATGAAAGAGAAGATAAAATACCAAGTAGAAACTTAAGCTTTTATCGCTGTCAAGAACCCTTCTCCCTACTCCTGCGATGCCAGGAGAGGCTACACAGAGATGTTGAACTTGAACCTCTAACCAGCAGAAGAAGGGCCCCTGGCTGTTCCATCTTGGGTGATGCTGAAAGAGGGTTTGTTACGAGTCAAGTCAGTCAGAACCATACAGCGGAAACAGGCCAACCTGCTCCTGTATGAAGCCAGGGGTGACCTTATGGGAAGCAGCACAGATTCCCAGTGAAGGGCTCCTGGGAGCCCTTTGACTCTCTCACAACAGTGAGAACCCATACCACCCAAAGGTGAAGTAGGCCAGAAAGGATCCTGTACCCCGGTTATGACCAGACAATTGCAGGAGAAGACAATCTGCGTCTCCTGCCAAAACGATGTTGGAGAAAACCATCTAGAACAGAAGGCTGCAATGAGATCATGAGCTTTTGGGAGGGGGGTGTCTTAGTTTGTCTCAGAATATTAGTTCACATTGTGTGACGATATGTCATTGCAATTCATTTATTAGAGAGCTGAACGGCCAAGAGAAAGGCAGGAGAGAATAGGCAAGATTTCCAGGGAGAAAGAAAACTCTAGAAGAAGAGAGGTTGGGATTTCTCAGGCAGACTCAGAGCACATAGGATGTGCCATACTGAGGAAAGGCAGAACCTAGATTAATAACCTAATAATTTGAGTTTTAAGAGCTAGTTGGGGACAAGCCTAAACTAAAGGCCAAGCCTCCATAATTAATAAGAAGTCTCTATGTCACTATTTGGGGGCTGGTGACCCAAATATATTCCAACAAGAAAGCTTGCTACATTAGTTAGTTTTTTATTGCTGTAAAGAGACACCATGACTGTGGCAACTCTCTAATAAAGGAAAACATTTAATTGGGATGACTCCCTTACAGTCCATTCTCATCATGGTGAGACACAGCAGGTGCCAGCAAACATGGTACTGAAGAGATAGCTGCTACATGTCAACAAGCAGTCAACAGGAAGTAGACTGTCTCACTGGTCATGGCTTGAGCATATATGAGACCTCAGAGCCTGTCTCTGAAGTGGCACACTTCCTCCCACAAATCCACACTTACTTGAACAAAGCCACACTTCCCACTAGTGCCATTCCCTTTGGGGGCGCTTTCTTTCAAACCACCAAAGGGGTTTTTAAGACAGGGTTTCTCTGTGTAGTCCTGACTGTCCTGGAACTCCATCTATAAACCAATCTGGCCTTGAACCCAGAGACCAGACTGCCTCTACCTCCTGAGTACTGGAATCTAAGGCATGCATTACCAAGCTTAGGTATAAGTATTCTTTTTAAAAATTTAAAAGTTATTAGAAACAAACAAAAAACCTTGGATAGAAGAAAAGAAGAAATGTAAAGAATGAATAGATGCAAGTTTTAGAATTAAAAAATATGATAAGTAAAAGGCTAAATATACCAGATGGCTTTTGCAAGTCTGTGGAGGGATCAGGGGAGAGAATGAGCGAGTCTGAAGATGCCACCAAGGGCCTATTTACACAGACTGAAAAGAGATGAAAGTACACAGAAACATTCCAGGAAGCTCTGAGGCTGTGACAAATACCTGGCGTGTCTTCACTAAGTTCTTGAAGAAGCAAAACTGGAAGGGCACTCTAGGATATGACAGCTTTAAAACTTCCCAACTTGGAAGAATACCTAAACTACAGATGCAAGCTAAACTCAAAGAATTTGGTGCAAAACCATCATGCACAAACTTCTAAAATTAAAAAAAAAACCCTGCAAAAACTTTGAAAGCAGATTAAGAAAAGCATGAAGTTTATTTCTCATTAGAGACCACGGAAGAAATTAAACAAAACAAAACAAACAACAACAACAACAACAAAAACATTGACACAGCTCAGGGGAAAGAATTGGCATTTTGGTACTTTATATCTAAAGATACCCTTCAAGAATGAAGAGGGCCATATGGAGTGCCTTGTCTGTCATTCCCACACTTGAGAGGCGGAGGCAGAATCCGGAGCTCAAGGCCAGCCTCAACTGCATAGCGACTTCCAGGCCAACCTGAACTAAAAACAATCGAAAATTAACAAAACCAAAAAAGCATAAAGAGAAAATCAAGGCGTTCAGAAAAACTAAGAGAATTTGTCATTGGCAGACAAAGCTTAGAAACTAGCTAAGGTCCCCAGACAGAAAATTTATGTAAGTACCTAGAAGAGATAGAATGCAAGGTGAAGTTTTTACACTTTTATGCTTCAAACTGGTAAGATGGCAACAGCAACATCATGGATGGTACGATGTATATATGAAACACAAGTCTTAGGTAAGGTACCATATCATCAGCAAAAAGTGAGAGTTTGACTTCAGTTCTACCAGGGAACTCATATAACTGATAAACACCTTCAGTAATGTAGCATGATACAAGATTAACACAAAAATAATGGGTAGCCCTCTGCTCTACAGATGATAAATGGGCTGAGAAAGAAATCAGAGAATTATCACCCTTCACAATAGCCACAAATAACATAAACTATCTTGGAGTAACTCTACCCAAACAAGTGGAAGACCTGTATGACAAGAACTTTAAATCTTTTAAGAAAGAAATTGAAGAAGACACCAGAAAATGGAAAGACTCCCATGGTCTTGGGTAGGTAGAATTAACATAGTAAAAATGGCAATCTTACCAAAAGCAATCTACTGATTCAATGCAATACCCATCAAAATCCCAGCAAAATACTTCACAAACCTAGAACAAACAATACTCAAGTTCATAAGGAAGAGCAAAAAACCCAGGATAGCCAAACAATCCTGTACAATAAAGGAACTTCTGGAGGCATCACAGTCCCTAACTTCAAACTCTACTACAGAGCTACAGTACTGAAAACAGCCTAATATTGCTATAAAAACAGACAGGAGAAACAATGGAATCAAATCGAAGATGCAGATATCAGTTCCCACATCTACAAACACCTGATTTTTGTCAAAGAAACAAAAAGTATAAAATGGAAAAAGGAAAGCATTTTCAACAAATGGTACTGGCATAACTGGATATCATTACATAGAAGAATAAAAATAGATCCATATCTATCACCATGTACAAAACTCAAGTCCAAATGGATCAGAGACATCAACATAAAACCAACCAAACTGAACCTCACAGAAGAGAAAATGGGAAGTACACTTGAACACAGGAGACCACATCCTAGATATAACCCCAATAGTGCAAACACTGAGAAAAACAATAAATTGGACCTCACAAAACTGAAAAGCTTCTGTAAAGCAAAGGACACCATCAACAAGACAAAACGACAGCCTACAGAATGGGTAAAGATCTTCACCAACCCTACATCAGACAGAGGACTGATCTCCAAAATATACAAAGAACTCAAGAAATTGGTCATCAAAAGAACAAATAATTCAATAAAAAAATGGGGTGCAGACGTAAACAGAGAACTCTCAACAAAGGAATCTAAAATGGCTGAAAGACACAAGAAAATGCTCAACATCCTTAGCCATCAGAGAAATGCAAATCAAAATGACTCTGAGATTTCATCTTACACCAGTCAAAATGGCTAAAATCAAAAATACTGGTGACACCTTATGCTGGAGAGGATGTGGGGTAAAGGGAACACTCCTGCATTGCTGGTGGGAATGCAAACTGGTACAACTGCTTTAGAAATTAATATGACAATATTTCAGAAAATTAGGAAACAACCTACCTCAAGATCCAGCAATACCACTTTTTTAGGTATATACCCAAAGGATGCTCAATCATACCACAAGGACATGTACTCAACTATGTTCATAACAGCATTGTTTGTCATAGCCAGAACCTGAAAACAACCTAAATGCCTCTTGACTGAAGAACAATCAAGGAAAATGTGGTACATTTACACAATGGAGTACTACACAGTGGGAACAAATAATGGTGTCTTGAAATTTGCAGGCAAATAGATGAATCTAGAAAACATTATATTGAGTGAGATAACCCAGACCCAGAAAGACAAACAAATATAATATGTACTCACCTGTAAGTGGCTTGTAGACATAAAGCAAAAAAACAAAAGCCTACAATTTACAACCCTAGAAAACCTAGACAACAAAGAGGAGCCTAAGAGACACATACATGTATCTAATCTACATGGGAAGTAGAAAAAGACAAAATCTCCTGAGTATATTGGGAGTGTGGGGATCATGGGAGAGGGTAGAAGGAAATGTGGGAGGAAGGAAGGGGAGCAGGAAAAAATATAACTCAATAAAAACAATAAAAAAGAAATATAAGTCTTAAAGAAAACACTAGAAAATATCATAGATAAAAATAGACTCAAAACATAATAAAATAAATTAAACCAGAATTTTTAAAAAAGTTAAAAATAAGCCACAGGAGGCCAGAAAAGTAAAGCAGAGGAACAAAACCAGAGAATAAATCATGAACACAGAACAGAGTGTCAGACTTTTCTATTTTAAATATCATAATCATATTAATAATTGTGCTATCTGTAAATACCTAGAATTTTTCAATAAAAAAACAGAAACTGGCAGAGTGGCTAATAACGGCTGGTTGCAGTCTATGCTGTCTATGTGAAACCACAGTTATACTCATATTCCAAGCATGTTTAAAGTAGAATAGAAATGTATTACAAAAATATTAAAACAGAAAATATCCACGTTAAAAGAAATTAGACTTTAGAGAAATATCAGAAACTGAAAAGCACACTCTATAATGATAAATGGGTCAATTTACCAAAAAGATTCAATAAGACTAAATGTGTCACCTATCAAGAGATCAAATAATTCTGTTCCAAGTGACCTTTCCCCAGGGCAATACTGTTCCAGCTTGTCCTAAGCCCCGTTGTTGGGCCCAGTTCCCAACCCCAGCAGACTTTTGCCACTGAGAACCAGATGCCACCTGTCAGAACGGGTGAGTGACCTGCCTGACAGCAGAACTGTACCCCTCCCTGGACTCTGTCCCTCTGAACCCTTCCTGAAGCCTATACCACCCAGCTAGTCCCTGGCCCCTCTGCTGGGCCTTCCATCAACCCCAGAAGACTTCAGTCCAACAGGCCTAGAATGCACCAGCCAGAACCAGTGAATGACCAGCCTGCCAGCAGAACTGCACCCCTCCTTAGATTCTGTCCCCACAACTGGTGAGTGACTCTTCTGCCCTGTGGTCAGCCTCCTTTCGTCTAAACACCAGCACCATTGTTGTGTCCTGTTGTAGGAGGCTGCTTGTTCGTTCCTGGCTGCCCAGAACCAAAAATAATCACACAGAAACTATATTATTTAAATCACTGCTTGGCAATCACTTAAGCGTATTGCTAGCTAGGTCTTATATCTTTGGTTAACCCATTTCTATTATTTTATATTTTACCATGAGGCTCGTGGTTTACCAGCAAGGTTCCAGTGCATCTGTCCCTGGCCGTAGCTACATGGTGTCTCTTTGACTCCACCTTCTTTCTCCCACCATTCAGTTTAGTTTTCCCTGCCTAGCTCTGTTCTGCCCTACTATAAGCCCAAACAAGTTTCTTTATTAATCAATGGTAATCACAGCATACAGAGCAGAATCCCATATCACCTCCCCTTTTCTGTCTAAGTAAAAAGAAAGCTTTTAATTTTAACATAGTAAAATTACATATAACAAAATAGGTATCAAGCAAGAATTACAGTTGCAATATTTATATTTACTTTATTATTTATCATAACTAAGGAAAACTCTAACTATAGCTATCTATTCTTCAATTCTATCAAAGACTCCAGAAAGATATAATATTACTTAAGTAAACAAGAAGTGCATTGTAAGCAACTTCCAAAACTCTAGAATTGACAGAGACATCTCACTGCCGGGACAGTCACCAAAAGTTTTTCTGTATAATTGGGGCATCTAATATTCAGACCACAGGCCCATAGTATCCAGGAGGCTTTTCCATGAAGCAGGAAATTTGAAGATCTGTTCTGCCTTGTAATGGCAAAGTCCATCAGTTACTTTCTTCTATGTTCTGCAGAATGTCTGGAAGACTCTTTCATGAAGCAGGAACCCCAAAGGACAGTCTCAGCTAGCTCAGTTAGTGGAGTATGGGACTCTTAATCTCAGTGTTATGGGTTTGAGCCCCATGTTGGGCTCTAACTTTTTGGTGGAGGCTGCTTGTTTGTTCCCGGCTGCCCAGACTCGAAATAACCACACAGAAACTATATTATTTAAATCACTGATTGGCCAGTCACTTAAGCATATTGCTAGCTAGCTCCCTATCTCTTTGGTTAACCATTTCCATTAATCTGTTTATCGCCACATAGCTGTGGCTTACCACGTAAAGTTCCATCTGGCATCCAAGTTCCATCCAGCATCTGGCATCTATCTCCAGCAGAGAGCTACATGGCTTCTCTGTGACTCTGCCTATTCTCTCTCTCTCTCTCTCTCTCTCTATATATATATATATATATATATATATATATATATATATATAGATAGATAGATAGATAGATAGATAGTAGATATATATATATATATATATTTCAGCCTGGCTATCTTCTGTTAAGCCATTGACCAAAAGCAGCTTCTTTATTCATTAACCAATAAAAGCAACACATATACAGAAGGACCTCCTACACCAGTGCCCTGCCCCTAATTCTGAAGGAATCCTACTGCTCTGGTGTAGCCATCTCCAGTCAACAAACAGGTGAGTGGCCCATCTGCCAGCTGGACTGCTTTCACTCCCCGAGTTCTGTTCCCCCAAGACCCACACTGCTGCCCAAGCCTTCCCATTTCATCATACTCCCCATGGTCAGCCCTTCCTCAGAACTCTGGCAGACTCTATAGCCTCAGATACAGTCCAAACCAGTTGGAAGAACAGCCATAGCAGCTCTACTGGAGGCCAGGCTGGTCCCAGGTACCCCAGAAGAAGACATAGGCTTTACTGGAGACCAGGCCATATCTAGAGACACAAGAAGATTTTGGCTTTATCAGATACCAGACCCAATCAAAGGCCGCAAGGCCCCAAAATCCCTAGCAGAGATACCCTATTGGACCTGAAGACTTACCAATCACCATAACCCTTGTCCACTTAGGCCAGAAGACAAGAGAGAAAACAGAAATCAAGGAACAAAACACCCATCTAACAAAGACAAACACAAGAATCAATACCTAGACCTATAATCATGTCAGAACCAAATCAATAACAGAAAAGGAAATATGCCACCACCAGAACCCTGCTACCCTATGACAAGAAGACCTGACTACTCCAAAACAGCTAAAGCATAAGAATAACCATTAAAATAACTTTATGAAGATTATAGAGGTTCTTAAAGAGGTAATAGAAAAAAAATTCTCTAAAGAAATTGAGAAAAAGACAAGCAAAAAATTGGAAGAAATTAATAAATCTCTTAAAGAATGTCAAAAAAGCCAAGGGGGAGGGAGACAAATAAATGGTTGCCAGAAACAAATAAAACTGTCCAAGTGCTGAAAATGGAAATAGAACAATAGAGAAAACAAAAACTGAAATGGAAAGTCTGGGTAAGCAAACAGAACTACAGACGCAAGCATCACCAACAGAATAGAATACAAGAAATAGAAGAAAGAATCTCAGGTGTTAAAGGTATGACAGAGGAAATAGTTTCATCACTCAAAGAAAATGTTAAATCTAAAAATTCCTAACAAAACATTCAGAAAATCTAGAAAATTATGAAAAGACCAAACCTAAAAATGATAGAAATAGAAAAATCTCTGCTCAAAGGCCCAGAAAATATAGTCAATAAAATAATAGAAGAAAAATGTCCCAACCTAAAGAAGGACATGCATATAAAGGTATACAAAGCCACAAAGCTTACAAAACACTAGACTAGACCAAAAAAAATCCTCTCACCACATAATAATCAAAATATTAAACATACAGAATAAAAATAGAATATTAAGAGTTGCAAAGGAAAAAGGCCAAATAACAAAGGTAAGCTTACTAGAATTAGACCCAACTTCTCAGTGGAGACACTGAAAGCTAGAAGAGGCTGGAGAGATCTCTTACAGGCTCTAAGGGACCATGGATGCCAGCCAAGAGAATTAGACTCAGGAAAACCTTTGATGATCATAGATAGAGAAAACAAAATGACAAAGTCAAATTTAATTAACATCTGTCCACAAATCCAGGCCTACAGAAAGTATTAGAAGGAAAATTTCAACTCAAGGAACTTAGCTACATCCACGAAAATACAGGAAATAGATAAGCTCACACCAGCAAAACCCAAAAAAGAGAAACACACACATAAGCACAAACACCACCATTACCAACAAAGCAGCAACAACAACAATAAACAAACTAATAGAATTTAACAATCACTGGTCATTAGTATTTCTCAATATTAATGGACTCAATTTTCCAATAAAAAGACACAAACTAACAGAATGGATACCAAAACAGGATCCATCCTTCTGTTGCATACAAGAAACACACCTCAACATCAAAGACAAACATTACCTCAGAATAAAGGGTTGGAAAAATATTTTCCAATCAAATGGACCTAAGAAGCAAACAGGTGTAGTAACTCTCCTAATATCTAAAAAATAGACTTCAAACTAAAATTAATTAAAAGAGGTAGAGAAGGACATCTCATATTCATCAAAGGACAAATGCACCAAGGTGATGTCTCAATTTTGAACATCTATGCCCCAAATACAAGGGTACCCACATTTGTAAAAGAAACATTAAAAATGCTTACATCAAACATCTGATTCCACACATTAACAGAGAGAGATTTTAACACCCAATTCTCACCAAGGGACAGGTCATTCAGACAGAAACTAAACAGAGAAATTACAGAATTAACAGATGTTATAACTCAAATGGACCTAACAAATATCTACAGAAAATTTCACCCCAACACCAAAGAATATATTGTCTTTTCAACATCGCATAGAATCTTCTCTAAAACTGACCACTTACTTGATCACAAAGCAAGTCTTAACACATGCAAAAATGCTGGAATAACTCCCTGTATCTTATCAGATCACCATGGGTTAAAGTTGGATTTCAACAACAACACAAATTTCAAGAAGCCTACAAATTCAATAAAACGGAACAACTCTCAAATGTATTACTACTGGGTCAAGGACATCATAAGAAAACCCACAGAATCAACTAACCTGGGCTCATAGGGGCTCACAGAGACTGGACAGACAACCAGGGAGCCTGTATGTTACTGGCCTAGACCCCTCTCTACATATATGTGGCAGCTTTGTAGCTTGATCTACTTGCGGGACTCCTAACAATGGGAGCAGGGGCTGTCCCCTTTTGCTGACTTTTGGGAATCTATTCCTCATGCAGGGTCGCCTTGCCCAGTCTTAACACGAGGGGAGGCGCTTAGTCCTACTGCAACTTGATATGCTATGTTTCATTGATACCCTTGGGAGGCCTGCCCCTTTCTGAACAGAAACAGGAAGATTGGATGGGCGGGGAAGGGAAGAGAGGTGGGGAATCAATGGGAAGGGAGGAGGGAGGGAAAAATACGGTCTGGATGTAAAAGAAATAAATAGAATAGATAGATAAAAGATTTGAAAAAAAGAGAGACAAAACATTCAAATACATATGATGAACTCAAAGAAATGACTCATAAATAAGAATCAGTAGGGAGCAGAAGGGCAGTAACTGAATATCAGTGGTGGTGACACAGCCAATGTGCATTTATAACACGCAGGTGACACGACACAGATCCCTTCACATAGATACAGAACATATTCACACCACACATGGTTCCTACTGCTGGGGAATTAAGTTAGAAATCAACAGCAAAGAGATAGAAATGAAAATCTTCAAACACTTGCAAACTAAAGAGCTCCCTCCTAAATGGTCTCTGAATTATGCAGGAAATCTTATGGGAAATAAAAAATGCATTGAACTGAATGAAATAAAATAACACCATAACATAAATTAATGGAAGCCAGTAAGGGGTGCTTTCAGCATTAATGTTATATATACGAAGAAAAGAGTGTAAGTAAGCACTACTTTTATTAGCTTCTACTTTCAAGAACCTAGGGAAAGGATAGCAAATAATAAATAGAGAGAGAGAGAGAGAGAGAGAGAGAGAGAGAGAGAGAGAGAGAGAGAAATAGCGGTCGTGGTTGGGTTTTATTTTTTTGTTTTGGTTTGGTTTGTTTGTTTTGGGTTGGTTTTTTTTTTTTTGGTAATATTAACATAAGCTAGAGTTAGCTAGGAAGAGGGAACGTCAGCTGTGAAAAATGCCTGTATCAGATTGCCTAGAGACAAGTCTTCATTGTGGGACATTTCCTGATTAATGTTTGATGTGGGAGGGCAGTGCCATCCACGGCAGGTGATCCTAGGCAGTATAAGAAAGCAGGCTGAGCAAGCTTGGAGCCACAAGCCAGCAGGCATGGCTCACTGCTTCAGTTCCTGCCTTAGGTTCCTCTCCTAACTTCCTTCAGAAAGATGAAATAAATCCTTTCCTCCCCAAGCTGCTTTTTGCCGTTCTTTCTTTCTGTCTTTCTTTCTTTCTTTCTTTCTTTCTCTCTTTCTTTCTTCCTTCCTTCCTTCCTTCCTTCCCTCCTTTCTTTCATTTGTTTCATCACAACAATAAAAACCCTAACGAGGACAACAGCATAGTGAGAGAAATCATAGTCACAGCGAAATTAGTGAAATTAAAAACAGAAGAGAAGCAATGAAAGTCACTTAAATAGCCTGAAACGATGAATACAAATTGACATGAACAAAAGTGACAAAGGGGTGGCATGACACAAATGACCAAATCAAACACGGTCCCCTGGGTGCTTCAGGGACTTCTCCCAGCTACAGGGGACAGTAAGAAACAAAACACCCACACCCGTGTGAGCTTGACAACTGATATAATATGGAGCAATTCCACAAAGACGTGAGCTACCGTGCCTTGTGTGACCAAAAAGGCAGGCAGTTTGCAAAGACCCGCAGCTAGCGAGGCAACTGAACTGGTAATTTCAACACTCTCAGTCCTTAGTGTAACTCTGGAAAACACCAGCACACATTTAAGGAATCAAGAGCAATTCTGTCCGGCCTCTTCCGAGAAAGCAAATGATAAAATTCTATCAATAAAATCCACCATATAATATTACCCTAATAACCAAACCAAAGAGAGTGGAAAGAAGAAGTAACCACAGACCAGTGTGAGGATTCATGGAAGCATAAATATCAAACGCCATCAAGAGAATACCAGCAAACATGAGTTAACAATAAAGAAGAAGAAATGTATACTAAGACTGCCTGGGGCACTGAGTGGTAGTTAGTAGCTGAGGTCAACAATTAGCTAAACTACCCACTGAGAAGCTCCAGATGACATTTCAACTCAAGCAAGAACTGGAGGCTAAATTATAATTTTATACTAGCTAGTTGAGTATTGAAGGCGTTCCCCCAATAACCATACACAACCATTAAGCAAAAATGGAGACTTATCAGCTCCAGGCTTCCAAGGAAATTTCTGTCCAATCGTTAGCTAATTAAGGAGCTGAGTAGAGACTTTATTGACTATACATAGCAATGATATAGATTTCACAGAATTAGTTGACAACATCTAAATTCACAATAACAACTACAAAAGGAAACAATAAGGAATGAAGGGAAAAAAAGAAACTGGTTTTCAGTTACTATGAGACTACTAGAAATACATTCTTTTCAGTTTTACACACACACAAACACAAGTATATAAACATGCATAAATCACCTACAAAAATCTTATGCCTAAGAAAGAAATCTTTATAAACTATAACCGAAAAAGCTAAGATCATACTCAAAAGACAAAGACTTTAAATAAGCTATTTTGAATATGTTCAGAGAGCTAAAGGAAAATATGTGAAAAAATGTGTAATCAGAAAGAAATAAGCAATAAGATATGCAAATTATAAAAAGCAATCAAGCAGAAATTTTGTAATTGAAAAGTATAAAAGCTGAGATGAAAAATTCACTAGCCCAGAATAGAAAGATAGCTAGACTAGGAAGAGCACTACACCAGAAACCTGGGGGGACCATCGAGAGTCCAAACAGAGAAAGGCAGTTCTGCTAAGAGGGATAGAAACAGGTAGGGGGAATATCTGAAGAAATGATCCCTCAACATCCAAACAGCCCAGAATATTTCACACAGGGTGCAAGGAGATTCACACCTACACACATCAGAGTCAGACTGTCAAAATCCAGAGACAAAGAGAAGCTCCTGAAAATAGAGAGAAGCTACTGATCACATACAGAGAATCCCGAATAAGATTAATAGGTGGTGTCTTATCAGAAATCGTAGGGGTCAGAAAGCATCAGAAAGACATTTTCAAACTTCCAAAAAAAAAAAATACCTGTCCACTGAGTGTTTTTGTTTTGTTTTGTTTTTAATCTGGCAAAACTACCCTTCACAGAGAAAGGAAAAATTAAGGCATTTTTAAAATACATTACATAAAGTAAACAAAAACATCAGATCTTTTTTGCTAAAACTCATACCTTACAAGAAATAGTAAAGCCATCCCTCCAGCTTAATTAAAACAGAATCAAACAGTTATTTCAGGCACAGCAAATAGAAGTGGTTATACAGGTAAATAAAAAGGAGAGTATAAGTATTTTTGTTGTATAAAATTCTTATTCATTGTGACTTAAAAATACAATAACTATGTAATGTAATAACTGTAAAAATCTAAGCATGGGAAAACATTGTATGAATATGTAATTTACAAAAAAAATTTAAAAATGAGAAATGGAAATAGAATCATAAGACAGCAAAAATTTTATATACACTTGATATCAGGTGGGATAAGGGTGAAACTCACAGGATCATCTAAATTGACACTAAAAGCATTCTACTCTGTCCCACACCCTTCCACACTAAATATCTACAGTAAACTGAGAATGGAAAGTCACCTCTTTAACCTTCTAAGACCACCTATGAAGAGCCGCTAGCGAACATCATTCCTGACGGTGGAACTTCCACTGTTAATGTCAGCAAGGTGAGGGGCACACATGCCAACTCCTTCCATTCAGCGTTCACTAGTGGCCCAATACAGACAATTGGACAAGAGAGCAAAACATACATATTGGAATGGAATATGTAAAAAGTACATCCGTGTAGATTATATAATTTTACATAGATAAAAATCAAAGAAGACACAGAAAAAAAGTTAATGCATAGTTATGTACATTTGCAAAAAGTGAGATCAATGCCTTAAAACAGTGTATTTCTATATAGTAAAAATGAACAATATAAGAAGCAATTCCAGGTATAACAGTGTTAGTGACAGCAAAATTCTCAGAAATATGCTTAGCTAAAATTGTTGAAAACTTGGCCTAGAGAGATGGCTCAGAAGACCCCAATAATATTCCTGGTACCCATGACAGATAGCTCACAACCACCTGTAGCTTCAGTTGCAGGGAACATAATACCTTCTGACATCCATGGGCACCTGTCCTCATGTGTACCTGCTCACAAACATATTCTATTACTGTGCAAAGATATCATGACCACAGCAGCTATTAAAAATAAACCATTTAATTGGGGTTTGCTTGCAGTTTCAGAGGTTTATTCAATTGTCACCATGTCAGGGAGCATGACATCATGGAGTCAGACACTATGCTGGAGAAGGAGCTGAAACTTCTATATGTGTATCTGTAAGCAACAGGGAAAGAAAGACTGTTCTTGTCATAGGCCCTTAAAATCCAGCCCCAGTAACACCCTTCCTCCAACAAGGACACACCTCCTAATCCTTTCAAATAGTGCCACTCCCTGGTTATCAAACATTCAAATCTATGAGCCTTTTGGCTCCTGTGGCAATCTGAAAGAAAATAGCCCCCAAAGGGATTAGCACTATTAGGAGGTGTGGCCTTGTTGGAGGAAGTGTGTCACTCTGGGGGCAGGCTTTAAGGTCTCTTTTCTTAAGCTTTTCTCAGTGTGACAATCAGTCAACTTCCTGCTGCCTTCTGGTCAAAGGCAGGACTCTCAGCTCCAGCATCATGTCTGCCTGCACACTGCCATGCTCCCCATCACGATGATAATGGACTGAACCTCTGTAACTGTAAGCCACCACCTCAATTAAATATTTTCTCTTTAAGAGTTGCTGTGCCTTCCAGGAAGATGTCCCCAGCTAGTTCCTTGGGCAGCTGAGGAGAGGAAGCCATAAATGTCCAGATCCTATTGCCATACTCATGAATATCTTGCATATCACCATAGAACTTTCACCTGGCGTTGGATGGAGAAAATGACAGAGCCCCACATTGGAGCACCGGACTGAGCTCCCAAGGTCCTGATGAGGAGAAAAAGGAGGGAGATCATGAGCAAGGAAGTCAGGACCGTGAGGAGTGCGTTTACCCATTGAGACAGTGGGACAGAGCTAACGGGAGACCACCAAGTCCAGTTGGAATGGGACTGATGGAACAGGCGGCCAAACCAGACTCTCTGAATGTGGCTGACGGTGGAGGAGGACTGAGAAACCAAGGACAATGGCGATGGTCTTGGACTCTTCAGCATGGACGGGCTCACTGTGAGCCTTGTCAGCTTGGTTGCTCACCTTCCTGGACTTAGGGGGAGTTGGGAGGACCTTGGACTTAACATAGTGAAGGGAACCCTGATGGCTCTTTGACCTGGAGAGGGAGGGAGAGGGGGTATGGGTGGAGGGGAGGGGAGGGGAGGGAAGGGGAAGGTGGAAGGGGAGGAGATGGAAATCTTTAATAAAAAATGAGAAGAAAAAAAAAGAGTTGCTGTGCTTATGGTGTCTCTTCACAGAGATAGAAAACCCTCACTGAGACAGGGCCATTCTTATCCAAACCACATATGTAAACATTCACATGCAAACACATAATTAAAATACAAATTTTTAAAAGAAGTACAAAACATATTTCACACACTAAAAATTATGTTTTGCTCAAGACTATTTAACAGCTAACTAAATGAAATGTTTTACAAGAGAATACACTGATGGATTTGTCATTGTTGAGATACAAACTCCCTTAGGTTGATACATAGATTTGATGTTGCCTCTATCAGAAGTTCAAATTGAGTTTCCAAAACTCAATTGAGCATGCTGGCTAAAGTTCACATGGAATGTTGAAAGACTCTGGATATTAAAGACAATTCTTGAAAAAATAAAAATGAGATTTCAAAACCCACTGGAAAATTTAGAGTAATTAAGAATGTATTCCTTCCTGGGACAGAGTTGATATACAGACCAATTGCTGAAATTGGAAGTCCAGAAGTGAACTCATGCATTCATGGATAACTGATTTTGATAAAGGGGCCAAAACCATGCAAAAGAGAAAAAGAAATTATTTTAATGAGTAATATAAGAGTTGGATATTGACACACAAAAGAAAAAAAAATTAACACTCCTTTTATGATAAGCATTTTCTTAATTGTCTTTCAGTCATTTTAGATTCCTCTATTGAGAGTTCTCTGTTAGGTCTGTACTCTATTTTTTTTAAATTGGATTATTTGTTCTTTTGATGACCAATTTCTTGAGTTCTTTGTATGTTTTGGATATCAGTCCTTTCTCTGATATATGGTTAGTGAAGATCTTTTCCCATTCTGCAGGCTGTTGTTTTGTCTTGTTCACCATGTCCTTTGCTTTACAGAAGCTTTTCAGTTTCAGGTCCCATTTATTAATTGTTTCTCTCAGTGTCTGTGCTGCTGGGGTTATATTTAGAAAGTGGTCTCCTATGCCAATGTGTTCAAGTATACTTTCCACTTTCTTTTCTATGAAGTTTAGTGTGGATGGATTTATGTTGAGGTCTTTGGTTTATTTAGACTTGAGTTTTGTGCATGGTGATAGATATAGATCTATTTTCATCCTTCTACATGTTGATATCCAATTATGCCAGCACCATTTGTTAAATGTTTTTTTTTTCCATTTTATGTTTTTTGCTTCTTCGTCAAAAATCAGGTGTTCATAGGTGTGTGGACTAATATCTGGGTCTTCAATTTGGTTCCATTGGTCCTCCTGTCTGTCTTTATGCTAATACCAGATTGTTTTCAGTACTTAGCTCTGTAGTAGAGTTTGAAGTTGGGGATTGTGATGCCTCCAGAAGTTCCTTTATTGTACAGGATTGTTTTGGCTATCCTGGGTTTTTTGCTTTTCCATATGAAGTTGAGTACTATTCTTCCAAGGTCTGTGAAGAATTTTTCTGGAATTTTGTTGGACATTGCACTGAATCTGTAGATTTCTTTTGGTAAGATTGACATTTTTACTATGTTAATTCTACCTACCCAAGATCATGGGAGGTCTTTCCATTTTCTGGTGTCTTCTTCAATTTCTTTCTTCAAAGATTTAAAGTTCTTATCTTACAGGTCTTCCACTTGTTTAGGTAGAGTTACTCCAATATATTTTATGTTATTTGTGGTTATTGTAAAGGGTGATGTTTCTCTGATTTCTTTCTCAGCCCATTTATCATCTGTGTAAAGGAGGGCTACTGATTTTTTTTGAGTTAATCTTGTATCATGCCACATTACTGAAAGTGTTTATGAGTTGTAGAAGTTTCTTGATAGAATTTTTGGGACTGCTTATGTAAACTATCATGTTACCAGCAAATAGCCAATGTTTGACTTCTTCTTTTTCGATTTTTATCCCTTTGATCTCCTTTGGTTGTCTTATTGCTCTAGCTAGGACCTCAAGAACTATATTGAATAGATATGGAGAGAGTGGACAACCTTCTCTTGTTCCTGATTTCAGTAGGATCACTGTGAGTTTCTCTCCATTTAGTTTGATGTTGGCTGTTGGCTTGCTGTATATGGCCTTTTAATTGTGTTTAGGTATGTTCCTTGCATTTCTGCCCTCTCCAAGACCTTTATCATGAAGGGATGTGGTACTTTGTCAAAGGCTTTTTCAGCATCTAATGAAATGATCCTGTGGTTTTTATTTTTCAGTTTGTTTATGTGGTGGATCACGTTGACAGATTTTAGTAAAAATACAAAATGCTTCACAAATTTGCATGTTATCCTTGCTCAGGAACCATGCTAATCTTCTCTGTATCATTCCAACTTTAGTATATGTGCTGCCAAAGCGAGCACGGTGATGATATTTTATCACATTTGAAAAGGAATGAAAACAGAAGTTAGTATCAGGAATGAGGTATTTCCCTAACCGACCTAACAGCACTGTTTTTGGGGGAGGGAGGTAGAATACTTTGGGACTTTGGACTAGAAAAGAAGTTGAATACTGTCCATGGGGATTCGTGGACCATCCTAGTAGGAGCTTGGAAGTCAAGAGTACTGAGAAGAAGTGGATTATGTAGGCCCAGCTCCAGAGGTTTCACAGGTAACCTATATTACCAGTTGGACTGGAAACAATTCTTGTGATAGTTAGGCAAAGAATGTGGCTGCCTTTTGCCCTTTGTCCTGGAAATTTGCCCCAGGCTAAATGGAAGAGTCTGGGACTAATTTCAATTGGCAGAAATTGCAAGGAAGTCTAATACTGATTCTGCATTGTGGGTTTTAGGTCTACAATGAAAAAGAGCGAGTAGGGCAGAAAGAAACACAAAATGTACGCTTGAGTGCCTGTCTTGATCTCCTGTCTTGGCTTCTTTGATGATGGACTATAGCAAGCAAGAGGAAACAAATCCTTTCTTCTCCAAGTTGCTTTTGGTCCTGGTGTTTATCACAGCAACAGAAAACCAAACTCCAATGAACGGTCATCTTTTAATATGACTTCCAGAAGGTAGGGCCTGTGAGATGGCTTAGTGGGTAAAGATGCCTGTTACACAGCCTAACAACCTGAGTTCGAGTCCCAGGATCCACGTGGCAGAAGGACCACTACATGGCTGTGCTGGGTGCCTGCCACCATGCATGAACACACTCACTCAGAATTTCATTCCAAGTTTTAGAAACTGACACATTTTAAGAAGGATGCTGGAGCTTTGGTTGTTGGGTGAGCGCAAAGTGGTTCGTCCCTGAGGGCAACTGCATTATGATGGGGTGAATAATGGGGAGTAAGAGGTTGTCCCTGGACAATTCTACCCATACACGCATATCCAAGAGAACTGAAAGCATGTGTTTATAAAAGATTGTACACATGTTATCAGCTGCAGTTTTATAGGAAACAAACACCGGAACCAACCCAAAGGTCCATCAACTAACAGTTAAATGAGTGTCGTATTTTCATAGCATGGAATATTTCATAGCATAGTCATTAGAAAGGATAAAAGCCTGCCAGGCGGTGGTGGCACATGCATTTATTCCCAGCATTAAGAAGGCAGAGGCTGGTGGATCTCAGTGAGTTCAAAGCCAGCCTGGTCTACAAAGTGAGTTCCAGGACAACCAGGGCTGTTAAACAGAGAAACCCTTCTCTCAAAAAACAAACAACAACAGCAAGGATATAAAACTGCAATATGGATAAAAACCAAAAGCAGTATACAGAATGAAAGATAAAAGAAATGAGCGTGAGGGTGACATGCCATGTGAGTCTCCTTATTAGGAGACTCCAAAGAGTGTCTCAGTAGCTAGCAAGAGACAGGAGAAGATGGTAGGGAGCAGTGGCTCATGGGCACAAGGCTCCACTTTGGGTCATGAAAATGTTCCAGAGCTGAGTAGTGATGATTGTGCAATCTTGTGAGAATACTAAAACCTCCTCAATTGTAAACAGTAAATTGTATTATTTGTGATATATCAATGAAACACAATTTTATAACCTCATTAATAAACTGACTTTATGAATGAATTGATTAGTAAATCTTTTCTTTTAAAAAAATAGACTATAATTTTTTGGGATCCTTGGCTAGGCATGGGAATTTTAAACTTGACACTAAAACTTGAGTTATAAATTAAAAAATAAAATAAAATCTTTGGCCCTGAGAAAGATTCCATTAAGAGAATGAAAAGACAATTTGCATACTTGGAGAAAATTTTACAAACCCTATCTCTGGAAAATGATAATAAATCAACTACATAAAAAAAACTCACAACATGCAACAACAACAAAAAGTTTCTCAGACTTAAGCAAAGGCCTGGAGGAGCCCTTCACCAGAAGATGGCAGAGACGAGAGCCAAGATACCATTTAGCATCTTTTGCCACCAGGGAGACCATGGCAATCATCCCATCAGATGAGCAAGCACAGATGAGTGATGGAGGACTCTCATTGGTTAATAAAGAAACTGCCTTGGCCCATTTGATAGGCCAGCCCTTAGGTGGGTTGAGTAGACAGAACAGAATGCTGGGAAGAAGGGAGTGAGGCAGATGCCTCGGGCAGTCGCCATGACTCTCCTCTCCAAGATGGATGCAGGCTAGAATCTTCCCGGTAAGCCACCCCTCGTGGTGCTACACAGAGTACTAAAATTGGGTTAATCAAGATGTGAGAATTAGACAATAAGAAGCTGGAACTAATGGGCCAGGCAGTGTTTAAATGAATACAGTTTGTGTGTTGTTATTTCTGGGCATAAGCTAGCCAGGCAGCTGGGAGCCAGGCGGGACGAAAAGCAGGCCTGCTCGCCTCCTCACTACAGATGAGGGTACCAGATGGGCGTAAGGATGCAGAGAGACAAGATGACACACACACGACGGTGGGTGGGATGTGGCAGGCTCAACTCTGAAACACAGCTTGAAAATTTCTATGAAGATTGAACACGCCGTTGTCACATGCTCTCCGGATCTCCAGCTAGTGCAGTGCTCCAGATTGGCGCCCATCTTCACACGGGCCTGTGTGTGAACATGGACAGCAGATTCACTCGCGGTGTCTGAAAGCTGGCAAACATGAGTGCAAGGGACCACGGTCTGCTGTGCTCATGCCGTGGAATTCTCAGCCAGGAAGGTGGACAGTGGACTTCACGGCCTGCGGGAGTTTCTGGGGTGTTGTGGTCAGACAAAAGGGCCAGTCTCAAAAAGATACAAACATGCTGTAATTCTCAAAACTGCGCACAGCTTATAATTATTTTAAAATAAAGGACTTGGGAGGTGGGGGCGCAGGAGGACAAAGTCAGCCTGGACTGAAGAGGGTTCTCAAAAAGACTGAAAAAGTTAAGAAGCTATTATTAAATGTTTAAAAAAAAATAACATGGCAAAACTCCTGTACATTCACTACAGTAAGGTTATGTTTTTAATTCATTTACATTTTTGCTTTAGCTCTCTCTCTTTCTCTCCAAAACAGTATCAGTATACCTAAGTTAACATCCTTCTTTCTGTCTTAATGGTTGAGCCCAGGCCCTTGGACCAGCCAGACAAGTGCTCTCCTATTGAGCTACAACCGCAGGAATAAAAGATTTTCAATTTACTTATATCTTTGTCTTTACTTATGATAAATATATGATAAATAAACTATGATATAATTTATTATATTTGGTGTCTTGCTGTGTTCATGTCTGTGCACCATGTATATGCCTGATGCCCACAGAGAGCAGGGAAAAACATTGGAACTAGGACCATAGATGGTCATGAATGCCATGCGGATGCTGGGCACTGAACCCTGGTCCTCTGGGAGAGCAACCTGTGCACATGTGTTCCTGGCTGCTGATCCACCTCTCCTGCACCCCACCCGACATTTTTCAAGTGCTGTCGTGAGACAGTGCCTTGCTGAGTTTTCTAGGCAGGCCTTGAACTCACAAAGTAGCCCAAGTAAGCCTAGAAGCTGCAGTTCTCATGTCTCAGCCTCTCAAGTAGCCGAGCCTAGAGGTGTGAGCCACTGCACCTGTCTCCCCCTTTCCTGCGCTGCCCTATTTCTCTGTATTCGGGCAGCTCGTCCTCCTACAATTTCTCCCCAGTACTGAGTGGCACTCAATCTCTCATGCAGATTCCAACATTTCCATCCCCTAGACATTACCATGCCACCACACAGTTCTGCAGCATGTGTTTGGTCAAAAGGTGACATCATTTTGCCACTTGCTTTTGCTCCTTGAACTATTTGTTACTGAACAGCTGAAGCACTGAAGCACCAGGGTCTCTGGTCTTTTTTTTTTTTTTTTTTTTTTGCTCTGTTTGTGTTACTGTATGACTGAATGTCAGTCTCCTTTCAAATTGTCTAACCTTGGCTCATTAAGAGTTATAACAGCCTGTTTTGTAATTGGTTCCCATCTTGCTGGTGAGCAAATTAAGGTACAGAACAGTTAGGCTGTTCCTGGATGCAGTGTTCATAAATGAGAAGCCTGGATTTGAACCCAAGTGGTCTGCGCAGAGCTGCATCCCTCCGTGAGAGCACAACACCCAGCTGCCTACGGTATACTCAGAAGACTCATCAGCTGTTCTCAGCATCTCTGAACCTCCCCACGTCCGTCTCCTTATGACGCAGAGAGGAATCTCTCATTTTAAATGCTTTCTTTTCTTGTGAGGGACACACATGCCACAGTGCGCGTGTGGAGGTCAGAGGACAGTTCGCTGGAGCTGGGTCTCTCCTTTCACCATGTGGTTGTCAGAAATTGAACTCAGGTAGTCAGACTTGGTGGCAGGGGCCTTTAGCTACTGAGCCACTTCCCCAGACGTGGAATCTCTTTAAGTCAGCACCAAAAGTCAGCTGGAGGACATACTGAACCTAGGACTGCTGAATGACATGCAGCACCTTCATTGCTGCCCCCCACACAGCCACCAGCACTGCCTGTAGCCATGATTCCTTCTTCCTTTAAGATCATCTGTCTCCAGAAGGAGTTAATATATCCTAGTGGTGACTTTTTTTTCTAATGTGCATTTCTCTCCTCACTAACGACTTCAAGTTCGCTGGTCCTTTGCTCATTTAGATCCCTTCTTCTAAGAATTGTCAGTGCCCTTCCCTCATGATTAGAAAGCACATTCCCAGAGTGGCACAGAGCAACCTAGAAGCAGCAGAGAGGAAGGGAGCTCTGTAAAGTTGAGCATCTGGAAGAGGCTGCGGACATGTGGTACTGTGCTGAGGTTAGGAGTGCCAAAGGCCATGGATAGCAGGGCCCTGCCGGGTTCTCCATCCTGTGAAAAAGATTTCAATTGATGAAGGACCAGGAGCGACCACTGGAAATTCTCAAGACCTCTTGAGGCCACCTTCATACCACCGGGGCCTCCCGTGTCTCTATCACCCATGTACCACAATAAGAGGTGAAACTAACTGTTTTGATGGTGGCAGCTGATGAAGTGGGCTCTTTGGAGAAGCAGGTACCAGCTTGGCTGCTACTCAAGAGTTCCAAGAGAGATCTCTGAGTGTCCCATGGGGATGATCTGCCTGGCTGCAGTTCCCAGCTCAGGCCAACATGAGCCCAGATGGGGAAGCCCCTTTCCTCAAATGCTCTGTCCTTCAATTCTACCAACATCCGCCCTAACTGTGCTGAAGCTGGAGGTGAAATTTCCTAACATGCTGACACCAAGTGAGAAAGGACACATGGCACACGGGCTGTCTGCAACTTCCTCCACCACAAAGCCAAACCTAGATTCTCCCTTTTGATAATATTAAAAAGGGGGAAAGCATTTTGCATGAAAACATGTTGTAACTGTATTGGTAGCACTCAATAAATAAATTACAGGTTTTATATCATTCAGAGAGCGCTGTCAGTGATTTATTCGGTTATTAACTCCACACGCTTGGGAGGACGAATTAAATGCCGGCCCATGTTGAAGGTTTGGGGATTATTCAGCTGGAATCCGCTACTGGGAAGTTGGTCCGGCTCTCTAGGACTGAACAGGAGTGGCCTGGCAGAAGAAGCCGCAGGAAGCAGAGCTTCCATCCTGCCCATTTACAACAGCTTTTAAATTCCATAAAAAGGAAATGAATTATGCATTATTGGGTTTACATAAGGTCACCCAGTGAACTTTGACCTCTCTCTTTTCTCATTTGGCTCAATTATTAGATGAAATGACAGATTTGATCTCTTTTCAAATTGTATTAGAAAGGGTCTCTTTATTTCACCCTCCAGCCAGCAATCTGAAGGCAGGACGAGGCAAGTGCATTAATTATGATTGATTTAGAGTGTCTATAGGGTGATTATTTCTAGAATTCTACTCCCTGACCAAAACCTTTTGGCCTATTTCAGGCCACCCAGCAAATTAATCCATAGAGAGATTTGAGGGGGCACTGTTGGGGATGGCAGCTTTCCCTCCTGTATTTGCAATCACAACATTTAAGATGCTTGGAGCAATCCAAAGGAGTTGGGTTACTGGAACGCTTCATGATGATGCCGTCTAACAGCTTAGCAACTCAGTCTAAAACACCTTTTACATGGTAACCAAAAATAGCACTAAAGTAGCCCCTTGGGGAGGAAAAGACTAACGCTCTCTGCTCTAAGTTCATAGGAACACGTATGTAGGTGTGCTCATCGTGTATGCCGTAACTCTGGGAGTTGGTCAGAATCGGAGCCTCAAAAGCAAGCCTGTTGCTGGGACATTCATCCCCTCCACTGTTCTTTCCAGAGGATTAAAGATGACAGTACTAATTAAAGATGGGGGAAAAAAAAGCGAACACTGCCGGGTGGGAAGCATGGACCTGAATTCCAATGAGGCCCAAATGAGGAGAAGCTGGGAAGGCCTCATCATTAGGAGTGTCCTTCTAAGTACTGAGGAGCTTGCTGCAGAGGGATTCTGTTCCAAGAAGAGGATGTGTAACCAAAATTGCCACCTCCAAATTACTAGATCCTAGAAGAATCCAAAGGAAGAGTCTAGAATTGGTTGCTAGCAAATCGATGAACTCAACCCTATAGCCTCCATCCAGCGGCCTCATCTAGCAAGGAGGGAGGAAGCTTGAGTGAGGCCGAGAAGCCCTCAGTAGCATCTACACTCTGTGACCAAGTGTTTCCATCCTTTTGTGTTCTCATTGTTCTGCCATGGGCGCATAGACTGTCCGGCTTTTGCAGCGCTGGTAGTGGGAACCAAAGAGTGCATGTGCTTAGGAAGCCATTTATTACTGTTTGCTATCATCGTCCATTGACACTGATGGAGACAGGTCATGGGAACAGAAGGATGTTTTGTTTCTCGAGGGCAAACAGAATTTCTATCCTTACCCTGGAAGTAGTGCGAAGGGGGAGAAGGCAGTAGAAACCAAGGGAGAGGCGTGAACCTCAGTGGAGCAGAGAAGTTAGAAATGTCCAGCCAAGAGTAAACTAGGGGCAGAAGCGGGACTGTTAGGCTATGACCAGGGGGGAAATGGGAAGACTGGGGAGTTGATGCTCCAAACCACTTCGTCCTTGTTCCTCCTGAGGTCTTAATAGCTTCAACGCTCACCAGTGCCTTCATCCAGCTCTTCTAGAACTTCCTCTGTAGACCAGGCTGGCCTCAAACTCACAAAGATCTGCCTGCCTCTGCCTCCTGAGTGCTGGAATTAAAGGTGTGTGCCACCACTGCCCAACCATCCAGCTCTTCTAAACCAGTAAAAGGTTCTTCCATTAGATAAGAGAAGGGGCAGAGGGGACAGTGAGTGACAGTTCTCAAATGGGTCTGCAGATGGGAAACTGGCACCCTCAGTAAACACTGCTTCTGTTATGCTTCTCAAAGTATTTCCAAAGAAATAATGTCATCTGAGACCATGCCACAGAAGATGTGACCACCAGCTCACTGTGGGTATGTAATGGTTCCTATTACTTCTCTTGGCCTCGTGGTAACTGCTTGGAACTGTTGGTCTACAGGCAAGAAAAATTACGACTCTATTTACTGGCTCCATAGTCCATGTTCTAGATTCCTAGGAGGCATTTCCATGCTTGAAAAGGATGCACTGGGCTGCCAGGGTAAATGTTCATAGGGACCAAGCAGGTTAACATGGGGAATGAAGTAGACCAGCTTTAAAACAGAATAGAATCGTAGACACTGTATCCAGCCGGAGATCACAGGACATGCTTTGAAATGCAGAAGTCTAAGTTTTACTAAAATTGCACGTCAACTCCATCTGCATCTGAGAACAAGTCAGTCCTTCCTCAAGGTTGCATGGCACAGGATTTGCTTGGTTCTCATAGCCTGGCAAGTCACTCTCTTACCTTGACTCATAAGCAGAAGCACAAAGCCAGCAGACTCCTGCACTTCTTGGGGGATCAGTTACAGTAAGCTGGGCAGCAGCGGGGCAGCCAAGCTGTCGTTGTCCCCGGGTCCGGGCCATCCATTATGAAGTTAATAAGTATGGGCAGCGTGTTGGTCTCAGACCCCCTCACAGCTCGATGACGACATACACAGGACTACATGTGGCTTAGTGAAAGCTAAGACATAATCCAAACAAGCTGGCGACAGGGGACCTTACAGAGTAGCCAGCATGGCATGCAAAGCCTAGGGAGGGAGGGGGATAGGACACATTTCCAAATCCCCAGAAGGCAATTCTCACCCCTGGCAGCTGAGAGTCTCCATTCTGGATCCCCCTAAACTGCTCCAGAGGAAGTCTGATGACAGACCACTCCAAGGCAGGACTCATTTATCATTGAGTAGAGACCAAATAAAGCAGAAAGCAGTACCTGCATCCACTTCCATTAGGGTCTTGGGGACAGGGGGGTTAAAAGTAAGCCCTCTTCCGTCTTGGGAAAGAGGTTCCATCATTAAGCTGAAGGGACTGTTTCTTGATAGTTACCCTCCGCAAAGCCATGTTGGGGAGGCAGGAAGGGGTGGTCCATGTTCCCCAGCTGGGAAGGAGGAAAGAAGAATTGTGCTTGCCAATCCCAAGATGTCTGAGGACGCAGCTCTTTAAAAACGTGGTGAGAGAAGCCTAGAGAAGATAGCAGAGATCTGGAGGGGCTGACCTACTGAGATCCCCTCTGGAAGCCACGTGACAGCTGAAGCGGCCTAATTTTCACTCTGTTTAAGGGCTTACCCAGGGGGCTTGCACCTCACTTTTGAAGACAGAGGGTTCATGGGGACAGCATTCAGCAGAGAGACGCCTGCCCAGAGTCAACAGAGGCAGAGGTGTTATTGCAATAGCGGTGGGGCACTGCCCTCTGGGGCCTCATCCTGTGGGGAGTTCTCTCAGTGAGGTACTGATATGCCTGGTTTTGGTAAGCGCCTCTGGATGCTCTCTGCTTCATAGGTCCAGCTTGGGTTCCTGGGAGCATCATTGAAGCCATGTGTTTGTGAGCCTTTGGGGGTGACAGACGAGCAGCAAAATGGGTCTCTTGTCACAGGAGGAAGAACTGAGCATCGCAGAGATCACAGAGAAGGTTTGCTTTCCAGATGGACAGCACGCTATGCTGTGGGGACAAGGCAAGAGGCATATGGGACCAGGGAATAGAATACACTGTCCTGCCCTAAACTTACTAGTAGCAACCTTGCCTTCTCTTTGCCTTGCCCAAGTGTGGTTGGCACAAAGTTGGCAAGCAGCTATTCTGCTGCAACTCTCCTCAAGGTTTATTCTACCCAATGCACATGGCCGTTCTGTGACATTCAGATCACAGGTATGCAGCTAAGCCACAGCATCTTCAACCGCTGGCAAATCAAAGAGCAAGACACCCCATACTCAGCCTCCAGCACCCAGACACCATGCCCTAGACTCAGCTTCCACCCTTCAGACTCAGCCTCCAGCTCACAGATGCAGACTCCATCCTTTAAGTGAACAAAAATCTTGGCCTCCAAGGAACAGTGGGCTATGTACTTTACCTCCACAGGTCATGACATGAAGTGTGCTCACATTGCATCCTGGTTCTAGGTGACTCCACTCCAAGGCCAGTTTTATGGAAAATATGTCTTGACTACAGAGTTTCGAAATGATCATATTAGTGGACAATTATTTACTATGGCAAAGTTTCTTTCTTCTTTAAGCTGGCATCAGAGAAGCACAGGCACCCACGATGAATGACTTGGTCTCCTTCAACTTAGACACTTGTATCGAGGGCCAAAGGATGAGGCAAATGACCCACTGACTCACAGCTGCACTCAACACATGGATTCCCTGCACTCCACGCTGGCTGGTCTCAATTTTGAGAAAATAGTAAGGTGTTTAAAAACGAATTGAAATATGGATAAACTGGACTGTGAATGAACTTTTAGCTAAGGTCTTAACTCTTTTAAACTGGGCATCACTCGTTTCTTAGGATGTCATTTATTGGCATCTTTTAAAAGTTTTTATCACATTTTATTTCTCATGTGGGATTGATAGATAGGTGTGGATGTGCATTGCTACACATGCAAGGGTCAGAGGGCAACTTGCAGGAGTCAGTTCTCTCCCTCTACCTCATGGGCCTTAGGGTTGAACTCGGATCTTCAGCTTTGGCAGCCGATGACCTTACCCTCTGTGTCCCCTTGCTCGTTTTCCTTCTGCATCTTACATGAAGGCATCTCAGGTGTAGCCGCATGGATGGCTCTTTGCAGAGGGGTCGAGATGGAGCCACATGGGCAGCACTCTGTAGAGGGGTTGGGATGGAGCCATGGGCAGCTCTTTGCAGAGGGGTCGAGCCACTGCAAGCTCACTTCAGCACTTTGCATTCCAGTTTCTCATTTTCCCCAGCTAAGCTGGGGTGGGAGGAATCAGGAACATGGGCTACACTTAGGGGGAGAGCAGCACCCTAAAGTGACCAGTGACAGTCCCCAGGACCTGTCTCAGTCCACACACCCCAAAAGTCTCCTCTGTCTGTATGGAGAAGTGCTGTCTTCAGACCCCAGTGGAAGTTTTGCTTTCTTGGTACTCTTGGTAAGTAATTTCTAGACAGCTTGCATATGCCCACACTGCCTACAAGCCCAAAGAATTGTCCCCTGTGACCCCCCCAAACGGGCTCCAATTAGACACCACTTAATGGCACCTCCAATTTGACTGTCTGTCCAAGATTCCACAATGCATGGGAACTCTCCCTGAGATTTTTTCCTGTTTTTCCCATCCTCAGAACAAGGAGGGGGGAATAATACATGATTGAAAACTAGCCACAAAATGTTAAAAAAAATAAATTTGCAGTTGTGTTGCTTTGAAAACTTATTGCACAGCTGGGGGCATTTAAAGAGCTTAATTAACAAAGCCTTGGCCGCAATGTGCCCCTCTTTGGGAGGGGGAAAAATCACAGTTAAGATTTGTCCAATTAAATTATAGAAGAATTGGTGAATTCAAAAGGAGAGAGGGGGAGGCTGGGGGATGCACTTCCAATTTAAAAAGAAGATTTCGGTCTGATGGGAGACCTATAGTCTGATTAATTCGATGCTAAGCTTTTCTGCACAGTTTCCACAAACTCATAGGCACTTAAGAATTTTTAACCAAATGTAATTATAGGTTTTGATAATCAGGCTTTGGTTAAATAGAGTCCCCTCTTTCCTATGAAAGCCGAGGGTGAACTATCCTGTCGTAAAGGAGCTCCCTCAAATGCTCCCATTCTTGCTTCCTGAGGAGACTGTCCCTCAGCCCAGGATGAGGGACAGGTGATACCTTCAGTGACCCCTGGGGCACTGTAGCTTCCATGCAAAACTTCCTCTACAAAAGTGCATTAAAGATTGTATTGTACAGTCACAGTTGTACAAACTCGGTTGGACTGGTTATGGCTCTGCTCATTTTTCTTTTGATGCTTAAAGAACTTAAAACATTTTCATGGACCCCTAAAAGTATGATAGTTGCTATAATGCCTGCCTACCAGGCCCCGGGGCCAAATCAACCCTCCCCTAATTTCACGATAAACCAAAAGATGGACATTTGAGGAGCTAAGAGAAGATTCCAAACCACAGCGCTGACGAGATTCAAAGCGGTGTGACTGTCCTCACGCCACACTAACCCCACCCCCCCCCCCCCCCCCACGCCAAAAACAAAAAAATGTTATGCTGACATCATGGCTCTAGAACAATACTGAGTACAGTATGCACTCTTTTGGAATGACGAGTTTTCTGCCTCTCCTGGGGGGATGCTCAGCCAAAGACCAAAAAATGCATAAGGGCAGCAGAGAAAATTCATTTGTATAATCTGGCCCCCCTACTGTGGAATTTTCAATTATATATATCTAATTATGGCTGTCAGTTGATGGATTCAGAAAAGACATGTTGGTCCCCCCCCCTCCTGGTTTTGTCTGTTCGTCATCTCTTCTGTTAGAATGATTATAGCACACTTACACAACTAATTGCCTTACTGCTGATTACTGATACAATTATGCAGACCCGGCTCCTTGTGTGAACAACCATCTGCAGAGAAAAAAAAACTGACACTATTCAAAAACTATCCATAATTTAACCAATGTTATTCCAATGCACTGAGCCCAGACAATCGTCTGGCCTTCATATTTCATACCCACCCTGGCAAGAGGAGGTTGGGTTTTGTGCGCCCAATTCACCTCTTTAGACACACTGTGAATCAGAAAGAAAGAGGAGAGAAGAAAGTGCTTCAAATGGCAACCCATAGTGGGGAATTGAAGCGTGGTTAACGTCCATTCCTCCTTTGGGTAATTTTTCTTCAAATTTTATACCACTTGGCAATTTTTTGTTTCCTTTCAAACTGCTGAGAAAGTGCAGATGCTTCAGCTCCTCAAAGTGGGCTTGGACTTGCTGCGTCTTTTCCCCCTTCTTAAACAAAACAAAAAACAAAAAAAAAAATTTTTTTTTGAACTGCTTCCCCAGTGCTGTTTTTTTTTTCATTTTTTCTTTCTTTCAGAATGTTTTTTTGGGGGGGGGGGGGAGAGGGAGAGAGAGAGAGAGAGAGAGAGAGAGAGAGAGAGAGAGAGAGAAGTGTTTTAATAGAATAAGAGGAAGTGACTGACATATGACATTTCAATAGTTTCTTTTATTCTCTAAGTCAAAATGTGCAGGACACCAAACTCTGAGGCCACTGGGAAGAAACAGGTGGGCTGGGTGAGATGCTGTCTGCCCCAAGGAACAAAGAAGCCACTAGGTCTTTCCCAGCATGCAAAGTGAGACCAGCTCTGTTGCTAAAGAGAGGAAGGAAGGCAGGGAGGAGAAAAGGGAGGAAGGGAGGGAGGAAGGGAGATAGGGAGGGAGGGAGGGAGGGAGGGAGGGAGGGAGGGAGGGAGGGAGGGAGGGAGGGAGGAAGGGGATAGGCTAGTTACAGGCAGGAAAGTTGAAAGGTTCTCCTCTAGCTGAAAATGGAGACAAGAGGTGGTCAGGGCTGAGGAAGGCACACCTAAGGAGACAGAACCCAGGCTGTCTAATTTAAATAGGTACAAAATGGTTTTCTAATGCAGGCAAGACCCTGGACCTTAAAAGAGAGTTGTTGGAGAAGACATCTCAGAGAGCAGATGTTCTGATACAGCTGTCTCACCAGCACAGACTAGAAGGGAGCCCAGAACTGGGAGCATTGAATGGACACACCTCCTCTCAGACACTAACCAGCAGCATCCTTCTGAGTTCTACTTCAGTTGGAGTGTTGCTCCAATCTTAGGAACTGCTCCACCCTCAGGAAGGTCACAGGCTTGTGATTTGGCCATCCCTATCCCCACTTTCCTTTCATTCTTTCTAAGCTGGGATCTTAAGAAGCTTCCATTTTGATAGTACTGCTACTTTTAAAACAGGAATGCTAATGCCCTGGTCCTTTTGAGTTTTTTTTACAAAGAGCAATGAAATGTACTAGTACCATCCATTAAATAAACTCTGAAATATAAGGGCAAAGACACAGCCAGCCATTTCTAATTCATCCAATGACTTTATAATTAATATAATCAATAATAGCTATGAAGTGACAGCCCTTTCTGGTGCCTTCCATTAATGACTTCATCTTGAGCTTCACCGGTCCCTCCAAGGCAGGCACTGCATTATCCTACTATAAGGAGATGCCTTCAGATGCATGGAGTTCCTTAGCTAGCCAGAGTAAGAGCCGTGGAGGGCATCACCAAACACCCACTGTCTTCTCCCCAACACCTTACAGACAATTCCTTTGGATTTGGTAACTTTGCTAATAGGAATATTTGTGGAACAATTAAATGGAAGAAAGAAGAACGGAAGGGGAGGAAGCAAGAATTAGGCTACTGGCCTCTGACAATTTCTCGGCCTCAGAGCGACTGTCCTGGGATTCTCCTCACTACCTTCCTTAATGACTGGATTACTTGGCGAAAGTTGCTAGATAAACCAATATGTCTTCACCATGAAGAGAGACTTGGGATAGGGTACTTCTCTTCATTCCAAACATCTCTCAGCCACTCCAGTCAATTCTGGCATCTTCCCTTTAGTGCACAGATATCTCGGGGTCACCAGGTACGATATCCCATCACTAGCCTTAATGACTTTGATCATTCTTGGAGCACTGGGCTTGCCAAGCTGGGGGAAAATAAGATTTTGGGAAAATAACAAGGATTCTTCTTCTGTGTCCCTCCCCTGTTTGTCCTATAAAAGTTATTTTAGACTCAGCTCAACTGCAGCCCCCCACTTCTAAGCGCCCACCAACGTGCTGAAGCTGCGTATTTTAAGCCCAGTTGGAGCAGAACGCATGCTTGGTAGTTGGGAGTTCCCATGGTTGGTTTTTACTTGGATGCCTGCAGGAAAAGACGAATGGGAACCTTTGTTGATGGGATGGGTGCAGCCTAACTTAGACATGCTATGAGCATTTGTGAGCATGGGTCCTTTTCTTTGTGCTTGGCTTCCGGCAAAGGGAAAGGATTACATGCCATTGGGTACTGGGACTCACAAGATATTCACCTGACTGAACCAAGAAGGTGAGCCTCTTGAGACAAGGTGCCAGAAATCACTGGGAAGAAGTGGCTGAGGCATCCAGCAAGACGCCTTGAGGGCAAAGATTGACCACCAAGACTCTTGCTGGATCTGTCCTAGTGTGCCTCTATCCCATTGACAAAGCTCTTAAATCCACAGCCAGAGGTTCCTTCCCAAGAAGAGTCAAGACAAATCCCAAGCCTAGGTCCTACATTGTCTTCTTCCCTCCTGATACAGGCCCAGGCCACCTAGCTTGGTCCGGACATTCCTGAGAAGGGGATTTTCCAGCTTCTTAGCTAGGGAAGTGGCTCTTATGACATGCTGGCATTTCTGTGAACTAGAAGAAGAGAAATGCGCTACAAGTCAACTCTTTACCCAGTGTGGGGCCACCTAACTTTTGGTTTTGCTGTTGTTTGGTTTGTCTTTGCCAACTCCAGTCCAAATGAAAGAACTCAGAGCCTACTTCTTGGCCCTTCATATTCTTCTACTCCTGATACGATGGAAAACACACCCCAGCTAGCAGAGATGGTCCAGGCCTTTGCCTCAACCACTGAGCTTGGCAACAGTTATCAGCCCATTTCAACATGCAATCATCCCCCACTCGGCCATCTGCCCATTCATTGTCAAATCAATTACTACATATCTGACATTGGGGCAAGCACCAAAATAAAAGGAAAGAACAGATTCCTTGAAAGTTTGAAGATGGCCTTGTTGAAATAAAAGTCATAAGCGTATTAATACTCGATATTAAATAGTGTAGCAGATAGGCGCAGAGAGCTAATATGATATGATAAGGTTTACTGAACATGTCTACATTCCAGACCCATTTCAACTGTGAGCGTGCTATGTTTTGCTTAAGCCTCATGATGATCTTGTAAGATAGATAGACACACTTTCCGCATTTGATGCACGTAAGACAGTACCACATACGTCTACAATAGGAGTCGTTTCTTAAAGCCCCATAGTCCTTCTCCAGACCTTACATCCCCCTGCTAGACAGAATTGCTGGTGAAGATGTAACTCCGAAGACTTTAACAAGTTCACCACAAGGAAATATCTACACTGAGCCTGAAAATGTGATTAGTTTGCCAGAAAGAGATGGTGAGAACCATGCTGGCACCTGGAAGGCTGAGTGTGTGTGTCTCCCGAGACCAATTCAGTGAGACTGGTATAATGTGTGTGCATGTGTGCCTCATGCCCCACCCGTGTGTGTGTGTGTGTGTGTGTGTGTGTGTGTGTGTGTGTGTGTTAGGAGACAATAATAACAATAGCTATAGCAAATTCCAGGCTGCCTTTTCTATGTCTGCTGTGGCTGAACCCTCTCTACCCCTGCAAGTCTTACATCCCTATGAGGTATCATCAGCCTCAAGTTCAAACTCATTAAATGACTCACATAGAGGACAACAACAACTTGTTATACAACTTGGATAGCCAAGAGGAGCCCCAACGAGAGCCCATTATCGGTGGTGCAGCAGAAGCCAGAGGTCTGGAGCCAGACCAGTGATTCGTGGCAATGAACACTTGCAAGATGATGAACTAACAGGTATACTGTGTGTCTCAATGAGCCACACCATCGCTTCCACGAAAAAGAATCTCCTCTCTCTCTCTCTCTCTCTCTCTCTCTCTCTCTCTCTCTCTCTCTCTCTCTCTCTCTCTCTCTCCTCTATGTTTTGCTTCTTTGTTTGGTTTGGGTTTTTTAATTTGGTTTTGTTTGTGGGGAGGAAGCAGAGGCAGAGGGAGGACAAGAGGGGACAGGAAGGTGAGTGGGATCAGAATGCATGATGTGGAATTCACAAAGAATCAATAAAAGTAAAATTTAAAAAAATAAATAGGAAGGGCTTAATCTCCAAGCCTATGCACTTCATGAGGTACAAAACATAGGCTCTGAAACTGGATCATCTGAGATATAATCCCAACTCTGCCACCAACAATATATGTGGTTTTGACCAGTTACTAAACCTCACTGTGCCTCAGTTTCTCCATCTGAATGTAATAATCACCTCATTTTCTTTATCTGAGTTTTTGTGCTATTTGTTTGGGGGTTTTCCTACAGGTTGTTGTTCTTCGAGTGGTTCATCTAGGGACCATTTTCACATCTAAGAGCAGTTTAAAGCAAGAGATACATAGATAAGGAAAAGAATCCAAAGTGGGGTAAACAGAGAACTTGTCAGACCTTCCTGGTTGGTCCAAACCCCAGGAGTAGAAAAGGGTCAGATTCCACCAAATGTTTTTATCAACTCCAAGAAGCCACAAGTCTCTCTCAAGATTCTCAAACAATTCACAAGCCCTCCACTTAGCAGCCAGAAACCAACTCCGGGGCATTCTGACCTCAGCCCAGGGATGACGTGGTGTGTCTCTGTGCCAGTCCTCAGCCTCCAGCAGGCGAACATTGCCTTATGAGGCAGCCCGCGCTGCCTCGCTCTGAACCTCCTGGTCCATGCAGTCAGTCCCAAGGCTTCACATTCTTAAGTGTACTTGATTCGGATTTACTCATCTTGCCAGTTCACACAAGTGCCCCAAACTCCAAACGCAAGTATGGTGTGTCAAGCCATGGGGAGTTTGTATGTATCCTGCAGATGTACAATGTAGGGATGCCTGGATTTTCGCCTTGAAAGAATGTCTATTAAGATGCGACACACGCTTATTCTATCAGCACAGTCTACTGATCAAATCATAGGGGCCATGGATGAGGACAAGGCAGCTGGATGTTCCCTGTATAGCTCGTAAAAAGGATCCCTGTGTCTTACAGAGAAAGAGGGAGATTATCATGTGTGCTTAGCAAAAGCTTCTTTCTGGGTCATGACCAACATGATGCTCCCACATGGAGGAAAGAAAGCAGTCTTAGTTTAGGTTCCTCACAAAGCAACCCAGAGACTGGTTCAAGTGCAGACATTTTATCAGAGAGGTACAGAAAGTCACTGCAAAGTACCAGGGAAACAAGCTTGGGGTGGGAGAGTTGCCAATACGTGGTACTTTGTATACTGTATACCATCACAGCCTCCGTCCCTAGAGGAAATGCCGAGGGATGCGGAAATACAGATCTCAGAATGTTTCCACCCAAGGAGATGGGGAGAAAGGCGTTGATACAGCATCTCCAATTGTTGTTTGTGACCTGCTTCTGAAAGTTGTTGATTGCCCATCACATTGAGTCTACTTCACACCAAAAGAACTTCTGGCGGTATTGGAAGAATTTTCAAGCATAGAGAAGTAGAGAGGGTTAGTTGGAGGGATTTGGAACTATTTCAAGGATGAGACTTTGGGGAGGAGATGAACACGCACTGTGCTAACTCCAGAAGACATGGTGCTTGCCCGTCTCTTCTCCAGATGTGTCTCAGCTGCCACTGTGAAGAGATCTAGAACCATCTGGGAGTTGGCCTTCTGGCATATGTGTTGGAGATCATCATGGTTATGTTATCCAAGATGGGAAGACATGTCCACTGTGGGAGGTAAAATCCCCTGGGTTGGGATTCTGGACTGTAACAAAGGACAAAATGGGCTGAGCACAGCAGCGTATCACCGTTCCTTGACTGTAGATGTAGTATGACCAACTGCTTCAAGTCTCTGCTACTGTGACGTCCCCACCATGATGGACCGCAGCCTGAAACTATGAGCTGGGACAAACCCTGCCCCTAAAGCTCTTTTGCTGGGGCATTTTGTCATAGCAACAGAGAGGTAACTAATACACCAATTGAAGAAACTTACTGGGTTTATTTATCCAGAGGACCGTTGTCTCAATATCCTTGGATGGTGTAAGTAATAGCAATTATTTATTCATATCAGAGATTTACTAATAGGTGCAGCATTTAAAGATGGTGGCACAATTTAGTCAACTTGGTGGAGATTATAAGTAAAAGAAAAATGACAACTAAACTATGATTCAAAAGTTCTTTTAAAATTGCCTTACATATGTGCAAATGCATGTACACAGGAGGATGTGAAGAGAAATATTAAGTGGCTCATTTTATAGAAAATATTTTAAATTTTTTAAAAGCAGAAAACAACCAAAATGCCGATCAGTAGGGGAATGGTTAAACTAAGGCTTGGGAATTCTGCTTCAGTTATTGTAAAGAATCATATATTAGAAAGAATCGGCAAAAGCCTTGCCATAGTGCGATTCTCATTTACACAAAATCTGAGTATATATTGCATAAAAAGCAGACCATTATAAATAACAGCAGTTAAAAATGTACACCAAATGTCATGAAGACGTGCAGAAAACTGTACGAAAGGCTATTTTATCAGCAGGGACTAGAAAACAGAGGAAGACAACCCCTTTATAAACCAATGTGTTGTTTAAATTATTCACTGCGAACATGGGAGTCTGAGATTATTCGTGTAATTTAAAGCATAAATAACAGCTGACATCTTTTCACTAATCGAGAAAGATGTTTTAAGGAAGCAAACAAAGCTGAAGGAACTGGAATGTCATAGCTCTCTGGGCTGCTGCTATGTGGGAAACGAGCAGAGCATCCCCCTTCGCATCTCCTGGGGATGTCATTAGCCTGCCCAGCAGTGTTGATGTCAGGAAATACTGAAAGAACCTCAGAAAGCCTGTCTGAAAGACAAAGCATTATATGTGGTTTAGAAAAAAAAAATGACCACACCAAAAAAGAAAAAATAGACAAAAGTATTATGCAACCATAAAGGACTTGATACAGAGTGGACTATGGGTCGGGTGTATGTGAGGTCAATTGTACCAACCAGGCATTGACCAGCCAGGCCAGGTAAAGCCAGGCCAGGAAGGGTTAGAGAGTGACCTAAGGCTGCAGATTCAACTGTTGGTTAATGCTTTGCTACCCTGAGGGAGAAAGAGGAAGCCGGTTTGTAACCATCTGATTCCCATGACACAAATACTCACTTCGAGACTGCTAAGAGGCCATTGTGATGTGGGATTGCGAATAGATTATTATATGCAGTGACCACCCTGTCCTGTTTCCTCCATGGAGTCAGTGAAGGTGTACTTAAGCAAGAACAAGCAGGCAGAGCCCTAGGAAGTGATTATGTATGGTTATCTTTGCTTTCTATGGAATCTGATCAACTGTGCCACGTGAATTTTAGTAAGAGTTGCCTGTTAAAGCTCCCTTCTGACCATCAGCTCCCTGGAGCTTGGGCACACACTGCCTGGAAGAGCTCAGAGACGTCTTTCTGAAGCATTTCCAGAGAGCATACTTCAAGAAAGGGGCCAAGTAGTTGCTAGTCAGAATTAGAGATAACACTGTGTTTGGCTCCAGAAATATAAACAGACAGACTGTGTTTTTGCTGCAGCCTGAGACAAGTTTTGGTGGGGCAAGTTGCTTCCTAATTCCCGGATGCCATGTGTGTAAGTAGAAAGGAGGAGGGGCATCGCCTCCCTGCCAGCCAGAGAGGGACTGCACTTCTGAAGCTTGTATTGGGTGGAAATACAAACAATGGCAGACCTAAAATGCCCTGTTCCAACATGCTCCTGAAGTTGGGTTATTCTCTACTGAGTAAACAGAGGGCAATTGCTGTTCCTTTGAATGCATTCGGATATTTTTCCTTTTCTTGCTTTTTTGTAGTAACAAGACTATCTTTCTCAGGTCCCTTGGTTTCTCTGCTGCATGCTTGCTGCATGTATGTGAGCATATCTAAAAAGCAGAGTTAGAGACTTGGCCATACAAAAATGAGGATGTTTATAAAAAGTGACCAACCCTAACATCGTCACCGTTCTTTGTTTGCAAAATGGAATAGAAGAGAATGCTGAGCCTCCTGTGATGAAGGATCCATTTAACTGCAAAAGTAGATGAATTTTTTTGTGGCGAATTTTTATGCAGCTAAAATATAACTGGTTGCAAGTGGGGAGAGAAGGCAGGAAGGGGAAGGAGTGAGATCCCAGCAGCTGGGGCATTCTCAGCGTCTGATAAATGCCAAAGTGAGATTGATAAACGCTAACTAAATCACAGCCATGCTTGGAGGCAACTCGTTTATTTTTCCACCCCCCCCCCCCAAAAGGAACGCAAAACATGGAACTCAAGTCAGGCATGGTCAAACCTGAAGAATTTTGCTCTTCCATCCTGGTAGTAGTTGAATTCCTCGTGATTTAGGCAGACTGTGGGGGAAGCTTGAGGGCGGGAGGGCTGGGAAAGGAATGGAACCAGTGCTTAATCTGGCCAGGGTTCTGGGCAGAAGGCATTGGAAAGGCCTGTTTAGCCCAAGCTTTCATGAATAAACTCTCTAATTGGGGACACCATGGATAACGCACCTGACTTCTTTTACAGGAAGACTGGATCATGATTTGCTAATTGGATGTTCCCCGGGGTGGTGGAGGTGCCCTTGCTGGCCCCAAAGGATTACTAGTTAATGAAGGTTTAGAAGTTCCTAGGGCAGACTGATAGCGTTACACTAAAAAGGAAGCAGAGCCTGATGCCCATCCTGGGGTGGCACCACGTACAGTGGCACCATTCACCATGACTGGCACTGACATTTTGAACTGGATTCCTCCCCTATTAGTGGCCCAGAACTGACCATCCCTTTCCTGCTAGAGTGCTCGGCCCGGAAGATGAAGCCCCCCATCTCCAGACCTTGCTATCAACATTTGGGACACCTCCATAAAACGTGGGTGACATGCAAAAGTCTTCATGGAGGACAGAAAAGGATGCCCTAACGTCTCTGGACTTGATTTGGAGCAGGATGCCACCCTTTTTCAAAGTACGTGCAGAGATGAGAGAAAGGATGCTTCTAATCTGTCCTTGTGCAGGAGGATAGCAGTAACTATAATGGAGCCATTGATCACCAGCAGAAGGCCAATGATGAGTATAGCAGTAACCATGCATGGAGCCAGAGGACCAGCAGAAGACCTCTGATGGTAAGTAAGGGTACTCCAGCCAGAAATAGTTCAGAGTCAGGGTCACAGTGAAAGTCGTTGGCTTATTCCTTGAATGACTAAAGGAAGACAATTTGAGAAAGGGATACAATAGAACAGAACTAAGTCAGAAGACTTTCTTCAACCAAGCCTCAGATAAATTCCTTATCCCTCTTCCCTATCAAAAAAAAAAATCAATCTTGTAAGGTGAACACTCACCTTTTTGGTCAGCATGCATCATGTCCTAGTGAACATACAAGTTCTCTTTCTGAGAGAGGGTGAAACACACACCTTTCTGATTGTCTGCATGGTTCAATATCTATGGACTCTGTTATCTACTGAGGTGTGCCCATGAGCAGAGACTCTGATTAGAGAGCCCTGACCACTGACTTCTGTCTGGAGAGTATTGCTCTCTCTGGACCTCGATTCCCAATCTTGCTAAACTACGGCTCCACCCATGCATGAAAAGGGCCTTGAGGAAACCCCTCCTAATGGCAGAGGAGAGTGGCTTTCACGCAAAGAAGCCACCTCTGGTTAAAGCAATCTGTTTTCCAGCAGTCACGGACACACGGACAGATGACAGCTGACATAAGGATGCAAACTTTCATCTCAAAATGTTGACTATTTATTAGACTCTTTTATGTGGTGGGCACTAAGCTGTTACTGCCTGCATCCCAAGAACCTGGTATAAGTTCTATCATTGCCTCCATTTATAGATAGGGGAAACTGACTTGTTTAGTATCCATGGTTATATCTGACTAAGACACTCATGGAAATCATTGGCCTTTTCTACTGTATTCTAGCTTAAATTTTGCCCTATGGTTTATATTCCTTACTATGATGTATATGTATTTATTTATTTTTATTTCCTAAAGACAACCAAGAAAGTAAGTGGTGCCTGAATTTGAATGTATGTGGAATATCCTTTTATACTGTGTGAATATGTGCCACTATGTTTGGGTTTGATAAAGAAACTGACTCGCCAATAGCCAGACAGGATAAATTTAGGTAGGAGAACCAGGCTAAGAGCACTAGGAAGAAAAAGGGCAGAGTCAGAGGAGTGACCGGCCAGACATAGAGAGGAAACAGGAGGTGCAAGATAAAAGAGAGGTAACACCACATGATAGAATGTAGATTAGTAGAAATAGCTAATTTAAGCTGTAACAGCTAGTTTGTAATAAGCCTGAGCTATTGGCCAAACATTTAAAATTAATATTAAGTCTCTGTGTCAGTTATTTGGAAACTGTAGGGCGGGAAAGAAAAGTCTGCCTACAAATGTAGGAAAGGAATTTATTTTGTAGCAATAGTAAGAACAGATTTCTAATAAAGGATACACTTGGAATATACATGGGATCACTTTTTTAAATTGGTGGACTTTGTGAATATTTTTGATATACAGTAATAATGAGTTATTTCTCAGAAAACAGAAATAGCCAAATTATCACCCAGGAACCTTGCTGACAAAGAAACATGCTTAAGTTCTCAAACATTGATTTTCCCACATATAAAAAAAAAAATGATGTGTTGGACTGGTTGTTTTAAATTCCCTCCTAGCTCCAGTTGAGGTTCCAAGAATCCCATGTGTGTGGCATTTCTGGTAGTTCTAAATAGACTTGTATAGGAAATCTAGATTTCCTTAAAGACTCATATTCACAGTGAGCTATGCCCTGCCTCTGTCTCTCTCCATGTGTACTTGTCTCTGTCTCCTTGGGTTATCTCTCCTGGCATCCTTGGAACAACTCCATCTGGCTTATCTGTTGAAGCATGATCAATAAAAACTCAGAGAGAGAAATTGGGGTTCAACCTGAAAATCAGAAAGGCAAAACAGCCCACAAAACAGCAAAATACTGGCTCTTACATCTATCTCAGTCTGAAATAGTGATCCTGCCTCCAAGAATCTCAGAATGAGAGTGAACCTGAGAGCTGACTCCTCCTGTTTTATAATTCTTTTTAGTTTTGGGATTAAAGGTGTGTACCACTGGGACTAAAGGCATGTACCACCCGGTTTCTATGGCAAACTAGTGTGGCTACTGGGATTAAAGGTGTGTGTTATTGTGGCCTGGTCTGTAAGGCTGGCCAGTGTAGCTATTTTACTTTCTAAACTTCAGGCAAGTTTTATTTATTAAAATTAAAATGAAATTCCACTATAATCTGTTATTCATGAATTGATATGTCTTGCAGTTTAACAATCATCCCACAGTATAATTCAATGTAGCAACCAGTGTCTTATGCTTGACCATGCACAACCTAAAATATTGGGCCTGCATCCCAATAGAAACTCATTTATTTCACTTTTATGTTCATTAAGCGAAGTACACATATATAAAACTAGAAGTTAGAAAGCCCCAAACTGCTCTTATATCTTAGTGAGTCATTGGAACCCAACCTGCCTCTTCTGGGAAGACTATAGCATCTAGGTAGTGGTAGCCTTGGTTACTTTGGATTCTGATGTGGGATATTCTTCTGTATATGTGTTGCTTTTATTGGATGATGAATAAAGGTATTTTGACCAATGACTTAGCAATTTAAACCAGACAGGAAATCTGAACAGATAGATAGATAGATAGATAGATAGATAGATAGATAGATAGATAGAGATAGATAGAGATAGATAGATAGATGATAGATAGATAGATAGATAGATAGATAGATAGATAGAGATAGATAGAGATAGATAGATAGATAGATAGATAGATAGATAGATAGATAGATAGATAGATAAGGCAGAAGACTCGGGAGACACCAAGTAATGACTGGAGGAAAAAGACACTGGAAACTTACCAGTAGACCACAACCTCGTGGTGATACATAGATTAGTAGAAATGGGTTAATTTAAGATATAAGAGATAGCTAGGAATACGCCTAAGCCATTGGCCAAATAGTGTTGTAATTAATATGTTTTTGTGTGATTATTTGGGTCTGAGCAGTCAGGAAACAAATGAGCAGTCTCTGTTTATTGGGTTTTATGTCAGGCATTTCAGGATGAGCATTTATTATAAAACAGAAGGGTTTGTAAATCAAGCACCTAGGGAAAAGCAGTAAGAGAAAGATGGAAGGAAGACCTCCACCCTTTGAGGAAGGCCAGCCATGTCTAGGAACCCTCCCAGTGGCTAATACCAGTTGTGGTAATTATAATACCCATATTCTTCCAGTTTTTTTTCTAAAACCTAGAAGAACTCTTTGAAACCTTTATCAAAATCCAAATCCCTCAGAAAAATACTGCATTAGACTAGATCAGCTCTTTTCAACAGAGTATAAATCTGTCAGGTGTAGATGATGGCAGAGAGACGAGAAACCTGCAATGAGATCAAAAGACATGAAGGAACTACAAAAAAGCAAAACCCTGAGACTGGCCCTACTAAGGGAGGGACATATAAATACATGCTAATAGATGATAAAAATGAGTCTCGTGGTGCAGCAATGAGGATGTAGGGAGATGAGACAGAGACGAGAAGGAAAGACAAAAACAGGTGAGAAAGCCGGAGACCCAGGGACACAAGTCACACAAGTAACTTGCCAAGTGTGGTTGGTGAAGGGACACTTTGAACGAGAGAAAAGTTGGCAGAAAGCATGCCACTATTGATCAGAACTAAGTTAGGTTCAATATGGGTATTACTGGATTCAGCAAACTCATTAACCCAGACTCAGTCTTGACATTAGCAAGAAGGCATTTGCTCTATGGAAAACCTTGATGGTGCATAGAAAATACGGTTATAACACCTATGAGGTGGGTACTGTCAAGATTATCCCAAACACAGTCATGAGTGTGGTAAAGCCACTGCCCATTGTCACAGATGGTAGGAGGTAGATCTGGGGCAAGGGACTGGGGTGGGTATGCTTTTGGATCATGCCACCCGCTCACAAGGGCACTGTGTACCTGCTGTGGGGGACCCATACCAAAATACCCAAAAGAGAAGGGACAGGGCTGCCCAGTCAGATGGAAAGTACCTTTAGCATTACCACCCGTTGTCTTCTGTTGCCTTGGATTTCGTGTTCATTGGGAAACAGAATTTTAGTCTCTTGGCTATCTTGTCCTTCCCTTCAGGGGACTAAGTATGTTTCCTTCCCAAGGATTTTGTGACACATGGGTTAACCACCACGGCTTATGTCAGGGACAGGTTTAAAATAAGTTTAAAAAATCAGCTTGGCAGAAACAAACAATAACGGAGATCTGTTCATTTAGAAGACTAGCAAGCAGACCCTCCAGAAGCGCTGAGATTCATTATACATGGTAAATATTTGTTTAGGCAAATTTTCAATCGAAGATGGTTTGATTGATAGATAATTGTTTTCAATGTCAGCTAAATACGCTCAGCTGTCACTGCCAAGTCATGAATTGATGTGTTATCTTTTAATGTTTTCTTTCTTTCTCTCCCAAAAGAAGAAAAAAAAAAAAGGAGTGAAGACTATTTTTTCTATCCGTTCTTTAGCTAATTTATTTACTAAGGAAAAAAAAAATACTTGACACTTTTCTTTATTCAAGACACTAAGGCTGTTAGAAGCCTCTGGGGAGGATTGCGGATTGGATCTCATCAGAACCCCGTAAGAACTGGAGGCTCCTGAGGGCCCTCGGCAACCATTCTGCAGCCACAACCATCCTTTCATTTCCAGTCCCAGTGCTTTCTCTATTTCCCACCAACCTGCTCGCTTCTCAAGTGACATCATGAGAAGGCGAGTTGCTCAATAGGTCTTCGCAATCATGAGAAACACATGAGAAATACATACCTACACGTGGTCACTGGTACAAAAGGCCAAAGAGATCAGGGCTGGAACACTAATGTCAGGAAAGTTAAGGTTTTTAAAAGTTAAGTTGGTTTTTAGTAAGAGAACAGGACACTTAGGACGACATACTGGTCAGTGTTGCTCCATGAGTGACCCTCATGGAAAGAGAATAGTAATGCAGGAATCTGCTTTCTGGTTTCTTCCAGTTCTTTGGCCCAAAGGCTCCTTTATAGATAATAAATATCATCTTATGGCCGATTAACACAGTGATCTCTGTCTCATTTCATTCCTCACTCCTAGGACAGTCAGTGGTCAGAGAGAATTGGGTACAGGAAGCTGAGTTCTCCTAAAGCTAATTTGTTCAAACAGTTCTCTCGTTGTTTTTTTAAAATAATAAGTTTTTAAAATCTATTGTTACAGAGTAATTGCTCATCAAATTTCTTTTTAAAAGTCAAAGCAATTTTAAAATTATAAAGAACTTCTCAGACGCGTCTAGATAATTATGAGGCTGCATTTTACATCACCCTTAGACCTCAGCAGGCTGCAAGGTCTGTGAAAGTCTTTGCTCTGCGGCAAAGATTTCATCAGTTCTGTTCCTTAGCAAACATCATGCGATGAAACTACTTTATAGTGCATGCCTGTCGTGGCACGCACATAACATGTGGAAATTATCTACCAACTTATGCAATCTGTACAGTCAGGAGGCCACAAGACATGTTATACGTTTTCTGCTGAAGCCCGAGACTCCACTGACTGCACTCACAAACTACCGTGGGACTCATTTTGTAGAGAGAGTGTTCCCATGGCTGCACACACCAGCCTGGCGAAATGACCTATCAGCTTCCTCCAACACCGGCTCTTAGGACACAGCTCACGTTCTTTTCTCTGTCGAGGTCTCAAGGCTGCTGAAACCTACATAAAAGGTGATTAGCTATACATAGGGGCAGACAAGGCCTGCGTTCACCTGCTCATCCTTTCTTGAGAAAATGGAATGATTAAAAGCCATCAACCTAGGTGGTGGTGGCGCACGCCTTTAATCCCGGCACTCGGGAGGCAGAGACAAGCTGATCTCCGTGAGTTCGAAACCACCCTGGTCTACAAAGGAACTTCCAGGACAGGCTCCAAAACTACAGAGAAACCTTGTCTTGGGAAAAAAAAAAAAAAGCTACCAAAGAGCTAGACTCTCTAGAAAGATTCTTGACATCAGTGGACAGCTTCCTCTGGGGTCAGACCATTCTAGATGATTCCACAAGTCTTTCCTTTTCATCCTGTTTTATGGCAGCTATGTGCGATGTGATAATACACACCTGTGGTCCTAGGCAGTATGAAGGAGGCTGAGGCAGGAGGATCACAAATCCATGTCACCCTAGGAAACAAAACAAAACCTAGTCTCTGCAATGAATTCAAATATAAAATAGAGTTGTAAATATCTATCTGCCCCCAAGAAACCTGGGTATCAGTAGGTTTCCCTCGAAAATTTAAATGGACATCAATTTTTGAGTGGATTTTAATTTGGAGTGTCAGCATTCTGGGACTTCTGGAAACTTCCAAGGAGCTGGTGGTCATCTAATTGCTGCTTCCCTAAGAGCTCAGGGGAGGCCACACCTAAAAGCAGAAAACGGTCTGGTTCCCTTTAAACATCACCTCTCTCATCCTTATCCACCCCCCCCCCCATCCTTCCCCATACAGTTGCCGGCTGTGGTCGGCCGCCTTTCAGCATGGAATAAAATACATTACTTATGCAGAGAATGTTTTAATGTAACAAAGCAAAGGAATAAAAATGCCTTACAACAGTTTTATTAAAAACAAATTCCCACAGTAAATACATATACACTCGGGCTCTGGGAGCCAAACAGCCAAGGACAGCGCTGCTAAGTGCTCTGGGAAGTGCTTATAAATTACTCGAAATAAAAAACATTGTTGCCTGGACATCAGGGATGAAATGCTGCAGTTTGTAATAAATTAACAGAGAACTTTACTTCCCCTCCTCGAACAAAGCAGCCATTTGTCTGAATAACCCACATTCAGCTGTGAGTTATATTTTCACACTGCAAAAGCATTCATTTGCAAATTATTCTGCAGTTTTAATGTTCAGGTTTTAAATACCTTGAGAACTGCAAAGAGGAAGCAAAGTGGGGCAAACAGTTGGCTTGCACTTTAAAAACTGCCCTGATTTCTGGCTGTCTTTTGGATTTTTTCCCCCCTTTCAAAGTTTTTTTCCCCCCTCGGTTAATATAAAGTTTCTTGAAAATACATTTTAAAAAATAGAAGGTTACAATGAATTTGTGGATATTTACACCAGAGTGGAGCTTCTCCGGAACTCTGATTTCAGCCAGTTCTCATTTTCCATTTTTTAGACATTTCTTCTCTCAATACTTTAGTTTAGTGACAGAATAATTTATAACTATCTTTGAGGTTTTCCCTATTGTTTATAACTTTTGTCTGCAAGTCTTACATTTGGTTAGACTTTTTTTTTCTTTCTCTCTTTCTCCTTCTACTTTGACCAGGAGAAAGAGAGGGGGGGAAAAAGCTCAAAAGAAAAGTCATTTCACTTCCCTTGAATTATTTTGATTATAAAACAAAAACTCGGCAAGAAAACTCTTTTCACAACCTGTTCGGTAAAAGAAAATGAAACGCTTTGCAGAGCCTGAGAGAAATTCTGATGGGTTTGTGTGAGGTTTGGAGGGTATTTTTCTGGGGGGCGACGGGGTGGGGGGGCAGACCGGGTTTCCTTGTGCCCATACCGGCTTTGGGCTTTGTTAGAATTGTGTTGCATTGTTTTAAATAGGGTCCTTCCTAGGCAACTCAGGGGATAGAAGTCACATCACCATTTCCAGGAAGCCATCTGAGGAGGAAAACCCTTCGGAGGCATGAAGCATGCTATTCTCCGAAAAGTGGCTCATAAAATATTTTTATAAAGTAGGAGTTGGAATCATTTAAAAATCCCTCTCTTTTGTAAATCTGTTTGGGGAAAAGCTCTTTTGATCCCCTCTTCCTTCTGATCCTCATCTTTTATTTTGCTTAGAGGTAAACAACATTTGCTTCATTTAAACAACAGTGTTTGCCATTGTGGGTCTTAAATCCTCCAGTCACCCTATGGCGATTCATCACGGGGAGGGGGATAAGGAGACTTTGCATCCAAGACTTTTATCACCCCCAGAAAATGTTTGTTGTTTTTTGCTTTGATTCTTCTTTTTTTAAAAAAGAAAAAACTCCCTCCCACCCTTACCCCCCCCCCCCCGACTCTGAGCTGCGGGGGGAGATTGTTTTAGGACATTTTAAAGCCTCTTGTGACAAGGGAACCAAAGTCCTTCTTTGCAGAGAATAAGAAATGCTTGATTACATGCCCTGCAAAATGGGAGATAGTTCCAATTCCCTTTTAATTAAGACGTCTAAATAGCCATTGCTTTGGAGACCGCGGTTTCTTAACAGTTTAAAAAGAAACAAGCTGAATTGCAATGGACATTCTTTCTCTTTGGCCCTTGAGGAAGGGGACTGTCACCTGTGGGGCTTCTGTGTGGCATTCACGACCTCAGGTGGGAAGGAACAGGAAAGAGCAGCTGCAATGCAGAAGTGGCCCTGGGATACAGAACCTTCAAGACACCATGGACTGCCGGCAGGAGAAAATGGCTTCTCCGGTTAGCTGGTCATGTGTACAAACAAGCACACCTCTGATTTGTTTGTTTGTTTGTTTTCTGTTTAGGGTTTTTTTTTAATTTGTTTTGTTTTTTAATGACTCAATGGTGACTGGTTTGATTCTCTGACCATCCAAGCCGATTAAGAGCATTCGCTTAGGCCCTAAGGATGTCCTAGCTGGCCACCCATCTGGTGCTAGGCTCCCGTCCATGAAAATCCCCCAGCTTAGCCCTGAATATTCTTTCTAAAGACAGTTAAGTAAAAGGGCTGACATTAGCATATGTTCCCCCCAAGTGTCCTGTTGAACTTTTTGCTGGGCATTACCCTAGCACGGGCTTTCTGGATGTTATCCAATGAGAGATTGGCTTGGAACTGTAAAATTAGCCATCTGCCTATTAAAAATGTAACCAGCTGCATCGGATGAAACACAGTGACTATTGAGATGAACTCATCCGGGAGAGAACTCTTGTCCCCTGCTTGGACATTTTTCCAATCTACTGCTGGACCGAGACACTCCAGCGAAGACCCTTTTGAGAGGAGAGCAGCCAGACTCTCAAGAACGAAGAAGGCTTGCCGGTTTGTTTCCTCCCTCAGATGTTGTCATTTCTCAGGGCTGACTTGGATCTTTGAGTGCAGAATTCTCTATTGCCCTGCTACGTGCTTAAAGCACCACTCTGTTTTAGAAAAAATTAAAATCTAAAAGTGGGCAGGCAGACTTCAAGATTTCGCCTGCCTGCTCTGATACTCCATTCTTGGGCCTGGACCCCACTGATGAACTTTAATCGCACACCTAAAACACTCCCTGGAACACAAAACACCTTCAAACGGAGAGCTAGAGATGTAATTATTCCAGGCCAGGAACTCCATCTCAGTCGATATTAGATATTCTGTATTTGCTACAAGGCCTGTTTATTAAAAATGAGAACTTTCAATCGCTTGCGCTACTTTTTTTTTTTTCTAAAGCCTAATGGAGCATTAAAAAATAATTCATTAACTAATTAAGAGAACTGTGTTTATTTACAGTATATAAAATGTTTCTATCAGGCAAATAACACACCATAACCCGGCGCTGTGTTGACAGAGAAACATCTGCAGCTTCATTTAATGCATTTACTAAATGACGAGGGGGAATCAAAGGATGCTTAAACAGCTACTTCTCTGGCTGCGGTCTGTGTTTCTCTGCGGAGGTCAGAGGCACGGAGGAAAGATGCCCCTCGGGGAGCCCCAGGCGCAGCAGAGGCTCTCGGTCCAAACACCCTCCGACAGTGATGGAGGGCCAGTGCCGCCAGCGCACACATGGGCCTGACAGGGTGAGTGGAAGCCCCGGGGAGCTGGCAGGGTTAAGCTGCACGGAGTCATCTTTGTGCAGGTTTCCCAGTTAAACGTTAACGGCTTCTTTAGATTCCGCCTAAAACTTCCCATTTGCATTTCCTCCCTCCCTCCTTTCCTCGGTCGGTCCCTTCTGCCCTTCTTTCCTCTGCTGTCCCTTCTCGATATCTGGTTTTCTGTCAGCGTGTGTCTCTTTCTTTCACTCTTATTTTGCTGTGGTCAGGATTTCTTTTTTCCAAGCAAAAATAATTAGGCCTCAACTAAGAATAGTTTATGACACTTGCCTGCTGGTCACTCTCTGGGAAAACATAGCCCCACCCTCACCTCCTTACCCGCTCCAGGATCTTCCCTCAGCTTGTGCCTCAATCTTCTCCAAGAGCCAAGAGTTTTCTGTCCTTTCTGTCCATCTGTGGGTTTGTTTGTCTTCTTGCCGCTCCCGTGATATTATGGGATGGCCTAACACTCACAACGACACCTGCCAGTGTGACCCTTGGAGAATTTGGCCTTGATTCATTTTTTTTTTTTTTTTTATCTAAAACTGTTCCAAATTCAGGAAGTGTAGAATGAATCGTAAGAAGTCAGTTTTCCTTTTTTTGAACACCAGGGCCAACTGAGTGTCTGACCCTGTTATGGCGGTATGGCTGGATTAAAAGGTCCTGACAGAACTGAGGCATGCTGCTCACAGCAGAGCCCTGGATGGCAATCTTTTTGCACGGTGCACACACAAAATCTTCTACCCCGAACGGCTGAGACGGTCATAACTAAAGGTCTGATCAAGATGAGGCTTCAGAACGAAAGACCAAGTCAGCAAATCGTACTCATTGGTCAGGAGAGTTTTAACCATGTCCTGGTAAGGTCACACTTCAAGAGTTGTGTGTCAGGATCTCTTCACTCCCAACTGTAGCATGTGCTATGGAACCATACGAGTGTGATCATTCTGTGTTACTGTGTGTTGAGCATTTCCAGATCAGGGAACCTTCAAGTCTTCAGTTAGCCTACCCCCCAAGACAGACAGACAGACAGATACACACACATACACACACACACACACACAGAGAGAGAGAGAGAGAGAGAGAGATGATGTAGGTGTGTCTTCTATCTATCTGATGATTTCATTGGTTAATTAATAAAGAAACTGCTTGGCCTAATAGGTTAGAACATAGGTGGGTGGAATAGACAGAACAGGAAGAAGGAAGTGAGGTAGATGGCTCAGACAATTGCCCCGCCTCACCTCTCTCGGGCAGATGCCATGCCTCTCTCTGTGAGAGAGATGCGATGAAGCCAGCCGCCAGGTCAGACATGCTGAATACTTCCCGGTAAGACACCGCTTGTGGTGTTACACAGATTATTAGATATGGGTTAATCAAGATGTGAGTAAGAGGCTGAAACTAATGAGCCAGGCAGTGTTTAAAAGAATACAGTTTGTGTGCTGTTATTTCGGGTGTAAAGCTAGCCGTGCGGGAGCTGGGCGGGACGAAAAGCAGGCCCGCAGCTCCTCACTAAAGAGAGAGAGAGAGAGAGAGAGAGAGAGAGAGAGAGAGAGAGAGAGAGAGAGAGAGAGAGCATCATATATGAGGTACACAGTTTTAAAATGGAGGCCAATACGTGTCCATTGACATCAGAGTTCTTGACCAGTGACAAGGGACAAGGGTTACTTGGCAAAGGATTGCCTTACGCCCTCCTATAACCTATAACCACAGCACACGACACTGTGGATTGTGACAGTCTTCCTCAAATCAGTCAGAATGAGCTTAGCAGAGGAAAACTCTTAGATGAAACTAACAAATACACCAAAGTGTGGGGGCTGAAAACCCGCAGGTTTCTCTGTGTGCCCAAACCAGAGGAAAGCTCATCTCCAGCTCCGTATTCATATGCCACCTCCACACTCGGCCCACAGGTCTGTATGGTCCGGGGTTCAACTGACAGACTGAAAAACATTTAAAAAAAAATTTTTTTTATGTCACTTTTAGCAGACGCAGATTTCTCTGGGAAACTGAAGAAAACCCATCCTCAAAGAATTAAAACTAATACTAAAAGAATTTACTGGAAGGACGCGGACTTCTTTTTCTTTTCTCCTTTCTTTTCTACTTTTTTTTTCATTGAGAGAACAATCTTACCAGAGTTCGTGGAGTATTACACTGTGCACAGAACCTTCAACAGTGACCTGCTGTCCACAAAATAGTCCCGCTGCTTTTCTGTTTAAAACAGTTCGATTTGGTCCTCCAGCCCACATGCAACCTTCTCGTACTTGCCTTCCCACCTCTGTTATCCACCCTCTGTGTGAAAGCCCCTGAGACTTTCATACCCCTGGGCCCTTGCAGGGGACTGTCTTCCCGCGCATGGCTTATGTTTCCCCTGCCCGGTTAGCTTCTGCTTCTCCTTCAAGATCTAGGTCATATGTCCACCTCACATGTGGTTAATTCATACATCCATTGCTCCCTTTCCTTCAGATAATTTACTTGCAAAGCAGAAAGAGCCTGGAGCAAGATTTCTGACCTTGTAACATGAGCTGGGAATCAGGAGGCCTCTCATCCAACTTCCTTGTTCCTTGGGTCTGCTAGGCACAAGATGAGGCTAGGAGGAGCTGAATGTGGTAGGACTCCAGCATAATCTCCTCATCTCAGACAGAGGTAGAGGGTGAAGTAAGTGAAGGCTAGCCTGGGCTACATAGTCAGACCCTTCCTGACCAAAAAAAACAAAAGGTAAGTGCCAGTAGCTAACAAAGGGTTAAGGAAATACAACTTGACATGCCCACAAGCACAGGTAAATGCCAGCTCTTGTGTTCTCTAGTGGCTTCCATTTCTGTGTCTGGAAGCACTACACTCCCCTTCACTGCCCCCCAAAAACCACGGACAAGGGCCTTCATGTATTCAACCTTGCATTCTGCTCTTACCCTGAAGCTTGATAAGGCATACATACATACATACATACATACATACATGTGTTATCTAAAATCAGAGATGCTATTTCTTTCATATGACCTCTGTCTGCACACAGTCACGCATTCAAAGAAAGTTCTTCCCCCTCAGTAGGAGACCACACCAGACTTGCTTTGCCACCTCCTGGTCAGTATATGAGGCTCACAAAACCATGAAGTTCAAGGAAGGCCTGGCCTCAGTCTACACTTTGACGGTGAAGAATCCACATGTCCTCATGTCAAGTAGGAGCAGGGATGGGGTGTCATAGGCCAGCAGATGGCAGATGTCCTTTCTTGGGAGTGTCCCCATGAAAACAGGTTATAAAACCAGACTGCCTGGGTTGGAGTTCCTGTCCCAGCACCCAGCCTCTGGGCGACCCTTCTGTACTGGGTCACCTTGCCTTTACAAGGTGAACAATGTAGCCGCGGCCTCACGGGGTTGATATGTTCCTGGCACAAAGCATGTACTTTCTAATGCCATTTCTGTCACATGAGGCCTCTAGGTTGGTGCAGCCGAAGGGAAAGGGAAGGCACGAGATGGGGTGGGTTGTGAGCGAAGGTGCTGCCGAGCTGGGAGAGCCTGCTCTCTCCTCCTTCTGTTTGGATTGCTGTTGGAAACAGCATGGCACTCCACCAACCTCAGTGGGAACACTGTGCTGAAATGTCACTCCCCGGATTTGACATCTCCTTATTCTCCTGCTACTGTTTGCTCCTTTGTTGCTTTGAAAATATGAATTAATGATGAATATTAATGAGCCCTTGACAAGACGAACTTCCATCGGGACTCAAGGAACACTGGGAGCATCAAGGCTGGCAACATGTCTACAGAGGGAGAAACTTCCCAGTTCTACCAGCCCAAATTTTTCTTCCCCCTTTTCTCCCGTCCTCCTTTCTTACTAAAAACTTTAAAAAAGATCGATGAAAGCCTCATGAATGTGGCTTTGAACTTGTTCATCTGATTTTTTTTAAACACAGTTGCTTTTATGAAAATCTTTCTGGATTCCTCTTTCTCATCCTGAGCTCTCTGCTTTCCCATTTATCGCCTCTGGTGCCATTTCATGGAACTTGGGGATTTGGGAAGTAACTAACCAGAGGAAACCTGGGGCACTGAGACTGAACACATAGTGACTTCCTAACTAACGCCAATTTCCCTTCCCCTTTCAATAAAACAAAACATCATCATCATCATCAACAACAACAACATACACACACACACACACACAAACCCAGCAACATTCGCCTGCTGTTGACATCAAAGCCAACTTTTATGACATGGTCTGCAAGACTACCTCAGCAAAGGGGCAGCATTAAGAGGGGAGAACAAGAGAAAGCCTGGAGTGGCGCCTGCCTGTGATTGAAGTCCTTGGGAGAGAGAGGCAAGAAGTCCAAGAGTTATTGGCCACCCTGGGCGATATAGTGAGACCTTGTGTCAAAATCAAGCAAACAAACAAAACCCGTTGGGGGGGGTGTAGGGAGGGAGAAACTATAGTATGCAGAACTCTAGAATGAAGTGAGTTTAGAGAGTATAAGCACGGGTTGCTTTCTCCTCCCTGTCAGTGCTTAACTGATGGTTCTCGAAGCACTCAACAAACAACATATTAGGAACTGTGTCAAGAAACAAACAGCCTCTTTCCTTTGGGCTGATTCTTTCCTTGGCTGCATGCTGCCAGGAGGCCTGAATATTATCCATGAGAAGAAATCCCAGAGAAAGGCGCTCGGTAAGAATCTTAGTTTCCTGAGCCATCCCAAATGAAACCCTCACCCAACTGAGAGCCACAAAGAACCTCTGCATCTAACACTGTGCACACAAATGGCAACTGGCTTGTGACCACGTGGCTATGACCCCCAGGTCTCAGTTTGCATGGGCGTCAAATGGGGATACAGCTAGAACATGAATGGCTGTGGAGAGGGGGAAATCAGGAATCTGTCAGAAACTAGGAAGCTGAGGATGGCTTAACTTAGGGAGTGGGTGATGCGAGCCTGTTCTTGACGCTTAGGCCAACCCGCACCCTGACTCCTATTTGTTATAGATGACAGCAGTGTCTCCAGACTTCATGAAGAAGTGTAGCTTTGCTCTGGGAGCTCTTCACTAGGGCTGGAAGTCTTTGCGTCCGCTGAAGTGGGCTGAGGTACTTTCCTTGACTAGTGTCAACATTTCAAGTGTAAACGAGCTTCCCATTTGCCCCTCCTACAGCTTTCTGGCCATTTCTCCACGAAACCATATGTCACCTCTTAAGATTATTCACTTATTCAGCAACAAACATGTCCATCCCCCTTCTCCCCACCACCCCCTTCCTCCATTTCCCTCCAACCCTGTTCTGGCAGTGGTAGCAGGAAGCGGTGGCTGGGGGAGGCCACAAGCTTGCAGAGAGAAATAAAACAGATCATTTCTCTGCTCAAGAACGTCATGAGCAAAAGGGTGACAGCGGGTCTGTAAACAAGAGACAGTTTGGTCCAGGGCTAAGAGTATATTAGTCTCTGAGCCAGACTGTCTGGACTCATAACCTAGCTCTACACAGAACTAAACAGCTCTGTGATAGGGGGGTAGATTTATAGGCTTCTCTGCGCCCCACTTTTCCATCTATTGCAGAAGAGTGAATCTATATTTCCCTCATGGAGCTGAATAAATTAGTAGGTCTATAATGTTTAGAATGGTGCCTCTTCTTAAAACAGAATGAATTAAAATTTCCTGCTGCTTGCTGTGGTCCAAGCCCTGAGCCAAAGGCCTTATATTGATGGTGATGTTTTACATCAGAAGACTCACAGGTCAACCCAAGACAAGCACTGAGTCTTGATGACAAAATGGGGCTTTGGGAAGTCCCTGTCCTTAAGATTGTGGAAAGGTGTGATGGTTCATCTTATGTCAACCCCACACTTCTTCAGTCATCTGGGAAGAGGGAATCGCAGACTGAGAAAGTTCCTCCATCAGATTTGACCTGTGGGCCATTCTTGATTAACGATGGATACCGGAAGGCCTGGTCCACTGTGGGTGCCGTCTCTTGGCAGGTGGTCCTGAGATATATAAGGCAGTAAGCTGAAAAAAGCAGGAGGAGCAAGCCAGTAAGCAGTTTCCCCGTGGCCTCTGCTTCAGGTTCTGCCTGGAGTTCCTGCTCTCTCATTCATGATGGGCTCCAACAGTAAGATGAAAGAAACTCTTTCCTTTTCAACTTGCTTTGGGTTAGTGGTGGTTTACGGTGGCAATAGAGAGCAAACTAGGGAAATAGGACTGAGCAAGATGCTTTGTGTGGATGAGTAGGGCTGGACCAGCAAGCTGCAAGGCCATAGAAAAGGACCTCATGGAGCTTAAGTAGCATCCCGGGCTCGCAGAATCTGACTGAAGGCATCACTCAAACCTTGTGCCCTGGTATGCTTTCTGTTGCGCTAACTAGGTGCTAAACCCTAGATAACTTTTTAAAAAAGAGATTTTTAATAACTTGTTGCTCCAAACACTTAACAATATGATACCGTGCTCTTGTGAGGGCTCCATGTGGGACCAGAACATGTCAGAGTATCACACGAAGAGACAGACTCAAGTTAGCCAGCGTGGGTCTCTCTCTTCTTATACACATCAAAGCTAACATGAGGCCCCACCTTCAAGATCTTATCTACTGTCAATCGTGGTCCAAAGGCCCTTCTTCCAGGGACCATCAATAGATGGAGGTGGGGAGTGGGTCTCAACAAGAGTTCAAACCATTGGCCTCACAAGTGTTCTTATTGTTGCGCTGGTCACTGACCTGACTGGATGAACTCACAGAGGTCTAGAGCATCATGAAAGCTGAATTCGGCCCATCCTGCCTGTGGGGCACAGGGACAGTGATATGGACCACATGATCTATCCATCTTCTCCCCTTCCTTTATTCCTTTTCTTGTTTTGTTTTGTTTTGTTTTGTTTTTCGAGACAGGGTTTCTCTGTAGCTTTAGAGCCTGTCCTGGAACTAGCTCTTGTAGACCAGGCTGGTCTCGAACTCACAGAGGTCCGCCTGCCTCTGACTCCCGAGTGCTGGGATTAAAGGCGTGCGCCACCACCGCCTGACTCCTTTCTTCCTTTTCACCACAGCTTTTTCTCCCTCCCTCCCTCCCTCCCTCCCTCCCTCCCTTCCTCCCTTCCTCCCTCCCTCCCTCCCTTCCTTCCTACCTTTTTTCCTTTCTTTTCCTTTATCTCTCTCCCTCCCTCCCTCCCTCCCTCTCCCCCCCCCTCTCTCTCTGCAGCAGCAGCAGTAGTAACATACTAATAATATTCACCCACTTTGATTTGATGCTGTGGTAATGATTCAATCCACACCATAAAATATGTTACGGACTCTTACAGGTCAAAGAACATGATTATTTATCACAGGCTAAGATGCAGTCACATGCCATGTGATCCTGCAGAGCTCTAAGTGGCTTTGGTCATGGCTGGGCTGACTCAGCCTGAAGGAAGGGCAAAGCAGATGTGGTTCATTAGGACTGCAGGGAATGTTTAGACTGGGTGCAACTGACACCAGCCACTGTCTCCGTGTTTTCCCGGAGATGGCATTTTGCACACTACTTGGGTAGCCCTATACTTCCGAAAATCCTTCCAGACGTTTTCAGGGAGACTCTCAAGGAGAAGGACTTAGCCAAGCTTAAAGAATACAGACCAATAAGATGAGTACAAGCATCAATTCACAATTATGTCTCTATTTACACGTCCAGGGTAATATTACAAGAAAAGAGCAAGACGTTTGTCCCTTTAGGACACCAGTAGATCTGGATTAGTGACTGTCATCCAAATGCTGCTCATAAAGCCATGTTGAATCCAGTGACATCTTCATCTTTAGTAGAACAGTAGAGATCTCTCGACTCTTGATGGGCAGGCGCTTCCAAAATAAGAGCATATTTAAGAATTACCAATAGTTTCTCTTCAATGACTCATAAGTAGGACAGAACCATTAGTCAACCATGCCCCAAAACTGTTTTTGATATCCAAATAAGAAGTAATTTATCCACATGTTGTCTGGTCTTTGAGCTTCACAACCAACTGGCAGAAAATCGTAAGCCACTCCTGTATCCAGGGATCTCAGGACTGGCATCCTCCAGTCGTACAACACTTGAAGCAGATGACGCTGCTAGGCAGGTGTTTATAGCGGCAGATGTTCCACAAAGCCCTCCAAGAAATAAGGGTTCTTGTTCCAAGGTCTAGACCGATACTGCGACAATGAGTCTTTCTGGGAGCATGACAAGGCTCATTGTTTTGATATGCATCTGCCACCAGGACAAAAACATGCATTGTGTGTGAGGACATGACAACCTCCAGACGCGCTTGGCTGTGAAGTTCTAAAACACGTAGGTGTTCATTTGACTCACGTCCGTGTCGGCAACTGTGGGAGAAGGGATATAAATGGACTCTCCTGAAGGATGTATCAGCAGTGCTGGTCTTGGCTGGTTTGTGTTAGGCTGAAATAAGCCTAGGTCTCGGCTGAGTGTGACTCCGCTCTCCAAGTAGCCTTGAGTATGAATGGGTGCCAGTGGGTGGCCTGGGCTGGGGAAGAGCGAGAGAGCCCAAGCCGGAGTGGCAAGGAAAACTCTGGAACCATCGTTTGATGCAGTGACAAGATGAAAAATGTGGAAGAGGACAGCAGGACACTAACACAATCTCTGTCCATCGTAACCACACCGAATGCTCTGAGGGAGAGAAGCTTAGGGGAGCTGGGGCTTGATGAGAGGAGAGAGAGGAGGAGAGAGACATAGAGAAAAGAAGAGACTGAGAGAGAGGAAACTAGGGGAAGGAGGAGCAGAAGGTCATGAATAGACTTCACTAGAGCTCTTGGTAGGGTACTTCCTATCTTGGAAACCCCAAGATACCCAGAAAATATTGACCAGAGTTCAGGAGGAGCCTGGAGTACAAAACTGGTCAAGCAGTAGTGCTGCTCACCATCTCTGAGATTTAGTAGACGTTTGTTGGATATCTTGATGTCATGTGTACTTCAATCCATTCTCTTTTACCCTCTTGATAATGTGAAAACCAGACCTGATGACCTGAGTTTCTGCTACATCCTAGTACTAGACACATACTAGGAGAATCCAGTTAGAGGTGCTTCAATGGGAGTCTATTCAAAGCGCTTTGAAATTCTATAGAAGTTGAGCATGAAGAGCCATCTTCTCTTACATATGAAGTGAGTGCTTTGCTGTGGGTGTTCAAGTCCTCATTGCTGTTGTGGAACAGGAAGGATGGGCATACAGAGATACCTAAAGATTATAATAAAGCCAAAAACAACATGCACAAATGGACCAAAATAAAAATCTATGTGATCCTTTGAGAAGGATATGCATTCTTGCAAAAACGGTTTAACCTTACTGTAAGTGTGGAAAGCAAATCAGAGAAATTCAGAATATGGCTTGTTCCATGGGACTCTGCTGAGACTCTTCAAATGATGTGACTTGACTGAGACCGGGACACAAGGTTAAAGTCTGGATAGGGAGCAAACACAGGAGACCCTAAGAAATACAAGGGATCTGAATGAATCTTGGATTTTTTTTTTAAAAAAAAGAAATCAAAACAGCATCTTTGCTTTCAGTCTTTTTGAAATTTGAGAGTGGACACTGTTCGATGGTGTTACTGAATTAATGACTTGCAGAGATGTTTTATGGTGTGCTGACCAAGGCGGGATTGTCTTCTTCCCTGAGTGATGCACTAAAGGATGTAACTAGAAAAGGGAATATATTGCAACATCTGGAAACTGCTTAGAGGTGTGCTGTGTGGGTGTGTGTGTGTCTGTCAATGTGTGCATGTGTGTGTCCCTGAGTATGTGTGCTTGTGTGTGTATATGTGGCATTGTGTGCGCATGTGTATGTCAGTGTGTGTGTGTGTGTGTGTGTCTGTGTGCATCAGTATGTGTATGTGTGTGCATGTTTAGAGAGAAACAGAGATGCACTTTGCCCAGCAAATAACAGTGAGTGCTGACGCTAGATGATGACATTTGGTCATTTCTTACACTGTTACTTTCAACTTTCCTTGTGGGTTATGAAGGTTTTTAATTAAAAAAAAATCTTGTTTTAAAGGAAAAGATCACAAAAAATAAGAAAGGAGAAGAGAACAAGGAAATTGTCTCTGTACAGAACACACAGCTTCCTTCAGCCAGACTTTCTGCTGCCATTGCCAGCCCTCTCTTTTCAGTGTGGCTCCCATAGGTGTTCTTTGTCCCTTTTAAAAGAAGGAAGAAGGGTTCTAAGTGAGTATGGGCCCTTCTGCTCTCCCCCTTAATGCATGGCTCCTTTTCACACCGTCCTGCAAATTGAGAGGCACTCTTCTTTCTCCTTCTAGAAATGCATTGTTGTCACAGACTGAGAGTTCTTCTGCAACAGAGGGGTTGACCCGAGAGGCACTGCTGTGCATGGTGCCAGCACAGGGTTGAACTTAAAGGGTTGAAAGTCAGTCCTACACATGGTGCCAGCATAGGGTTGAACTTAAAGGGCTGAAAGTCAGTCCTATGCATGGTGCCATCATAAGCTTCAAGCTTATCATCTCAAGACAAGTCCTGGTCTGCCCAGCTGACCCGTCTGTCTCCCAGAATCTTGTGGGAAGTATTCAACACCATTTCATGATAGTAACCACTCTCATACCTTTAAACATCCTGGAATGCCCTCTGAGAGGTACAGAGCAGAAGCCATGCTCTCTCTAGCACCATTGAGAGGGCATTAGACAGACTTCTCAAGAGGGACACGCGGAGGTAGAGCCAAGGCCACTGAAGGAAACAGTGACCTTGGCCCAAGGAAGATAAGCTCTGTAGAAGGCTGTTGGCAAGTCTCCAAATGTCTATTCAAACAGAAAAGAGAAATGACATGAACGCTCTAGGGCCAATAAAGACCAGGGACAGGTCAGCTTCTAACGGGAAGCAACTTTAAAGGAGAGTGGGCAAAGGCAGGGTGCTGGGATGTCACTGAAGGCAGAGAATTCTCCATCGGAGAAAGAGTGAGTGAAGAGGCCACGCCCACTGAGTGAGAACTCCATCCTACATAACTGAAGCACCAAGCAAAGCACCCATATCCCTAGGGGTCCTTGCCACGCTGCTGCTCACACTTCCCTCTTCTTCAGTTGCCTGGTGACTGAGCAGTTTCTCTGAGGTAAAACCAATAGCAATCATTCAGGTCCCTAGAGATGCTGTCCTCTTCATCGTATCCTTGGCTGCCCACAGACCCACGGAAGCCTGTCACCTGACACAACAGGTGGCAATAGGAGGCTAAGGTGCCTCTGGAGAAGTCTCTATCCTCCTTGGTCTCCGTGCGTCACCCCAGTGATCACCAGTTTCATTTGGCAGCCTCCTAAAAAGAACTCACAGGCTCTCGGGCTCCCAGCAGGAAAAGCTTGGAGCCCTGTTGTTGGAAATAGTTCCCAACCTGCATCTCAGGCAGGTATTTTTAGGTTCTGTCTTGAAGACACGGAAACTTTCGTACATTTCAGCTTCTTTGTCTGGAACCACTGCAGCCCCAGACGTGTCATTGAAAGGGGGTATATAATTGTGGTCTCCTCCACCCAGCAATCTGAGCTTGTCTGAAAGGAGCTTCCTGCTGTGCAGCAGGGGGGTTAGAGAGCCTTTTCTGGCAAGGGAAAGTCAAAATGGATTTTTTTAAAATAATAATATGTTGATCAAGAAGAGAAAAAAAAGTCTCGAGGAGAGGGGGCCGTGCAGGGGGCTGATCTGGAGAGGAAGGGTACCTATTGTATTAGAGCCTGGTCTTGGTTCTTCGTGTCAAGCTACGGAATCCAAGCTTGGAGGAGCTAAAGTCTCCTGTCTGAGGGTAGGGAATAAAATTGCTTGGAATCATCCATGTTAGGTCATTGGCTCTTATTAATTATTATTAATATGAGGTTCTCTGGGGAGTAATTATAATTGTCAGTCACTGGGCATAGCCTGGCACTGAAAAAAGACATAGAAACACTGAAATGATGCTGAGCAGGTACAGAACTGACAGATGCATGCCAGCTGTGCATCAGAGCTGGAAGAAGGGATGTTTAAGTTCAAAGAGCACGAGAACCATCTTAGACAGGTCAACAAAGGTAACACGGGACTCAGATTTTAAAAGAGAAAAAAAAAGTCTTAAGGGCTGACTTAACTGTAGAATGATCCTGAGTAAAGGACCCATGTGACCACGGGACCACGTGACCATGAAAAGCTACGTTTATCAAGTAGCCTGTGACAGACAGTCTTGCCCGTTGTCAGTGTGCTTTGAAACTGCACGGCAATGCAATGTTGACTGAGGGGAAGGGTGTGTGGGGGATTGGTTTAATTAAATAAATGCTAGATTTTCCCATAAGAGTCAAAAACAAAGCAATTGCCCACAATATCCAGCCAGGAGCTCACCAGCCATTGATCCTCGAAGTTTACCTTGAGTAGAAAGCAAATACCTGATCCAGATGTGGGAATGAAGGAGGAACGGAGGACACCTCAGTATCTGCAGGGCTTCCAGTGGGAGCCTGCCACCATCCAGAGACAAAGTTCACTTTGTGGATTGGAGATAAAGGGACTCTGTGATTGGCAGAGCCCAGAGTTGAGAACTGAAGAACTGCAAAATGACCACCACAACACATGAACCCCAAAGTAGGATGCGCCTGAGAACAGGGCTCCCTGCATCTCTACCAGTCCCACAATAGGCTCTCTCTTGCTGGAATGATCCTCACAGGCATGTGGCTCCCTGTGCTCGTTCTCTCTCTCTCTCTCTCTCTCTCTCTCTCTCTCTCTCTCTCTCTCTCTCTCTCTCTCTCTCACCAAACCTAATGCTTACCAACACTTATGGGCATTACTATATGGTAATGTGAATACTGTAATCTTTTACCTGGCCTTCAGAACTATTCCCGTCGCACTGTGAAGATGGGGTAGTCAGACTTCAATGAGTGAACCATCTGACTCAAGGGCGGACAGTCTGGAGTGAGCACACCTTGAATTTCTGATTCCTGATCTGGATTCTCGGCGTTACGGTCACACTCCCCTCTCGCAACACTCGATTTTGTTTTCTTTTTCCAACTGGATGAAGACCTCTGTCCTTGACAATCAGGAGGAACAGCTAACCTCTACAAAGGTCACTTGGGAAACTTGTAGGCAAATCAGATGGGAATGTGGCCCAGATTGAGGATCTGTAACTGAACAGGAGGAGCCCCATGCCCCACATTCTGCACTTCCTCCAGTCTACCGCAAAGCTGGGCACAAGACCTGGGAGAACCAGGTCGAAAGATCTGAGGAAAGCAGGTGTGGTTGCTCACACTTGTAAGGTCACCCTTGAAGAAGGTGGAAAGAGAATACTGAGTTCAAGGCCATCTTGAGAGGCACCGTGAGAAAATCTCAAAGGGGAGGGAAAAAATCTAAGGGAAGAGACAGGACACAAATGGCTGTCAAACCTTTTAGCCTCGGATTCTTAGGAAAGTCAGAAATCATTTTAAAGATTTCAAAAGGCCTACCGGGCCTCTCTCAGTGAGAGAGCAGAGTTGAGCAGAGAAGTGACTCCATGCTAACTTGGCATGCTAGAAGGCAGAATGGCATAGAGGGAAGTTAATTAAGTCCCAGACTAGATCCTGAGGAGCCTCTGTCCCGGAGTGGAAGGAAATTAGCCTAGGGTTGGAAGCGAAGCTGTGCAGAGTGGGGCAGAATGCTTCTCTTTTTAGCCTTTTTTCTTATCCTCTGCCTTGGTGGCAAGGGAAGGCACTAGGGAATGGGGGAAAAGAAATTGAGGCTCTCCAGATCTGCAAGTTGCTTCCTCTCTGGACTAGAACTGTCTGGCGACCAGAGGGAAGCTTGAAGCAAGAAGCAGGTCCCATTCCAACACCATCCAAGAATCCTTCTTCTGTTCCACTATTTGTCTCCCTGCTTTGACTTCTCTGCAGGCCAGAAAGCGCTATTACAGAGTGTTAATGACATTACCAATTCCATCAAGCACAATACATATGCAGAATAAAAGAAAACGTCCACCTTCTTATGTGTTCTTCCTGTGACTTCCGGTTCTCCACGCATACCATATCTGTGACCTGGCCACCTGCCTGATAGCAGCTTCCAGATTATTAAACTTGACCTTAGACGCAATCGTCATCCTTTGCAATGTGTACTTTTGAACAAACACCCAGAATTAAACCCAGTATGTGAGAATCAATGCCGCCACTATCTTCAAGTCCCAGCATGCTTAGGAGATGCTGAGTAAAAATTATGCCTTTGCAGTTGCCGTCAGAGATTCTGCTCTATAATTGTGTCTATTCCTGCGCGCATCCCAAGAAAGCTCCCAGCTTCAAAGCCACACATTTTTATTAAGCATCTCCTATACTTGATGATTGCTCTCTATTCTACAGGATGATGGGTCTTCAGTGCTCAAAGTGAGTTTTTCCGTGATTCCAAATGGGTTAAACACTATATAGGTACTAATGTGCCTGGCTTGTCCTCCCCATAAGGGGCCAGAGGAAACGGAACGTGAGACCCCCAAATGGTGGCATCCTCAACCCCTCACATGCTGCCTTCCTGCACACGATGGCTGGGTCCTCTCAACCCTTATTTTTACATGCAAGTTGAGGAGACTCTAGACAAAAAAGAAAGAAAACGACGAGCATGAAGCTAGGGCAGCCCAGCATGCATGTGTAAATGTCAGGTTGTACGAGAGTTATAATTAAAGTCCAAGATGACAGATAACTATAAAATCAGATTGGTTCCTTTCCACATGGAAGGAAAACATAATGTTGTCATCCAACCCAGGCTTTTTTTGTAAATTGAAATTACAGTTTTATTTGGAGCTATTTTTAAAGGTCCATTAATTAAAACTCAGTAGCCAAGCCGGTGCAAGAAATTCCGTAAATGGTGTCAGATTTGATGATCACCAGCGGCGATAAGCACAAGACAATGTCATACAAATATCAAATTCTCTTAATCTAGGTTTGTTTGTTTTTTATTGAAAATAAACAAATTCGGGGGCAAAAAAAAATAAGAAAAGATATGTGCAAAATGTAATGATAATGGTTGACTTCTAAACAGCCAAGGAAATTATAGTCATCATGTGTGGGGAAAGAACAAACACCTCTTAATTACATTTCATTAAAACGTACCTTTCTTTGCTCAGTTGTATATATTAATTATAAAAATCGTGCTGCAGAATGGAGGTTCTACAATAGTTTCCCCTGCCTCCCTTAATTCTGTCTGCAGCAGGATGGAAGAACAATATCATCTGTCATCTGCAGAAAGAGCTTTCAAAGACAAAATCATAAAAAGAATGAAAGGCTATTATACAAAAAGAGGAAAAAAATGCTTTGATTTCACAGATTTTTCTACTTATTAATGTTTAAGGTTATCCATTCTTGGAGCAAAGTATCTTCTCATACTGGCAGGTGTGTGAGGGTGCGTGTGTGTGCGCGCTTGTGTGTGCATTCAGGTCACACCACTTTCTGATAACCAGATCTCATGGCACCGTGTGTACCATGTAGACAATTGCTAAATGCAGCGGGAGGGTGGAGGAGAAAAAGAAAAAAAGTCTTTGTAGACTTGAAGACCTTTCTAACATGAGAAAAAGAGAAAGTGGTAGGCAGGACATGAAGTCCGAGGTTTCGGTGAAGATAAGGTCCGCTCACACTAGCTGTGGGTAATAGACTTGAAGCCCAAGAAAGACCAGAGGTGGGCACACCAACATCTGCCGGTGAAACCAAACATCTGCTGGTAAAACCAAAGCAGCCTTAAGCACACACTTTATCAGAAACTTGGAGAAACGGGTGCGATTTATCCATCTGACAGGACTTAAGATATGGTTAGAAAGAGAACTGGGATTGGGTTCCCAACTTTTAGAAGATCTGTGTGAATAATTACAGTTTTCTGGGCGGAGTTCGGCAAGGTGCCACCTCCTTAGCTGAACTTAATTGTAACCGCTACCCTCCGTTGGTACCCTCCGTCCTTGGTGCTCAAAGTGTTGTCTGAGGAGCAGTAGCCCCTGCCTTACGCGGAAGGCTGGTGGAAAGACAGACATCCCCTCTGCCCACACACACTCGTGGAATCAGAATGGACACTGAGACACCATAGGACACACGGGTACTTTGACATGTGAAGCAGGCCGGTTTAGGTCGTACAGTAAGGATAAGCCACATATCTGGACTCTGCAGCCCCGTAGTTGAGATTCTCCTCCACATGCGTGAGGCAATTGGACTGCAAAGGATAGGCTGGCCTGGAACTTCTTGCCTCTCAAGTGCTGGGATGGCAGAGTGAGCAACTGTGCCCGGTTTGGTGCCATTTTCTTGCCGTATCTAAGTGGAGGGTAGCATTGGCATCTCATGGGCAGAGACTACAGCTCAACTCTCGCGGCATCTAGGAAAGCCCCTGGAAAAGAGGGTTATCAGCCCCTTCAAGGTGCACGGTGCCTTCAGATCAGAGTCTAAAAGCAAGGACATGGTCTTGAGCCAGCAAGGCTAGGCCACTTGCACTTTCGTTTTCAAACTGAAAGGCAAAATAGAATCACTGTCCTCCAGTGTGTAGCTCCCTTCCCCCCTGCTCTGATGACCCAGGGACCCACAGCAGAGCTCTCCAGTGATGGAGGCTCAAGACTTGGAGCCAACATCCTAGATTTGCCTTGGGGAGACACTAAGCAGCTACCTGCCCACAGCTGCGGAGGTGACAGATGGGCGCCCACTGCCTCCGGGATCTGGGGCCTCAAATCCTGGTGAGTCAACCCGAAAGCACCTTCTGCCAAGCAGGAAAATTTGGGTCATGGGCAAATGTTGACGTTTTTATGGGCCGTGAGCTGAGGGACATCAAGTAACCGTGCTCTGAAAGCACCTGAGAGGTTGAGGTCATGTGCCCTCCGCCTCTGTGGATGAACAGAGGCTGGAGGCCAGAACTGCCTTCACTCCAGGAGCCTGGGGCACAGGTTCCAGTCCCCGCCTTCGCCCCAGAGGATCAAATTAGTTACTTCCTGAAGACCAAATAAAAGGGACACAGGGACCTTGGTGATGGACAAGCCCATTGTTTCCTCATCTGGGGGTAGAGTAGGAAGGAGGCATCCCCACCACTCATGCCTGCTACTTAGGCCTTCAACCCCTTTACTCCCCTGTGCCACCCAGTCATCCTAGAGCCCTAACTGGAGAAGTACGGCAATCACCTGCTTCCTTTGCCTTCCTAGCCCTCTCATGTTTGGGCAGTTTCCCCTTGGTAAGCATCAGCCTTAATTATCAAGCTTTCCTTTTGTCCAGTATTGGGGTTCCTCCCTTAATTTTCCATTTACTGTGAGATCTCATTAACAGCAGACTGGAGGTGTCCTGCCAAACTTGTTAAATGTTACCAGGGAAGTAAGTTGGGGTCCTCGCTTAGGAATTCTTAAACAGACTCAGAAGGGAACCCGAGGACTATCTCATTAGAGTTTAAGAGAGAAAGCCCAGGGACCGCAAGGTGTAGCTCTCAGCAGCCACAGCAGGGAGAAGAAAGGAGAAAAGCATAGAACCATGACTTCTGAGTTAATCCAACATGGAGATCAGTTACATGGCAGTCAGGAAGCCACATAACGAGGAGGAGAACTCCAGAGAAAGAGCAAAGCCAGAGTGTTAGTGAAAGCTTGCTCAGAACACAGATAAAGATGGGGATGGGAATTGGGGGAAGAGCCAGAGAGTTCAAGAGAAAATACAAGGCAGAAGAAATCAATCAAATCAGACCAAACGAGTTACCTTTTGAGGTCCTTTTTACTGACTTATGAGTGGGAGGGAATGGAGGTAAGGATGGGTCTAAATCCATTCCCTGGATGCCCAAAGCCAGTCCCCTTAGAATGCGGGACAAAATTCACTGTAGAAAGATAGCTGAAAATCTCCTGGGGCCTGGGGGCCGGGGGCGGGGGCAAGGTTGGGTTACCTTCAGTGTTTGCTAATCTTGGGCATCTCGGGCTCTGTGGGGGTGGGATCCGCTGGATCTGAAGGGCAGGGCAGGGAACTAGGTCTATGCTCAGAGGTTCTGTTTTGCAGGCAGAGAAGCGCTAGGTGAAGACCACACCCAAGCCAGAGATCCTAGCGTTCCCATCCACCGGAGGGAGATGAGATCCCTGGGTGGGTGAGGTGTGTGGGATGAGGGTGCTTTTTGGATCTGCCAGAAGTTGAAGCACCCAGGGGCAAGTCTCTCACCCCGCACAAGCAAGTGGTGACATCTCACAACCCCCAACCACCCCCCCCCCAACTTCCCAAATTAGAACAGGGAAGAAATGCTTTCTTTTAGTGAAAAAACTTTGGATATTGTGATGGTTTGAAAGAAAATAGCCCCCAAAGACAGTGTCACCAATGGGAGGTGTGATTTTATTGGAGGAAGTGTGTTGTCACTGTGGGGATGGGTTTTGAGGTCTCATATAGGCTCAAGCTACTCCCAGTAAGACAGCCCACTTCCTGTTGCCTTCTGACCAAGATGCAGCCAGCACAATGCCTGACTGCAGGCCGCCATGTCCCACCATGATGATGATGGACTGAACCTCTGAACTGCAAGTGAGCATCCCAATGAAATGATTTCCGTTATAAGAGTTGCCATGGTCACAGCGTCATGTCACAGCACTAGAAACCCTAACTGAGACAGATACATTGTGATTATTTGCATAAAGCAAATTTTTTGAGGAAAAAAAAACCTCTTTTGGGCCTCAAAAAGGGAAGAAGAAAGAATATGTTCCCTCTAGCATGGAAAAGATTTGCAGAGAGACTCCTACAGGGACTCCCAGCTATAAAGAAAATGGGCAGTAACTGCTCATCCTATCAAAACCAAGTGCTCTCCCCTCCCCAGCTTTGCTATCCGCCCCGTTTATTTTCTGGAGGGTGCTCCCCAGATTTGGCAATCCATAGTTGCTCAATGTCTTTGTGACTTTAGATGCTCTCATACCTGTGTGGACAAAGAAGCCCAGTCCAAGTCAGGCAGTGGTGGCGCACGCCTTTAATCCCAGCACTCGGGAGGCAGAAGCAGGCGGATCTCTGTGAGTTCGAAGCCAGCCTGGTCTACAAGAGCTAGTTCCCCTGGGAGCCTCTGAAGCGCTGATGCCAAGCTACCTCAGCGATGCTGGTGAACACACCAGGCACTTTACCTCCTCTATCTCCTTTAAGAAGGGAGAACAGACATTAGGAAGGCTTGAGTTTGAGGTTGATTTTCCTAGGGGTTTCCAGAAATGAGGGAAGAAAAGGGAGAAGAGTGAGCAATGCCTTGAGCGACAGGTTCTTCCTGTATCCGCTGATCTCAGATGGGAGGGGTGACAGGCACACTCTGAGATCAGGCAGCCTGGCTCTAAATTCGCTCCTGCAGCTACTGGCTCCATGAAGCTAGCAAGTCACTCACCTTCCAAAGCCTTGCTGTTCTCATTTTTAAAATGGGACTGAAGAATAATTTACAAAGACATTTTGAGGATACAGCCATAAAACAAACGTCCTGAACATCACAAGGCTTTGGTGCCTGCTGGTGTCTGGCTTAATAAAGAAAATCAAAGACTGGTGTTTAACATGGTGGAAGTCAGCTCATTGAAATGCCCAGCACCAACTCTTTAAAATGAGGTGGGAAGGGCACATAAAAGGAGTCTGGGGAAAGACATTACTGCCTTCAGGAATGGAAAAGTGTTTACTACTTAGCACCATTAGCTTCGTGTTGTCTGAAAAGGGGGCCCAACCTCAACGCCAGACAGAATCACTCCGGAAACCAGGGTAATCGGTGTGAAAGAATGTTGCACTGGTTATTAAAGACCTCAGACTACATAAATCTATGTGAAACCTATAAAGTACATAGTATGTAATACCAATGTTAAAATCTAGGTCCTTGGTCAATATTTTCAAGAAAAAAAAATGAAATAGCTCTCCAAAAGTCTATCATAGTGCAAGATTATGTGGAACAATGGAAGTCTTTTTTTATTATCAGATAAAGAAGTAAAGAAATAATAGCATTGGTAATAATCAAATGTGTTAGTGCTGGCTGATGACTAAGAGTTTCCCTACTTTGAAAAACGTAACATACAAACAACAACAAACCTTCAGAGAAAGCTCCCAAGGAGAGAACTGGCTAACAGCACTTGGGAGAACGGTCCATGCGACCAGAGGGGAGATGGAGACTCCGACCTCTCCAGACTACACAGCACTCAGCAGATGCTCGTTCACGTGCTTGTTAGTGCAGAAAGGAAGCCAAGAGGTGAGAAAGGGAAAGGGTCACACGGAAAGCAGTACTTGAGGAATTTCATAGCGTCTCCAGCTTGAGCCCTCTCGGTACCAGCGCTTGTGCTCTGGGGACAGAGACCCCTCACTAGCCCAGGTTCGGTGCTGCTGGACTGGAGTCCCAGCATTCAGGAGGTAGAGACAGGAAGAGCAAGGTTCAAGGTCGTCCTCAGTTATAGGAAACCTGTCTCAAAGGGGGTCAGGGAGGTGAGGCCAGCAGGGCAAAGGTAAGGAGGGAAGAAGGAAGAAGAGAAGAGAAGAAATCAAGATAGGTCCTCACATCCTTACACTGCCTCTTCCTTGCTATTTGACTCTGGGCATAAGACTTTACCTCCTTGACATTCTGCCCCTCTCCCCTCCCCCCACCCCCAGTTTCCCTGTCAGGAAAAGAGAGATCCTTCCCCTCTGAGGCCTGCTTTGAAGACTGGGTGATAGCCATAAAACCTCAAATCAGGACAAGTCTCAGGGAAGGGTCTCTGAATTGCATTCACATGGCTTTTCAGTATTTGTCCCCAAATTCCTTGTCATTCCTGTGTGTAAGCTAGGTCACCTGCCAAGCAGTTCGGGGCGATTCCATGGAGAACTCTCTTTTTGCTTCCAGACCAGAACCCAAATTCCCAGCCTCTGAGTTTCTTCCCATTGCTAATTGTTGCTCACGCTCCCTGACAGCTGTTTCTTCCCTGTTTGGTGACTGAGGGATCAATCAAAAGCTGCTTTTGTAGTGGAGTGACTTGGGGTGGGGGTGGGGGGGGCGCTGCTGAAGTGCCTGACGGAATGTGTGATTCTGACAGCTCTTCTCGGGCTGGGGAGTGGGATGAGATGCACTCACTGAAGGATGTTCCGGGGTTCCAAGTTAGTGCCCACCCCACCCAGCTTAGCCAGCCAACCAGTTGGTAAATGGCCCCAGCAGCCTTGGTCACAGTTTATGCGTTAATGGTTGTTTGGGGACCACTATTACCATAGTTCTGTCTTCGCAAGTCCACAGCACTGTGGGTCAGGCCACACCCCAGGCAGCTTCTCCTACTCCTCTGCTTCCGCTCACTGCTCTTCACGCCCCTTCTGATCCCATCCAGCACCATGTTCTAGGAAAGGCCATGGATCCTCCCATCGTTTTGCTCCTGGTGAGGACTCAGCAGCAGCTAACAGTGCATGAGACAACCTCTGTGCAGAAAAGACGCTCATCTTAAAGTGGGATTCCCACGAAATGACCTGCCACTGAGACTGATCAATTGCTAGGTACCGACTGCGCACTGAGTAAGACTCAGGAGGGACTGAGAGACCAGAGCACAGGCAACCTCCAGCCCTCGAGCTGCAATGGGGTAAATGCTCTTGTTTACATCTCTGCATCACTGGAGAAAAATTAGTCAGGGCTAATCAAGGTGTAATCAAAGCCTGGAGCCTTTTGAGAGAAATCAAAGCATTCTGATTATAGAGCCAGGAAAGGCAGCTAACAGTCAGACCAACACCATGGAAGAGTATGGCTCTTTTCTTTGTCTTTCTTTCATTTATTCTTCCTTCTTTCCTTCTGTCCTTCTTTCTTTCCTTTGTCCTTTCTTTCAATAAAATGTTTTATTTATTTTTATTCTATGTCCATTGGTGTTTTACCTGCACGTTTGTATCTGTGAGAGTGTCAGAGACCCCAGAGCTGGAGTTACCGACAGTTGTGAGCTGCCGTATAGGTGCTGAGAATTGAACCTGGGTCCTCTGGAAAAGCAGCCAGCGCTCTTAACCACTGAGCCATCTCTAAAGAGCAGTTTTCAATCCGGTTATTATTAAGAGCAAGTAGTATTTACTGGGCAAAAATGAAGAGATATACCCCCAACTGGGGAAACAGCACAGTCAGGCCAGAGGATGCCTCTAAAACTGCCTTTGATAGAGGAAGTGGTCGGGAAAGACACAAGGGAGGGCGGAGGGACTTTAGTGAAGCTGAGAAAGGAAGCAGAACATGCCATTTATTAAGTCCCCGTTTGCTTCTTGACTCAACACGCTTCTCCTTAGAATGAATCTTCATGCATGTGGTAGAACCTGCCCATAAATTCGGGTGCTGAGGCAGAAGGGCTCAAAGTTTAAGGCCAGCCTGGCCTAGATTGTAAGACTGTCTCAAAAGATGTGTGTGTGTGGTAGGAGGGGCGGGGGGTTAGAGATGACTCCATCTGAGAAGTACTTGACTTGCAGGTGTGAGAACTTGAATTTTTATGCCTAGACTCCATGTAAAAAAACAAGTATGTGCTCATAATCCCAGATGTTGTGAGATGGGAAAAGACAGGATGCCCAGAGCTCAGGTGCCAGCTATACCAATCTCTTTAAAAGCAGACTTCTGGGCCAACAGTGGATGATGCCTAAGGAAAAACACCTGAGGTTGTGTATACACACACACACACACACACACACACACACACACACACACAAATAAAACAACCAGGAAGGAATCTCTGTTAAGACACAGTAGAGACTTCCTATGCAGGCCCTACACTAAATACCTAACCAGAGTCAGATCTTCAGGCAAGGACCCTCTACAATGCTGCGAGCCTTTGGGTTCCGCTGTCCTGTGTCTGCAGATGTGAGATATGTTTGAACTGTCTGTAGGCAATACAACAGTGTGCCTCATGAGCTGCCAAGCCCAACTCCATACTTCTACCTGTGTAACCCGGGGGCAAACCACTCTCCCCTTAGATTTCTCAGCTGCAAAGCATAATACAGGGACATTAGTGCCTTCAAGAGTATTTGGGGACAGCAGATGGGGACTGAGAACTTGTCAGCAGCGAGCCAGGCTGTGAGGAGCACTCTACCACTCCTTAGTGTGATAACTCCTCCGCACCGGTTGATTGAAGGCTAACAGAGCCCACCTGAGGACGTGTAGGCAGCCAAGAAATAGAATGTTTATTTTCACCTTAAGGACATTGTGGGGGGGGGGGGGGGCATGCCTATGATTCCAGCACTCAAGGATATTACAAAGCAGCAGAAAACAGGTGAGACTTGATGTCTTCAGTGTTCTTCTAGATCATAGGCTATTTGTTCAGTGTTGACGTGAGCATTCTCTCTGCAGGGAGGAAACCTTGCTGAATCTCTGCTACCCACCCAGCCTGACATCTGTGGCGTGCCTCGTGGACTTTCATTTCCACAGATATTATGATCTGACTTAAGGAGGCAGCTCCATTGCTTTCTCTGAGACCCCAGACCATCTTAGAGTCTGATATGCAGCATGGCAGTGACATGGCAAGTATCAGGGAACCTCCAACAGTGCTGGGGACTGCCCTGCATTCACAAGCCAATCAGCAAGCCTCAACACTTCCTGGTTCATCTTCCTTCTTTTTCTCCTTTTCATGTAGATATAGTGTGTGTGTGTGTGTGTGTGTGTGTGTGTGTGTACCATGTGTATGCAGATGCTTGAAGAAGCCAGGAGAGGGCATCAGATCCCCTGGAATCCCTTGGTTACAGAGGTTGTGAGTCGCCCATGTGGGTCCTGCAAACTGAGCCCAGGCCCTCTGGAAGAGCCACGTGCACTCTTAACTGAGAGCCATCTCTCCAGTCCCAAATCTGCTTTCTGAAGCCCTTGTGCAGGACTGAGACTTGCCCCCAAGGAGACAGTTTCCTTGAAAATGTTATTATTCTCATAAAACCCTGCCTCGTCCCATCTTTGATTGCCTCTTAACTCGCTTTCTCCACATTTTCAACTATTTGGGATTTCAGGCTTTGAAAGAAACTTTATCAAGTATTCAAATCAATCTTTCTCCTCTTTATTGATAGCACCTGCAACCTGCTGATTAACTTTTCAATCAAAGCTGCCTACAGCACACAGGCTGCCACAGGCAACAACCGGAGGAGGTGCTTAGTGACTCCCTTGGAGCTTCCAGCTGCCCCTCAGCAAAGGCAGCCAACTAGTCTCAATTCCCTGGCACCTGCTGAGAAAAGGGTTGTTAATCAACCCCAATTCCCTGCACTCGCCCAGCTCACAGAAGTCACTAGAACTCACCTACTACGTGCAGAGTGTGAGCAAAGAGCTGCAAATGTGAGAGGAAGGAAAAAAAAACACAAAGAATAACAGCAGTTTCTTTTTCCTACCCTTGAAATGTTTGAGAGTGGGTTCACCCATCCTTTAAGAAGATCCAGATCGCCTGAGCACCTAGGGATGCCTGTAGCTATCCGTGTATCAGCTATCAAGCGGAGGAGTTAGAAAGGCTAAAAAGAAAGAGAGAAACACAGTCACGGTGCTAACACTAATAACTGCAATAGCAATAGCGAGATGGTGATTAATAATAGTGCTGATCGAACGGCAATGATAACTGCCAGGTTCTAGCCGTGCTCACTGCGGGCCCAGCTCCGTGCTGAAATAGTCCTGTGACTTTCTATCTTCCACGCTGCCTTCTGCATGTAAAGGGCTACTATTTCCCACCTTTCACATTCGAGGAAACCTGACCTTGAAGTGCTGTCACTGTGCCAGGTGCGAAGCAGGTGTGCTGCAGATCAAGGCCCTTGCTCGTTCACCTCACAGCTCCGGGGACTCAAGCATCTGCCAGAATCAGTTTCACGGCGTGTTTGGGGGTGGGTAATAGTATCTTGGCTCACAGTTTGAGAGCTTCCAGTCCATCGTAGAAGGAAGGACTGGTGGAATAGAGCACCACACAACGAGACTGGGGGGCTGAGCAAGGAAGAAGCCACTGTGGGTGGCTTTCTCCTCCCCCAATCCTCTTATTTCCTACAAAGTCATGGGTGGTGCCACTCACTTTCAAGGTATGCCTCGTTGGCCCTGCTAATCATCTTTAGAAACACCCTCGCAGACAAGACAAGTGGTGCACCCCACCAGCCTTCTACGGACTCCAAACTGAGACGAGGGAATGATGAAGACTAAGGGTCCCAAACACTAGTCTGGACACTGTGAACTCTCTTCAGCAGTAGGTCGTTGGGTTCAGCATTTTGTCCTTGGTCTACACACACTGCAGACAGGAGAGGCTGGCTTTGTCCCCTTCCAGGTGCTTAGAAGCCTGAACCATAGAAGGATGTGGATCAAAAAACGATCAGATCTGGTGTTTTATCAATAAGCGCACCTGTGCTGAGTCAACACGGTTGGAAGGCACTGGCAGGTGAACGACGGGCTATGGCCTGGGTGTTCACAGGCTTAAGCTACGGCAGGTAGAATGTTCTGTGTGGATTCTTCTTTGCTGTAGCAGGCTCACTTGCTTGCTGTGGGACATTCTCATAAATCCAAGTCTACATGTGCTTTGTAAGTCCAAGTTCACCTTCATGCCTGTCCCCCTGAGCAAGCTGCCCCGTGTGTGGCTTGATGTCTTTCCTTCTCCGCTCTAAATGCAAAGAATGGCCTAACCCCTTTAGTAGACAGAAGAGAGAAACTGCAGTGTTGCCACCCTGGCAATTCAGCTTAAGAAATGGGGCAAAGGATGGGCACTCCCATTCCAGAAAGCCTGCCTTACCGACTGACTATCTGAGAAATGTTTGAGCCTAATTTATTTGCCATCAACACTGAAATGCCACCCTTGACTATAAACTTCTGGAAGATTCATCTGGGAGAAGAGCTGTGGATAGACAGATAAACCCAATACTGCCAGTTCTTTGCCCACAACCAGATGGCTGACTTCGTGCAGCCAGGATTCTGCCATCCTTTGGGACTGCTGGTAACTACTGACTCAACCTATCTATCAGTATTAGTAGTTGGGTGACCCCCTCCCCCAGTCCCCCTGGTCTCTCTATGAAGCTTGAATGACAGCTTGCCTGGGAAAGGAGCCGGTGTGGGAAAGTTCCCAGGAGTAAGGAGAAAATCCTTCCGGCAAGCTTGGTCTTAGGCAAATAACTATACCTAGCCCCAGCCAACCTTGCCGATCTCATCTCTTTACCCTCCCATGTTAACACCCAGAGCATTTTGGTCCCGAAAGGTAAAGACGAGCTTCTAATGATGACAGCCAAGTTCTCCTAGACTCGAATTTCAGTCTTCACACTGAGAGTTCTATTGGTGTGATTTAATTTCCTTCTCATCCGACAGAATTAAATACCAAATACCGTTCCCAGGTCTTCCAAAGTCCAATCTCCTGAATGCTTTGTTTCCAACTTACATAAAGGTTCAAATTTCCTCTTCTCCTGCTCAAATTTCTGCCAAAACAGGGAACACTGGTGAAATTTTTGAAGATAATTAACATATCAGATATCTGTAATAAAGTAATCATGCATTTCTTGGCTCATGAGACTCTGGTTAGCTGTTATTAATCACAAATATTATTCATGTCGTTTGTAATACTCTTGTTGGTGGCTGTTTTTATGCTTGGTGGATTCCGGCTTGAAGTCCCCAGCTCCGGGCGCAGGGCCCCTCCTACTCCACCTCCCCACAAGAGGCCAGATTTGATAGCGTCTTGTCGAACACAGTGGACCTTCAGGGGGAACAACACTGGGGGAACGTGATTATCTATTCACACTGCACTGCCTCCAAATAAAGTGAGAAAAATCACCTTCTCAGGACTCACATGAAAAACATAATGTGGTTAATATTAAATAAAGGGATTGGGCAACCGGCCTCTTTTTACAGTGTGTGCCGACGTGTCCTTGATCAGGGGCTGTTTTGTTTATGATTAATGAATGACTCACCTTGAGCTGTGGTCCATTCAATGCATGCCTCATTATGAATCTGAAGAGGTCGTTTGTGCCATGGATTTCAAATAAAAACCTCTTTGTACATTCAGAAGGTTAAGAGTTTGACACTGGTACCAAATTAGGGTGTAAAGAACGTGGGACCTTGGACTTTGGATGGCGACAGCGTTCATTTTGAACTCTCAGGATTGGGAGAGAAACTGTAAGCCTGGGCTTGGTTTTTAAGGGTTCTTGAAGGACCCCTTGGGTTGGTGGATCTATGTGCCTGAACTGGACCTGAGGCCTCCATGACTTCAAAGCCACATGGGGAAAGGCCCTCCCCATTGCTACAAAGAAGCATACAGAGGTGACTTCAGCCTGTACAAATAAACCATGTGTGCCCAAAATCATGAGGCACAAGTATTTAGGTCAGATCAGGGTTGTGTCTTCTCTCCACACCGTCTGACAGCTCTTCTTTTGATAGCCCCTTTTCTTCCTTAGAAACCTTTGCCAGCCTAGATATGGACATCAGGAGTAAACTGCTTACCCAACATGAACCAGGCCCTTGGTTGGATAGCCGGTCCCACGAAACATGAAAATAAAAAAAAAAAATTAAAATTAAAAATCCCTTACGACGTTCATGAGAGTGTATTTCCAACTATGTTTGATACATTGATTTGCAGTGTGGTCTACCAGACCCAATAAAACCCAAGACCCGATTCAGAGCAGAAGATAACAACTAGGTTTAAAAAGAAACAAACAAACAAACAGAATAAGTAAAACGTATGCCTTTAAAAAATAGATTTAGAGATTTCTAATTAAAACAAAGAGCACGCAATGACAACAACAAAACCCCTCTGACAAACCAGCTACGGTGTGATGTACTGCACACCAGCAATCGGAGTACGCAGGAGACTGAAGCGAGAGAATAGCCAGTTTAAAAGCTCTACTGGACTACATAGCAGGATCCTGCCAAAGAAAATAGGCACCAGGGAGAAAAAGAGCAGGGAGCGGAAAGAGTAAGGAAAACCATAAAAGAAATCAACAAAGACAGAGGAAGGGTTAACCATCCTAAGATGCCTCTAAAAATGAAATATAGCCATCTCCACTTCTCATTGCACGTGACTGCATGCCCATGGCCATGCCCAGACACGCCCATGACCCCCATGTGCTGAGGGAAGAGAGAAAGAAAGGACCAGGGAGGCAGAGGGTAGTCATCCAGCACATACAGGTTGGTTCTGCACCTCCCAGGAGGGACCCGAGTTCATGTGTCTGAGACAAGCGCTCACGGTGGGAAGTAAGCGTTGGGCCTCTCCATCACTTCCAGCAGTGGCACAGACATGTGGTCTGGCCACCTGTGGGCCCCACCACAGCTCAGTTAATGATTTTTCCACAGGGGTCTCTGCGCTCACTTGTGCATTCAAATGAGAGCTTGTCACACAGACATAAAAGCTTATGCACGCACAGGGCTTGGCGGTTGACTAAGGCTACCCACTTCATGGTAGACATAGTTCATTAGTCACCTACCCAACTTTTTATTAAGGCCAGGTTATTGCTTCATGTGTGAGAGAAACTGCGTCCTTTGATCACAGCCATGGAGATGGGATTAAATAACAGCAGCTTCCAGGCCTGACTTTCAGCCCCGACTCCTCCCCGGCTGTGTCACCTTGACCAGGCCATCCCCTCTCAGCCTCCGGTGCTGTTGGAGTAAAACGAGACAACTTTGGACCAGACAGACCTTAAAGTTACTCCTTACGGTTAGGCTTATGGCCTAGGATTCTTCTAGAAACACGTCCCACTTGTCAGCATTCTATAGTTCTGTTCAAATACGAAGTTAAGAGACATCGCCTTTCAGTGTGTTCTTGGCAAAGTTGAGTCTGGCCTTGCCAAAGCTGAATTCAGATACTCAATGGCTGGTCCTTCTCCAGAGTGTCCCTTTCCTCGAAGGCCTGAGCACTAAGCTTCTCTTGACTACCGTCACTAAGTGCCCTCAGAGTTGGACAATGCACGGCCACCACAGGCTGACAGAAACCAAATGTTGACAACTACGAATGCATGCCTATTGCCTTCTGAGTTCCCCAGGGAAGCTTCCTGGAGTCATCTTCCCAAGGAAGACGCCAGAGCGTCCTTATAGGCATTTCAGGACAGCGAAGCCAGTGCCAGAGCAAAGTAAACACCCAACAAATTTTCTTAATAGAGTTAACCCAAATTATCATAAAACATTTTTCAAAGATCCACAAACCCAAACAATTTTTAAAAATATGCTATAAAAGGAGAGGATTTTGATGGATTAAAAAAAATGAGCTCCATCTGATATAATTCTATCATCCAAAAAAGGCTCCCAACAGACTAAGAAGACAGGGGGGTAAAATGGTGCTCAGGGTGTCCGTTTCATCACATGCCACAGTGAAAGCCATTGTCTACAATGTCTGACAGCTAAGACACTAGCCTGAAGACACTAGGTCTCCAGACAAACCATAATCCAAGGAGAACTTTGTCCTTGAAATCACAGCTTGGCTGCCGTACCTCCAGAAGGCCATCCAGGAACTTAGTCTTCCATGTGTCGTAGGCTAAAACCTTCTTCTCCAAGGACCCTGCACTAGCTTGCTTTCAGTTGAGGTGAGAAACACCATGATCGAAAGAAACTAGGGAAGAAAATAGCTTATTTCCTCAAAAGAGCTTAGTTCCTCATACCACTTAGTCCATCATGAAGGGCAGTCAAGGCAGAAACGTAAGGCAAGAACCTGGGGGCAGGGACTGAAGCAGAGGCCCCAGAAGAATTTAGCTTAATGGCTTGCTCACACGATTTTTATTTTTTAATTTTTAAAATATTTTGTTTATTTACTTATTTGTTTTTGTTTTTCTCAAGACAGGGTTGCTCTGTATAGGCCCAGCTGTCCTAGAACCCACTCTGCAGACCAGGCTGGCCTCAAACTTAGAGATCCTCTTCTGGGTGCTGGGATTAAAGGCAATTGCTACCACCATCCAGCCTCACCCTGCTTTCTTTTTTAAAAAAATTTATTTATATTATCTATCTGCATGTATACCTTTTCTGCATGACAGAAAGGGGCATAGATCCTAATATAGATGGTTGTGAGCCACCATGTGGTTGCTGGGAATTGAACTCAGGACCCCTGGAAGAGCAGCCAGGGCCCTTAACCACTGAGCCATCTCTCCAGCCCAGCACCTACTTTCTTATACAAGCCAAGACCACCTGCTCAGAAGTAGCACAACGCACAATGGACTCAACACTCCCACATCAATCATTAATCAAGAAAATGCCCCACAGGCTTACTTACAGGCCAGTCTCATGAAAGGATTTTCTCAGCAGAAGTTCCCTCTTCCCATATAACCCTAGCATGTGTCAAATTGACAAAAGACTGACCCATAATGACGCTAAGGACCATTGCTGGAAAGTCCCCTTAAAAATGGGGGTTGAGGTGGAATATGGTGGAGCATCCATTTGAGCCTACCTAGCACTTGGGATGCAGAGGCAGGCGCATCTCTGTGAGTTCAGGGCCAGCCTGGTCTACAGAGTGAGTTTCAGGACAGTCAGAGCTACACAGAGAAACCCCATCTCAAAAGGGGGGAGGCTTGAAAAGGGACTCCTCTGGCTACCCAGCATGCATCTGCCACGACTGTCTAGGGACCACAAGACTAATGAATGAGTCAAATCCCCTGTAGTTATCTTAGCTTTGCCTGTCCAGTGATTTACATGATGCCAATTTCCGGAGAACTGGAAGGCCCAGTGCAAGTTCAAATGCTTCTCTATCTTTTCTGAGGGTTCAGAGGCAGTAGTTCCGGTGCTAGGATCTTGCTCGCTTTCATGCAGAGAGAGGGAGGCCCCAGCTGGCCTTTTCCTAAATGTCTCCCTTGCTTTCACTCTTCCAGTTCTCCCAAGACAGGCCATTTAACCAGAGGTGTCAGTAGAGCACGGTGGAGCACGGCGGAACACGGTGGAGCACGGCGGAGCACGGTGGAGCACGGCGGAGCACGGTAGATCATGGCTTGCATAGACCTCAAGGCGAGTGGGGCCAGAAGACTCCACTCACTCTTGCTGTGGGACCCAAGCACTGAGCCAGCGACTCCGGCACCGAGTTAGCTCACAACAGACGACACGCCATACTCTTCCCAGCCCCAATTCAGCTCTGCTCTTGTTAAGCACTGCTGTGGTCTTTGCCACTCCTCCTTCCTTCTTGTTCCACGTTGCTCAGTGTAAGTCCAACTCCAAAGCCCAAGGCTACTCTGCTCCTTATCTGCAGCCAGTTAGACCATGCATCCCCTCTCTCCAGAGTGGCCAGTTCAAAGAGCTCCCATGATTAAAACAAGCCAAGGAGAACTCTGGGAAGGCTCCGGAAACCTTAGGAAGGCACCTCTCTCTGTGTGCTCAGAAGCCAGGCTGTGGTAAGGATCTGCAAACTGCATCCCTCACTATTCTAGAGGTGACAGGACACAGGAAAGCAAAGAGGAGGAAGAGGAAGTCCCCAACGGGAATGCTACCTTCCCAGCCCTTCAGTTCCACGTGGCAAGAGTGATGCTCATCTTCTTTTTTCCCCTTTTCAGACTAAAACCCATTTCTTTGAGCTAAAGTGGGGGCCCCTGCAGTTAGAATTACCCTAAGTAATATCTGAATTGTCACCCTTCTCCTGAATGCTCCTTCAGTGCTTTCAGACCCAGGGACAGGCTACCTTCCACTTAGTCATTACCCTGAACTGTGAGGGACCTGGTATCGTCCCAGTGCAAATGGACAAGGACAGGAACCAGCCGAGACTGGCGCATTCTATGTCCATTCTGTCTTCTGCAAATGGCTGAGGAGAGCTCGGCCCATTCAAGACTCTGAGCTGGGTGGAATGGATGCAAGGGACAGGTCTGGTTCTGCCGGCCATCTTCTGGAACCCAAGACCCTAAGTGGACAGTAGACAAGAGTGACTAATCAAACAATTCACTGTCCGAGTCCGCTGGGTACACAAAGAAAAGGAGCGGAAGGCTGGAGGCCATCCCACTTAGACTTCATGATTACCCGGAACCCAAAAGATGTGTGAGGGAAGTGAATGGGAAAAGAAGGTTCTGGAAGAGGGAAGAGCGATAGAAAGGCCCTGAAGCAGGAAGCTGTGTGCTGGAGGAGCATGAAGCTGTCCAATGAGGCTGAAGCCCTAGCATAGGGAAATATGTGACAAGAAGAGGACAAGGAAGAGGTGTGTGTTTGTGTGTGTGTGTGTGTGTGTGTGTGTGTGTGTGTGTGTGTTTCATCTCCATGTAAAGGCATTTGAGTTTTCTTTAAAGCAGTATGACATGACCTGTTTTTCTCTCCAGTACTGGGGATTGTTTGAGTCCAGGGCGTACGTCTGCTAGGCATATACTCTACCCATCAGCTAAAGTTACAGCTGATTTTTGCTTTTTGAGACAGGATCTTGCCAAATTATCCAGAACAGTCTTGAACTAGTTTCTAGAGCCCAGGTGGTACTGAGATTGCCATCATAGGCTGCCATGCCTGGCTGCGCACATGGGTTTCAATCCTTCCACTTGACTCTGTCAGAGCCATTCAGGATCTGGAGACAGCCCAAAGTCCCGTCTTCTCTCAACCCAGGGCAATGGAGAATCAATAGAAAAGGCACATTTGCTGCAGAGGAATTACTGGATTATTCTTTGATTGACAGTCTACATTCTGTGCCCTTTCTGTTTGCCTTGCTCCCCGGCCTTTGTGGAATGGTTGCACAATCCGCAATGATATTCAGGCAGAAATCGACCTGCTGTTTGTGTTGCAAAGCTCCAAGCCCTGTATTGCATCACCTCTTTCAAAAATGTCTGAGCAAGAACACTCAGCAGATTCCAGAAACCTTTGAACTCCCGTTTGTTGGCTATTGTAGTTTCTGTTTTCTGTAATGTTCTGAACTATTTGTACCTTAGATTATTAATCTATAACCAAACACAGCTCTGGCTGGACAAGCCTCTTCCCCAATCGAGGGAAGCCAGGAACATGACCAAATCTGTTAGTTTCTCTTAGAAATCTGTCAATAAACTCATTTTAAACCTTTATTCTGGCGTCTCTTTTTCTTTATATTTCATGGGATGCTCTCAAGATAAGATCAAAACTGCCGTGTCTTGGTCACTACCCATCAAGCCTGACCCAAGAACTGAGTTCAAAAACATATTCTTTTCCCACATTCTGACACAAAAAGGGCCAAAAGGAAAATAATTACTCATAGCTATCTGCTTTCTATTTGTACATGCAATTGTGTCGTAATGCCAGACATCTCCTTTAGCACATCACATTAGAGAAATAAACATTCATGATGGCTCTAATATTGATGAACTGTAGAAAAATAAGAAGCCTAGATTTAGTCTAGAAAAAAAAGAGTCCCCACTATGCAGAGTGGGCACATTGAATGCATGAGCTTCACCAACCTGTGAGAGAGAGTTGATCACCCTTCTGAGTCTGTGAACCTGTTCCCCATCTCCTTATTTGTCCAGTTTGAGCAGCAGGATACATCTCAAAAAAGGTCTCATAAAAGGTCTCCTGTGATGATTCAGAGGATATTTACTGAGCACCTACTACATTCCTGGCATGTCAGTGGGTTGCTAAGCCCACATCATCTTGAAGCTGGTACTCTCCCTGGAAGAAAGAACATAAGCGAAGAAGCTAACTGACTACTGATGGTGATGTCATTATGGAAAAATAATAAGGACAAGGAAAAGGAAGAGAAGAAGGAAATGTGGAAGAAGGGAAAAATGAAAGGGGCTAGGTGACAAGGAGGAAGAAATGGGGAAGAGGAAGAGGAGGGAGGAGAAAGAAGAAGAAGTAATGAGGGTCACAATGATGATGATGACAATGGCGATGATGATGATGGTGATGATGATGATGGTGGTGATGATGGTGGTGATGATGATGATGGTGATGATGATGATGATGATGGTGATGATGATGATGGTGATGGTGATGATGATGATGATGATGGTGATGATGATGATGATGATGATGATGATGATGGTGATGGTGATGATGATGATGATGATGATGATGATGATGATGGTGATGATGATGATGATGATGGTGATGATGATGGTGATGGTGATGATGGTGATGATGATGATGATGATGATGATGATGATGGTGATGATGGTGATGGTGAAAATTATGGAAACTAAAGTAAGGGAAACTTCACATAGACTTCAGATGGGTCCTTGGGCAGATCTGCTCTCCAGAGAGCCAATATTTAAATCCAACCATTACTAAAAAGAAGGGAGTGGCAACAGGAGGATGACCAATGAGAAGACAACAAAAAGGTACTCACAATAACAGCAGAAAAGGGAGGCCAGTGGTGGGAGTGGTTGTGGGAAGGTAGGAATGGGCAAAGTCAGGACCCTCCAGGGCTGTGTAAACAGTTTGGACTTTAGCCTAACTTCAATGACTTGTCAATATAATTTTTTAAAAATACCTTGATTAGGGGCTGGAGAGATGGCTCAGAGGTTAAGAGCATTGCCTGCTCTTCCAAAGGTCCTGAGTTCAATTCCCAGCAACCACATGGTGGCTCACAACCATCTGTAATGAGGTCTGGTGCCCTTTTCTGGCCTGCAGACATACGCACAGACAGAATATTGTGTACATAATAAATAAATAAATATTTTTAAAAAAATACCTTGATTAATGACCGTGGAGAAACTTGCCTGTGGGTGGAGATTTTTAATTTACAGTTCATATGGTGTAGACATCGAGAAGTGACTGGAGCCTGATCCTGCGGCTCATGTGGAGAGGACATGGCAGCAGGAGCATGTACCAGCTGCTGATCACAGCGCACTGGCCCAGAAGCAGAGAGCTAGGGCCAGACACAGGGTCACTGTAGCCCACGAGGCCCGACCCCTAGGAATGCACATCTCCCTTTTGCCAGGAGTGCCCCCAAAAGTCCTGGTTTCAATAAGATAGCATTTTATTTCCTTGTACAGCCCAGAACTAAAATGGTACCTCAGTGATATCAAGGATGAATACCTTCTGTCTCCCACAGTGTTCTGCCAGCTTCTCTCAGCTTGCTGCAAGGGTAGCAGGGAAATGTAGTTTTTAGCCATCCAACTATGGGCTAAAGCAGAACTTTTCTTATTCTAAAAGGATTTTAGGAGGATAGTTTTAGTTTCTGCCATAACTTCCAACCTTGTACAAAAAAAAGGACTTTAGCTTTAGCCCTTTCAGTTCTCAGAGGATCTAGTCATTAGCAGATAAATGATTAGATCTCAGAAAGATAGTAAATTGACACATTATCATGTATAGACCATTTTCCCCTGTGCATTCCTCAGATCTGTGCTAACACACAAGCAGCAGCTGGTTTGCTTGTATTAAGATAACTGCATGGGCACCAGGACACACCCCTATGGTCCCAACATTTAGAAGGCCGAGGCAGGAGGAAAAGACTTTGAAGACAACAAGGGATACATAGGGAAACTTTGTCTCAAATACAAAGACAAGAGTGTAGAGAGATGGCTCTGAAGTTAAAAGCAATTATTGCTCTTCCAGAAGACCCAAGGTTCAGTTCCCAACACACACATGGTGGCTCACAACTATCTGTAACTCCAGTCATTGGGTGTCTGAACCTCATCGGACCCCAGGCACACACATGGTACACATACATATACTCAAGCAAAACACTCATACACATAAAATAAAAATTATCGAATCTTTCTTTAATAGAACAAGAGCAAGCAACAGGAGACCATGAATAAGTAGGGTATTTCCACATTTAAGGTCTCTCTTGGAGTTGTTTTCCCAGAAGGGAAAACAGATTTATACTCCTAACAATGAACTACAGTTCTTGGTCTCTTGCATTGATAACAATTTCAAGTCAGTTGTTAGGGAGTCAGAGTGCCCTATTGAGCATTAAAACAATTACAGTTCGTTCATTCATAAATGTATACCTTTAAAAATCATTAACCTAAAACTGCCAAAACTATGTTCATGAACATTTGGTCTATGACCCACTTTGTTGCTTATTAATAAGTATATGAATAATTACTCTGTTCTACTCAACAGGTTTGGTGTAGGGGGAGAGAAACTGGGATGAATAGAGGGAGAGGAATCCAAAATTAGGATAGAGTGTGAGAAAAAAAAATTCAATAAAAGAGAAAAAAGCAAGTTTGGAGTCTTTACTATTTGGGTGTAGCAGTATTGCAGAATGTTTATCTGCCCTGCAAAGATGTGTCTCTGCCTAAGGAGCCTTCTGATTGGTTTAATAAGGATCTGAATGGCCAAGAGCTAAGTAGAAGAGGATGGGCGGGATTTCCAGGGGGAAAGAGGAAGAGGAGAGTAGTAGAATCTAAGTGTGAGTGGATTTCACCAGCAGATTTGGAGCAAGTTAGATTTGCTATACTGAGGAAAGGTAAAGGCCATGTGGCAGAACATAGGTTAGTGAAACAGGCTAATTAAGTTATAAGAGCTAGTGGGACAAGCCTAAACTCAGGCCAAGCTTTCATATTTAGTAAGAAGTCTCCATGTTGTTATGTGTAGGCTGGCTGTCCTAAGAAGAAAGTACTACTACATAGTAGTCTGGCAACTGAAATAAGTAAAAATAAGACAATGTTTGCACAGTGGGGACAGAATCAGCTTTAAGAAATTTTCCTACAGGTTCAACTAATGCAGAGAGTCAGACTGGATATTGGAGACCTTGTGCTAAATCAAGGTCTAGAGCTAAAGTCAAGGGCAAAACAAAACATCTTGTGATATGAGATTCCCGTCTGTGTGCTGTGAATACCATTGATGAATAAAAAAAAACTGCCTTGGCCTGTTGATAGGGCAGAGTAGAGCTAGGTGGGAAAACTAAACTGAATGCTGGGGAAAAAAAGAGGTGGAGTCAAGGAGAAGCCATGGAGCCACCACCAGAGACAGACATGCTGAAACTTTGCCAGTAAGCCACAGTCATGTGGCGATACACAGATTAATGGAGATGGGTTAGTTTAAGATATGAGTTAGCCAGAAATACGCTTAAGCTATTGGCCAAACAGTATTGCAAATAATATGGTTTCTGTGTGATTATTTTGGGGCTGAGCAGCTGGGAACAAACAAGCAGCCTCCTTACAACTATCTTGGCTCACCTGAAACTTTCAGCTGTTTTCACTCTCTGGCAGGTGGCTTTCTCATCTGCAAATGAGGAATGGGCTAGTTCCACACTACTAACACCTGGTATAGTGCTGCCGCTTCAACACAGTCGTTCTGAGCAGACATCGCTAATCAATCAGCATTTCTGTCTTTCCTTCTAAGCGAAAGCCTAGCTTCAGATTCCTCTCAGTCTAATCCTCATTCTCTGCCCAGCGTTAAAGCAAAAGAAGAAACACTGTCAATATCCCCTGAAGCAAGTGACTTTTAGGCTCTCTCCTAGTTTGAATAGGTTAGAATCTGATAAATTACAAAACATAACAAAGAAAAGCTTAAGACCAGTCAAAGCGTTGATCTGAAATATGACACTTTGCAATTTGTAGTGACCCTGGTCTTCAAATATGAAGCAGACAAGCTTCCTGGCCTTAGCTAATTAAAAAAATGGCTCCCCTTTGAAAAGAGTGATGTGTTAATTCCTCTACCTTGAAGCAGGGGCTTATAGAGCATGAATGTAACTTATATACAAATATGCTTTGGGGACCTTCTTAGTTCTTACAACTAAACTCAGCTTCTGGGGAAATGGGAAAGAGTCTGCTTCCCAAGAGATAACTGGGAAAGTTTTTCATCGCCTTGAGGAAGTCACGTTTCACAATAAAAGGAGTTAGCAGCGTGATTAAATGAAGGGAACCTCTGCGGGAAGTGGAGCCTCTGTGGGGTGTGGAGCCTCTGTGGAACATGGAGCCTCTGCAGGGTATGGAGCCTCTGTGGAGCATGGAGCCTCTGCCAGATGTGAAGTCTCTGTGGAATATGGAGCCTCTGCAGGGTGTGGAGCCTCTGCAGGGTAAACCTCTGGCTCTATATCAATAGCTCCTATATGATTGTCCCTGACTAATGCTGGTTTCAACCAAGGTAAAGGAAAACCAATGCAGAGTGTTGAAAGCCCTGGCTGAGAGCATACTCTCTTGCTTGGATTGCTGAGCACATTAGGACAGGGGAGGGGAGGGCACAGAGGGCATCATGGCTAAGGCTTGGTCTTGTTCAGTCTAGGGGATCTTCGCTGGGCAGAGGTCTTCTTGTTTGGAGAGCTGATCAGGGATCATCCTGGCTCCTCGTCTCCTAGAAATACCATCAGGCACCTACTCAGAACTCTCTGAGAAGTTCATATGCACGTCAAGACCAACGACAGGTTCCACTTCTGCCTCCTGGGTCTGTCTCTTGCGTTCTTGCTGCTATGATTTGTGCTTCTAAGCTTCCTCGTGGGAACTGGCCCCTCAGGGTGATGGTCTTGAGAATGGGACCTTCCTTATTAAATCATGGAGTGATTAAATGGTGGAGGCACCGTTCTCATGAAGGGACTCACATCCTATGAGAATCTTCAGAGAGTTGCCTTTGTCTCTCATCCTTGTTACCATGGAGAGACAAAGTGTTCATCCCTTCCAGAAGACACAGCAACAAGCCATCTTGGAAACAAAGTCAAGCTTTCCCTAGATGCTGTCTCTGTGGGTACTTTGAATTTGGTCTTCCCAACCTCCAAAGGATCCCTATTATTTATTAAAAACCCAGGCTATGATCAGTTGTTATGGCTGCAGAGAAAGAAAACAAAAGACATCTAGTTCCTCTCATCTTCCTAGAGGGGTGACAGAGAAAGCCCACTTCTCCCAAGAAACCGAGACACACCCACAGGACTGTGTACCACACAGGGATCCTGTGTTTCAGATGAGGACACTATCTAAAGACAAGAGATGCACTCTGTTGGCAGCTGCGCTTAGGACTCTACACCTCACCACTTCTGAGGAGAGCCTGAGGAGCCAGCAGACTCTGACCCAGAGGTGGGGAAGGGACGGCAATGCTGATGAGAATCAGTATAACTACTCAATTGTCATAAATGCCATTCTCAGGAACAACTGTAAACTTGGATTCTCTACCCCTGGACAGACATCCACCTGCCGTCCTGCCTTTTACCTTTTCCAAAACATCCCTTGCTTTTTTTTTTTTTTTTTTTTTTTGGCCTTTGGTTCCTACTCCCTTTCCCCTGTAAGTTAGTCACGTGGACCCCAATTCCAATCACCCCCGTGAGCGCTTCAGCATGCATGTCCTCATGGTGTTCATCAATTGGAGTCTTTTTCTTTGTTATTCTGTCTATGACTGCATTAATTCACATGCTTCTGGACACTAAACTAAAACAGGAAAACTCCTGTTCCTCCACAGTGTCATGCTCCTGGGTGCCACTGCTGCTTCATATACAAGAATCACACTGAGCAGCTAGGACATGCCCTACTGTGGATCAGCACAGTATTAGCCAGCAAATGAAAGGGCGTAGGTCACCTTTGCCCGAATCTGGTGTTGGTATTTGCCCTCACTTTCTCAATTTTCTGACATTAGGGATAGCTGCAGCCTGCAACAAGGAGGAAAGGATATGAAACAGTATCAAGACAAGAGCTGAGGGGACAGTCACTGAAGCCAGTCTCAAAATGGGTCCCAATCCAATTCATTCATTCACTGGCAAAGGTTTTGGAACCTTGTTAGGGAGAATGTGGTGTGAAAAGGAAAATCTTGTGCGTATATCATCAGGACAGACTTAGCAAACACAAGTATAGGATACTCCACTAAATTTCAAGCATTTTTAGCATAAGTGTACGCTAGACAGGAGTTAAAAATACATTTATAGCAAGAAGCTATTATCGTTGTTAGCTTCAAGGTTAAATTTAGTTGGGTGCTGTATTTTACTCTATATGGGATGGGTCTACCTTCAGCACCCTTTTTTGTTTTGTTTGGTTTTGTTTGGTTTGGTTTTTCTAGACAGGGTCTTTCTGTTCCCTAACTGTCCTGGAACTAATTCTGTAGACCAGACTGACATCGAACTCACAGAGACCTGCCTGCCTCTGCCTCCTGAGTGCTGGGATTAAAGGTGTGCTCCACCATCTCCAGGCTACCTTCAACAACCTGAGGGCTTCCAGGCAGTGCTATGGGATAATGCTTTTGTACACTATAGATTTGTCAGTCATATTGGTCAGTAGCCAGGCAGGAAGCATAGGTGGGGCATCTAGACTAAGAAAATTCTGGGAAGGGGAAAAGCAGAGACACGGTCACCAGCCAGACACAAAAGAGACAATATGAAAATGACTCACTGAGGAAAAAAATGTACCAAGCCACATGGCTAAACATAGACAAGAATTATGGGTGAATTTAAGTGATAAGAGCTAGTTAATAGTAAGTCTGAGCAACAGGTCAAACAGTTTATAGTTAGTATAAGCCTCTGTGTTTGTTTGGGACTGAATGGTTATGGGACTGGGCAAGACAGAAACTTCTATCTACAATACAGTCCCTGGTGCTCACTCAGCTGAGATTCTAAAAAGCAATGCTGATACCTGTGTCCCCTTTTCAGATAGGTTTGCATTGCTATGGCTGAGTTTTTACCTGACAGAATATAACGTAGGAGATTTTACTTTGGCTCAGGGCTGCACATTTACTTGTCCCGTTGCACAGGCATAGAATGTTATGGCTGAAGGAGTAGGCAAGGGAGGACTGTTAGATTATTAATCAGTAGATTAGAGATGGAAAAAGCAGAAAGCCAGCTTCCTGTGCAAAGACTGCCCTTCCCAACTTCCCTTGCGGGCTCCGGAGTCATTTCCTCTCCTATGAAGGTCGCAGACAGCTTCTTCCTGTAGGGTATTTCTCTCATCCACTGGACAGCTGGTATGGGCATTTGCTCCTGTCTTCTTGGCAAGGGACATATATCCCATCCATCCATGTGAGTCAGATCTAAGACAACATCCTTGCAAGTTTTCTGCCATTAAACGCCTTAAAAAGGGCAGGCTCTCCTCTCTGCCTTTTCTGCCTCCCTTCGCAAAAGTCTAAAGTGCTGCTCTTCAAATCAGTGGACCAGGAAGTGAGAGAGTAGTCAGGAAGTGGGTCCCTGGAGAATATACAATAACCCACCCCTGGTGACCCACTCCATCCAACTAGTCCTTACCTCCCAAAGTTTCCAGAACTTTCTAAAAGGGCACCAACAACTGAGGACCATTTGTTCAAAACATGAATCTGTGGTGACCATTTTAGCCTCAAGCTCTAATGGTCTCATCTCCAGAGATACAGGATTTGGGTCCATTCTGCCATAGAGAGTTTGAAAACTCTCGGGGATGACTTGAAGGCAGGGCCACCGAGTTGGACTGGCTTAATCTGAGTCACTAAAATTGTGTCTCCTTGAGAGGACTTTCAGACGAGAAGGGAGCAATATATTTTAAAAGGTTAGGGGAGGTAGGTTGTGGTAGCTGCTAAAGGAAACACGCTTCTGGGATGGGAGGGAGTGGGGGGGGTACTCAGGACAGGAGGGGAGTGGATAAAATGACCCCCTCTCCTCACTCACACACAACCACCACCACCTTCCCAGCTCTGACATGTTGTAGTGTATTCTTCAGTTAATTAAAACTAAGACATAGAAGCACACACAGGAAAGAAAAAGAAACCACGTACACAGGAGTATGTAAAACTTGTGACCCACAATGAGATCTGTGGTTAGCTGTATAGTACGGCCAAATTCCCAGTTTCTGAAAACTCCGCACCGCGAGGGTCCACGGGACCTCGCTGTATCTTAATAGTCACTCGTAGTGCGTTCTTCACAAGTTTCCAATAAATTAACCCCTGCCACGCTGAACTGCAGTTTTGTAGCAGCCGCAGCGCGGGGCGGTCCCTCGCCGCGGGTGTGGACGAAATCCTACCCGCTTTCAGGGACAGCAGCAGCCGCCGTTCTGGCCGCGTGTGTGCAAACACGAAACGGGGCCAGTGGGGCGCGCCGAAAATCGCGCCTCCGCAGCTCTCCGAGGCTTCGGAGTTCCTCGAAGGAGGAAGCCGGCTCTGTGTCCTGAATCAATTAGCAATCCCTGACCTAAAATCGAAAGCCGATCCTCGGCGATATGAAGTGCTGGCCGTGGCCCGCAGTGACTCTGTGTGTGTGTGTGTGTGTGTGTGTGTGTGTGTGTGTGTGTGTGTGTGTGTGTGTGTGTGTGTGTGTGTGTGTATCGATATCAGTTGCTGGCCATGGCCTGCAGTGACTGTAGGGGTGTGTGTGTGAGTGTGTGTGTGTGTGTGTGATAAGGACTTATTGTGCATGTGGTAATTAGGGCCCCAAAGGGTTGCGATTTTTTTGTTGTTGTTGTTTTTGTTGAGTTTTGTTTTGTTTTACTTTTTCCCCTGGTTGGCTAGTGGAAGGAGGAGTCAACTCAAATTCCCACACATCTGGGGCACATAGATACAGCCTCCAATTTCCTGTCGGCGCCACTGGTTTCTTTCGAATTACTTGCTAAGTAAATGATTGTTATAAAACGATGAAGATTCGGTCAATCAAATTAACCCCTTTTGTCCATTACCTCCCTCCCCCAGCTCAGTGGTCCCCTTCATTTGCCTAAACTCCTGGCTCGGGACAATGAGTTCCATCTCCGAGGCCCCAGCTATGCTCAAACTGGCCCAGTGTAACCTGAGCGAGAACCCAAGGCCCCCAATTGTTTTGCTAATCAAGATTATTGGCCCATTGAGATGTGAAGGCGCAGCCTGGCTGACAAAAATTGTCAGTTTCCCATGAAATAGTTCGCCCAGTTTAGCCTGGGTGCGGGCAACTATTAGCATATAAATGAAGATTCTCCCTCCTCGGCCCCTCCCCCTCCCCGCCCGCCCCCCATCCCAAAAGTATGCGAAGAAAATATAAACACACTCCCGGCCCCAGCTCCCAAGCCCTGGAGAGTTTAATCCCGCCAGCATTTCTTCGGGATCTGGAAATCTTTGGGCACTGGGCTCTAAGATTGTTTCTGGAAGAGGCTCATTTGCACAAAGCTACTTTTAAAGCCCAGGCTGCCAGGGCCTAGACCCCTGCTGACTGCAAGGGACATTGACTGCGACTGCGCCGGGAGGGCACAAATGGCCCTGTGAATGCCAGGGCCCACCTCCAACACTGCACTGGAGACTGGCAAAGCCAAGCTTGGCTCAGAGGTCAGCCACCCCCAGACCACCGGCTGGCTGGACCGCCACTCCCTGGCTGGAGTTTCTTAACGCCGGTTTCTGGGATGAGTAGGTTGGGGATGATGGCCTGGGTGAGCTTGTCTGTTTTCCACCGGACTGTCAGGACAGCCTGACACAGCTGAGCTAAGGGAACAAAGAGAAAGCCCCCTCTTTCTGTCTTCTGCTCTGGATGTAGGGCCACAGGGAAGAAAGTGAATACTTTATGGTATTTCTATGTCATCCATAGTGATGCAAATTTATGATCTCAGTCAGGTTGCTATAAATAAATCACCAAAGACCCAATGAAAGGATTTCTCATGTCTGTAACTTTACGTGCACCACCAAGATTAAAATATATGTTCACATACACGAATATGAGCATGCATGTGGTTTTAGCCAACTGGAGCGGACAGACTTCACGTCTGTGAGCTTTGTGGAAGCTTTTGCTGTGGGTGACCCAAGTGATTGTGGGAGACCCAAGTGATTCCAAAGGCAGGAAGTATTCTGGGGGACCTTTTCCAGAAGGATCTTTCAGTACGTAAGTCATCCTTTCTGCTACCCTTGCACTAGCGGTTACTGCTTTCTTGATTCCCGGCTGGTCTCAGGAGCTTCCACCTCCACCACCCTTTTAAACTAGTGCTTTCTCCAACCCCCTCCCTCCACCCCCCACCCCTACCCTGCCTCCTGGCTCCTGCTAAGAAGGGATCTCTGATTGCAAAGGGTTCCCTGGAAGCCCACAAAGAAGAATCAGGTCCCTGAACCTGCTCTAACTTGACTCTCTGTCCATCCAATGTTTTCCTCTCCAGCAAAACCCCAATGGACATCTGTGGCTTCTAAGTTGGGGATCCTGGGGTGCTGCACTGGCCAAACTCTTGATGCTACTTCTTAGAATCAGAAAGAGTTTGGGCTTGTTTTTATTTGACACGAGTTTGCAGTTTACACGCTGAGAATGTGGACAGAGATATCTAGGACTTTCACCATCAAACCTGTAGAGGTAAAATATGATTCTCCCATTTAAAGGTCTAGAAGCAGGCTCCTCTGTACCTTAATTATTCCTCCATAAGCAAGGGAAACAAGGTGAACTATTGGTTCATGAAGACAATGTGCCCGACTACCTGGCACACACAGCAGGAAAATTTAGCAAAACATTGTGTTCCTTGGTTTAGTTTGTGATTGCTATTTGTAAATTCAAGGAAGTCTTTCTTTCGTGCTAATGATCTAAGTTTTCTTTTAATATAAATTTATTGTTCTGGTTTCATCCCTACTGCTATGCTCTAACTAATGCTCTAACTAAATGCTCTAACTAAAAAGCTATTTAGTGAAGAAAAGGTTTAGCTGGCTTATAGTTCCAGATCATGGTCCATCATGGCTGGTCACACACAGCCACAGTCAAGAGCACAGAAAAAGGAATATATCTGTGCTGCCTGCTTAGTTACTGCTATCTTGATTTCTCCTCTCTTTGTATAGTTCAGTTCCACTTGCTTCTGGAAGGATGCCTGCTACAATTTATAAAACGGGTGGCCCCTGGCCAGTCCCACAAGGGGCGGTGCAGGTCACCTGAGGCCTCAACGTGTCCCCTTGCAGATGGGAGGACCAGCGGGTAAGAGACAGATAGATATTTCATGCAGAGAGAGCTGGGGTATAGAGTTTACTTAGTGGGTAATGGAGGAGAAAGGGAAGGGAAGGAAGGTGGCAGGGGAGAAAAAATGATAACAGTACCACCCGCACTAGGCCAGAACTTCCTACATCTTGACAGTCCCCCCAAAAACGCCCATAGGCCAAACTGATATAGGCAATTTCTCATGCAAATTCTCTTCCCAGATGATACAAAGTTGTGGCAATTTGACACTTAAAATTAATCATCACATTTATAATATCGAGATATGGGAGTCAATTTACAGAAAGATAATAAATTAACTATAGCACAGGGAAACATGAGTGTGGTAAAAACAAAGACAATAGGAAGATAGTTGAAATCCTAGAATGGCACTCCTATAGGCCAGTCAGTCTCAGGAGATGCTCAGAGATCTCTTCCCAAGATAACCAGGCTGCGGTAGAGTTTCATGTTTTCCTGTTAATTGTTCATATAACTTTGGCATTTAATGCAGAGTTTGCGTGAATCTTTACCCTAAACTAAACTGTCTATCTCAAAATCCATTATGTCAAAGTTGTAACACACAAGGTGAATGCATTTGGAGGTTTCAGATCATAATGAGAGGTTTGAGGAGTGACCGGGTAGCGGTGTTTTTATCAGACTTCCCTCGCTGTGCCAGAGCACCAAGAAGGAAGAAATTTAGAGGAGGGTTTTCCTTCTTATGGTCTGGGAGGTCCATGGATCAGACCTTCTGTTTCTAAACTGTGGAAGCTGAACAGCAAGGCTGGAGGGCTGATGCAGCAAAGCTCAACCTCACAGCCACCAGGAAGAGAGAACAATGAGAAGAAAGGCTTGGGTCCATGCTTGTATTTCCAGGGCACACTCCCAGTGACCTCCTTATTCCAGGTAGGCCTCACCTTCCCCACCGCTTTCCAATAATCGATCATATTATCAGTTTATCGAGGGATTAATCCACTGATGAAGGCAGAGACCTCCTGGTTCTCTCATTAGCTCCACCAGCTGAAAGCCAAGCCTTCAACATACATGCAAACCATGAGAGGTTTAATCCAATAAGAATGGTAATCTTATATCAATAATCTTTATAAAAAGATGGAGTGGCTAGGAGTAGTCTCAAACCTATAATCCCAGCACTCAGAAAGCTGAGCTAGGAGAATTCCTAATGGGTTCAAGTGTTGTGAGATATTTGTATACAGTGTGGAGCTATATTGCTGTGATTTGTTTAATAATGAACCGGATAGCCAATAGTTAGGCAGGAGGTCTAGGCGGGACTTCTGGGCAGAGAGAGGAAGTAGGAGGAGATAATGAAGATGCCAGGAGACCTAACCACTAAGACATGCTCTCCACTCCTTTTCACTGACTTTTGATCATTACTTAAAAGATCACAAACGTCTAAGCAGCTCGATAACATTTCATCAGGTTACATCTACATTTTTTTCTAAAATGATGATAGTTTCATATACGTAATCCTTGATAAAGCATTTTTGTCAGTAAGAAACATATCTATACTTCTATAAATCTGGATGTGGTTGTGCTTAGGAGGCAGAGATAGGCAAATCTTTGTAAGCTGGAGGCTAGTCTGGTCTATACAGTAAGTTTCAGGACAGCCAGAGCTATGTAGTGAGACCAAGTCCAAAAAGAACAATAATAACAAGTGTATCTTTAGATTAAGAATTTAAGGAGTACATATAAATAGTAAACTATATTTTTAAGCTATATCTAATACAGAGGACATTATGAAACTTAAGAACATCTAATTTCATCAGAAATGAAAGACACATTGTTAGCTTTGCTTTAAGTACCTGCGAAAAAGAAATATTTATTGTAATGACTAATCCTGCTTGTCAACTTGGCTACATCTGGAATCAACTAAAATTCAAGCTGCTGGGCACGCCTGGGAGAAATTTTCTTTTTCTGTTTATTTTTCATTCATATATTTATTTCTTAAGCTACCTAGTCTGTGATATTATACTGTGGCTCCATTAGGAAACTCCTATACAGACAATACTGAGCTATTTTCTCATCAAGTTCTTTCCATTATTAGAGGTACAATAAAATTAGATAGATAGTAAGTAGATAGATAGATGATGATAGATAGATAGATAGATAGATAGATAGATAGATAGATAGATAGATAGAGATATAAGACTCGATTTTATAATAGAGGCAACCAAAAAGACTAATATGCATGCCCCCTTATTCTCAGCATGTCATTATCTATTAGGAAACAGAGTCTTTGGGAGATGTAATGTTTACTCTCAGCATGGTTGGATTGAGAAACATCTAGGTGTCTAGTTTCACAAACTTCTAGTGTGCCTGTCAGCCCACTTTAGAGAGCTTTGAGTGGGTAAAAATCCCTGTGAAAACTGTGTCGTAAACTGGAGTGTGTTAGTAAAATGAAAAGGAGAAAGCACAGAGCTTGTGAGTACAAGGTTCTTGCTCTATACTTTCTGTTCCTCTATCTTAAAAGGAATTTGTCTTCCCTAAAGTTGCTTTCCTCGGGTATTTTGTACCAGAAATGAAAGTCTGACTCTAAGAAAATTGGTACCAGGATCGAGGTCGTAGCTGTGACCACCTGGCTACCTGGTTGAAAAGTTTTTGGAGCTATTAAGTGAGGAATCTGGAAAATATTGGAGATAGAAGCTAGAAAACTCTGAGAGTGGTAAGAGCAGAACTTAATGAATGTTGTAAAACTAAATGAGTAGAATGTTGATATCATAATAGAAAGAAAGTAAGTGCTTATGAGGTTTCAAATGAGAGCAAAGACTCCGCAAGGAATTGGCGTAGTCATTTGCCCTGTGTTGCAGGAAAGTCCTTATCTCCATTTTGTCCAGGGACTGAGATTTGGGTGCAGCTGCATTTTAAAGTGATGGATTAGCTAATTTAGTGGGGGATATTTTAAGGCATCAGAGCATTCAAGTTGTAACACAGATGTTGATAGCTGCTTTTAGCCACATTTACAGTGGGAATTATGACCCAAAATCAGATGAGAAAGAAGAAAAGAAGAAAACTTATCATTTGCCTGAAGACAAGCATGTATAAAGCTAGCATTAAGGATGGTGTGGCTGCTGAAGACATTAGGACCCTTAAAAAGAACCCAACTCTTATGCCTTGGGATGGTAGGAAACAGAGCATCTCAGGAGTTGGCTGTGGGTACTCCCTATGAGTACTACTATGTCTTAGAAGTATGAATTTCCTCTTGACTTGACAATAGTCCAGAGGTAAGCACTGGCCTTGAATCTCAGAAGAGTCCTTGAACTTGAACTTTTGAACAATGGTGGAACTGTTAAGACTCTAGGGTCTTGGAGATGAACCAAAGACATCTGTATTATGGCATAGACATGAGGCTTTGGGAGGCCAGGAGCAGATGTTATAATTTAAAAAAATTTTGGATGTCAGCTGGCAAGGAATAGATTTGTGACGGTTAATCTTGATCTTCAACTTTGTAGACTGGGAAATTAATAAAGCCCCAATATGCTCTTGGAAAGTGTTTTCAGAAAAGATTAACTGAGGTCTTAAATCCCACCCTGAATATAGGCAGCACCATACTGTAGACTGGGAGCGTAAATAAATGAATGAGGAAAAAGAAGGGTTGACTAGCAACACGTTCTCTTAATTGCTTGCTGTTCACCCTGAGGCAAACTGCTGTGCGCCACCTTTCCCTATGGCCTGTGGTCAAATGAATTTAACCTCTTGAAACCGTGAGTAAAACTCAATCTCTCATCCCTTACGTGGTTGATGTTGGATATTTCATCACAGCCACAAAATTCTGATAGACACAGAAGTGAGTAGGTAGTGAGTGCAAAGCCCTCATAGGGTTAACACTCCCTCCAATCAGAGGGCAGAAAGCTAGGTTGCTGCCTATCTTTACACTCTGTGAAGATGAAACAAGTCATTTGTCAGTAACCGGGAAGCAAGCCTTCACCAGAGCGTAGCCATGCAGATAGCCTGCTCTTGGACTTTTAGTCTCCTAAACTCTTAGAAAATAAGTTCTGTCGTGTAAGTTAGATAGCGGTAGCTCTTCTGTGGTACTGAGACACTCTTGTACAATAAGAGCACAGAGAAGAACAGATGCCATCAGGACTACACCCATGAGCAATAATATCACTTTTTGCCCCTTTCAGGGAGCAAACTGTAAAGATGGGATCCCACAAGAAAAAAATTACAGCTTTTTTCAGTATTTTGAACTCTAGTTTTTTGTTTTTTTTTTTTTTCCTTAAAGTTAATCGCTCTCCATTATCTTCTGTTGGGAGAGACTACTTGTTCATGACCGGCTGCTCAGCCCTGAAATAATCACACAGAAACCATATTATTTGAATCACTGCTTGGCCAATCACTTAAGCGTATTGCTAGCTAGCTTTTATATCTTTGGTTAACCAATTTCTGTGTATCACCAGTAGGTCATGGCCTACCCACAAAGTTTCAGCAGGCTCCGGCAGAGACAACTATCCCCAGCTGTGGCTACATGGCTTCTCACCGACTGCCTTCTTTCTCCCAGCATTCAGCTTCGTTTTCCCCGCCTAGCTCTATTCTGCCCTATCACAGGCAGAAGCAGCTTCTTTATTCATTAGCTAATAAAAGCAACACATATACAGAAGGACTTCCCACACCAATCTTCTTCTGGTCACGCATTGTAAATGTAAGAGGCTTTGTCAAACAAGTTTAGAAATAGCCCCAAGAGCAGCCAGACCCGGCACAGGTGACACTGGGGCCTGCTGGGGTCATGGGTCACCAGCCTCCCTCCAGATCACACACCTCTGAATCCTTTCCTAAAATGTTTCATTTTACAAAAGATCACAAGGTGCCCCTGGAAGCAGCCAACATCGGCAGAGATTACATAATTAACATCTCCCACTGTTCATGTCTCTCCTTGGCCAGCGTAAAAACTATTGGGGGACAAAACTCAGTTACTCCTTTTTTACCTCTTCCAACAGAAGAGGACTTCCCACATGACAAAGCCCATAGCCCTCTCTTCAGCTGGTACCCGGGCACTAAAGTCAACCCTTCCAGTCTTTCCAGAAAGTCAACACTGGGGCTTCCCTTTTAAGAATCGGTGAAACCATGACAAGACAAGACAGTACAGAGGGTCCTCTTTCTTATGTTCTTGCTGCGGCCATTTCAGGTTTATCTAGAATTTGATCTCCACGGTGGAGAATCCTGTGGAAAATTGCCTAACTCTACTCAAGGAATCCAAGGTCAAGATGCCCCATAAGTTACCGTATCTTCTGTTAAGCTGCTTGCTTGTGCAAACTTCCCCTAGCAGCTGCTTATCCTAACCTCTGTTAAACTGTTTGCTTCTGCAACGCCCTCCCCCCATCCCCGCCCCCCCGTACTGTCCACCAACCCTGCCTCCAGCTGACAGCTTATCTTAGCTTCTGTTAGACTGCTTGCTTGTGCAAACCTACTTCTGCTACTGCTAAGTGGGATAACAGGATATGGGTTTGCTTTCAAAAGCCCCATGGTTTAGATGCTCAGGGCTACACTTGGGCTCTGAATTCCTTTTAGGATGTTTATGTGCTTTCACTTATGAATCTCATCCACTAGATAGAATTCCTAGGCAGACACATAACAAAACCCACTGGGTGTTTGACAAGTGAGTTAACCATTGAAACTTTGGTTTTCTATGGCACAGAAGTGAAAACAAGGGTCCCTTCTAAACCAAGGGACCATTCCAGCCTCAGCTGGATAGTGTTCACTTCCTCTCTGCTCATCTTTAAGGTTGTTTTCCATGGTTAGAACATTTCCCAGAGGAAATGACCTTACCGGGACATTAAACGTGACTACTTTCAGATGAAATACCATCTTTCTTTCTAGTTCTAATGTTGCGTGCCCTGTGTTTGAGCCATTCAGGACTTCTAGGATAGAACAGTGTGGTGAAGATGCAGAGCCTAGCTGTAAGAGTTAGGACACTGGGCTGTGCCTTGAACGGTGTACTGGACCCTAGTTGCTTCCTTTTTTCTGTCTCCTGGCTGGCGTGAGGTGAAGAAACTCTTCCATCACATGCTTCCACTGCCTTGATGTTCTGCCCAAGGAAATAGGCCAGTTGTATATATTGAGCCCCCTGAAACCCAAGGCAAAGTAAATCCTCCTTTCTCTAAGCTGCCTTCGTGAGCAGTTCAGTCACACAGAAAGACAAAAGTAGCCAACACATTTGTATTCATTGGTTATTTTCTGGGGCTGGGACAACACACCATAGTCAAAACAATTGGGAGAGGGAAGAGTTCATCTGGGCGTAGAGATACAAGAGAGTACGCATTCATGGTGCCAGAGAGGAAGCCTGGCGGCAGGAGCAGGAAGCAGAGAGCTTAGATTCTGAACTGCAAGCAGGAAGCTGAAAGAGCAAACTGGGAATGACGAGCAGATTTGAAACCTCAAACCTGATCCTGGGAGATATGCTTCCCCAGCATGGCCACACCTCCCAAGCCTAGTCAAACCATGCCACCAAATGGGGACCAACTACTTAAACACCTGAGCCCATGGGGAACATTCTCATTCAGATCCACACAGCCTGCCTATAGTAGTTAAAAGCGGCTGCTGATAGCCCCTGAGTCCATGTGTTCTGTTGTGTCGTGTTTTATTCTTTTGGCTTTTTGAGGGGCCCACCACCCAGCTCCCAAATAAATCGTACACGGAGGCTTATTCTTAGTTATGAATGCCTGGCCTTCGTTTGACTTGTTTCTTGACAGCTTTTCTAAACTTATATTATCCCAAATACCTTTGCCTTTGGGCTTTTATCTTTCTCATTTCTGTATGCCTTTCTTCGCTTCTTTTTTTGTGTCTGACTGGGTGGCTGGCCCCTGAGTTCTCCTCTCCTTGTTTTCTTGCTTCTTGTTCTCTTTCCACTCAGATTTCTCCTCCTTTTTACACTCTCTCCCTGCCAGCCTCCCCTGTCTTTGCTCCTACCTCACTATTGGCTGTTCAGTTCTTTATTAGGACCATCAGGTGTTTTAGACAGGCAAAGAATCACAGTTTCGCAGTTAAGCAAATCAGCGTAAACAAAGGTCACACACCTAAAAATAATATTCCCCAACAGTGTTCTTTGTCCAAATTCATCAAGAAAATAGAAGGTGCCTTTTGTAGTGGCATTTCAAATGTAGTTTAATAGATAAAGACTGTCTGAAGATCTGAGAGTAAAACAGTCCCACTCGTCAATCTTATAGATCAGGTTATGGTAACACACACCTTTAATCCCAGTAGCCACAATGACACGCACCTTTAATCCCAGTTATGCACACTTTTAGTACAGGCCCTAGAGAAGAATATAAGATGGGAGGAGACAGCTCTCAGACACACAGTCTCCTTCTGAGATTCCTGGAGGCAAGAATCGCCATTTCAGACTGAGGTCGAGGTGAGAGCCAGGGGTTGGCTGCTTTGCTTTCCGGATCTTCAGGTTGAACCCCAATTTCTGACCCTGAGTTGTTTTTTTTTTAAATCGTGCATCAGCCTTTGTTCTTAGTCTCCAGCATGAATGCAAAGACTCATTGTGACTGGGTTGTCTTAACCAGGCTAGCTTGTGCCAACAGGTCTCTCAAAAGTCACAGGCTTCATCCATGGAATCTGAGAAGAAAACGGTGTCATCTAAACCCTAAGAAAAACTGGGGCTCAGTCTCCCCACTAAGTGGAAGCTCACTATGCACACGCATAAACATTTTAAAGTTATTAATGAAGCTAACAATGTGTCCTCCCTGGGGTCTCCAGATCACTGAAGGACGTCTTGAATTTTTCCTTGCCTAAGCCAACAATCCCAGGTCCCCCTAGGCAATGAAGCTTCACAGTGGTACCTTCACAGTGTATAACTACATTCTAAGCTTCCTCCAGTATCACCTGGGAAACAAATAGAAGTGAGAAGAATGTGTGCCCCCCTTCTGGGCATCCCTTCTCATCTCTGGATGTTGGATCCACAACAGACTCCCTATCTGACTAGAGGCATTAGTGCCTTATTGTATCCTGAAGATCATCCACTGCAGACCCCTCTTGCTCTCCCAAAGCTGTCCTCATCTTGCTCCTTCAGGAAGAAGTCCCTGGCCCTGTCTGGTATTGTGCCCAGCTGCCTCGCATTTGGAGGACACAAAGCTGGAAGGAAGGGAAGCTTTTCTCTGGGGTCTGAGCTGTGCTGGTCACAGATCTCTGGGTTACAGGATGCATTACACCCATGCCAGGCACCAGACCCACATCTCAAATCAGCCATATGTTCTTTAATAAACATACTTTTAGGCATATGTTTGCCAAGGACAGAGTTCTGGGGCGGGGGCTCAGGGCACAGGTCCTTTGGGGAGCTAAGTGCAGTATGCGGTCTGTCTTCCTTGAGGACATTAGTACAGCAACCATGCCATTAATCTGTGCTTGGTGAATGTTGGCACATGAAAGCGTCTCTACAAGTTTGTTTTTTTTTTTACTCTCTTTCTCCCCATAGGCTAAATAGAGCTGAGTCACAAATGAAACCAGCTTTGGCCATTGCACAGCTACCTGGAGCAGAGCCTTGCTGGTCCCCAACTCTAATTGAGTTTGATGTGAACATGAAATACATTTCTGGTACACTAATCATAGGAGCTGTGGGGTTTTCTGTTAACACATATAGAGCTACCTTAACTAGTTGCTGGAGAGATGACTCGGTCGTTAAGGGCTTGCATTGAGAAGACCTGAATTCATTTCCTACCTAGCGTTCATATCAGGTGCCTCACAGACATCTTTAACTCCAGTTCCAGGAAGTTGAAAAGCTGAAGCCTTCCAACCTCTGAAGACATGTGCACGCATGTACACACACACACACACACACACACACACACACACAAATAGACACACTTAAAGATAAAATTAAGTCTTTCTTTCTTAGGACTATATAAACCTACAAGGACAGACAGGAAAGAGGAGGCTGCTTCCTAATGTCATCTGAGCCCACACGCCCCTATTATTTGCAGGCAAATCATGTCTATAGGCAGGTGTCAGTGTTACTGAGATTCCTGCCTATGGCACTGCAGGTTTTCAAGCTTACAGAACCCGGAAAGTTCCACCCAGAGCCCATGGGGTTTTGTCAGGCCCCTGACCCAGCAACTATGACTAACAGGATTGGCACACAAGAGTCCAGGACCTGCAATTGACTTCCCAGAGCTTGGATGTCATGTTCCTATCAATATGATTCTAAGTTATGAACTGAAAAACCAATAGCATAATAAGTGGCCATAAAAGTGTCAGCATTAGCTCACGGTTACGAGCTGATGGTGATGTAGCCTCGCATTCTCAGCCCACAGAGCCAGCAACCTCACTCTGAGGGACAGATGCCGAGAAAAGGCTTCCCTTTGCAGTCTCAGAGGGCACGCTAGTGTTCGGAGTGGCGGATTGGGAGCATGGAAGTATGGTTTCTTCAAAAGTTATATAAAAAACAGCTCGGGGAGGGGGGATATTAGGCATCAGGGGAGGAGCACACTTGTGTGTGCCCTTTTGGAGGTGAGAGGCAGACTTCAGATCTTCCCCTAATGCTCCCCATCTTATCTGGAGAGGTGGGGGCCAGGATCTCTCACAGTTTCCGCTAGGCTGGCTGGCCAGTGAGCCCCAGAAACGCATCTGTTTCTAACCCCTGCACGTCGCACTGGGGTTACAGGTGTGCACTGCATCCCTGGTTTTGTGTTGGTATTGGAGACTGAAACTTGGGTCCTGACTCATGTGAGCACTGTACCCAATGAGCCATCTCCCCAGCCTCCAAGATGGCATTAAAAAAAAAAAAAAGTCTGAAGAAGCAGAGCTAAGTATGTGGTGGGTAGGTGGGGAGGATGGATGATGGAGTGGGTGGTTTCCTTGGATATGGTATATTGAGTGGTAAGATTCTTGGGAAATAGGTTATCATTGGGAGAGAGCAAGGTAGGTCTAAGCATTTTAAAAAGAAGTATGGGGCTGGAGGTGTAACTCAATGGAAGGCCACTGGCCTGGTATACATTAGAACCTTGGGTTCCATCTATAACATTACAAAAATTCAAACAGAGATGAGAAGGGAAAAGCATGACTATCTCAAATGAAAATCAACTTAAATGCACGCATGTGCGATGCCCAGACCATAGCAGTATACACTAATGGCTGGACTTGGGAGGACTTGGTTCTCCCTTCGTCTTCAGTGGGCTTGAGGCTTTGCTGACCGCGCACAGGCCTGTTCACTAACACAGAAAGGAGAAGCGATGTCCTATAGCAGCCCAGACTCAGTCTGCCAGGTGAGCCCCCCAAAAAAGCAGGAGGCGCCGCTGCTGCTTCTGTTTCGAATCAAGTTCAAGAGTCCCGATGAGCGGCTGATACGTTCGGCAAAGAGTTAAACAAGAAACTATAAAAAATGATAGAAACAATATGAGATCTAACATCTCGACAGTTGCCAAAACTAGCAAATAATCAAACCCTGAGCCCAGAACCTCTCCAGACCACAGTGGCACCAACGCCAGCCCCAGAACAAAGCTGTCCCGTATAGCTCTTAGATCCCTTTCGTCTCCGCTCATCTCCTGACCAAATGTTGGCAGCAAATGGGCTCACAGAATTCTGGTTGTAAAAGGGTTCAGAGACTAACCTGGAGCAGTAATTGTCAAATCAGAAGGAGAAGACAATCCCATCCCACCCCAGCCCGGGAGAGGGTATGTCAGACGCAAGGAAATGGCTATGTAAACGGTTCTTAGTCGTAATTGCTTACTGGAGACCTCTTTTTGTTTCCTCGGAAGGCAAGGCCTGTGGAGGGCACCTCAGAGTCTGAGGAGGCAAAAGAAATGCTGTGGAAGGGTGGTGGATGCCATCAGAAGGAATGCTGCAGGGACAGAAGTCTCCTAGAGAGAAATCCTTGCTATTCTTTTTTTTTTCGAGACAGGGTTTCTCTGTAGCTTTTGGAGCCTGTCCTGGAACTAGCTCTTGTAGACCAGGCTGGTCTCGAACTCACAGAGGTCCGCCTGCCTCTGCCTCCCGAGTGCTGGGATTAAAGGCATGCGCCACCGACCCCTCTCTCTCTCTCTCTCTCTCTCTCTCTCTCTCTCTCTCTCTCTCTCTCTCTCTCTCTCTCAATTCAGCAAATTGTGACTGAACAGCAACCATGTGCTAAAGAAAGTGGGAGATTTTTGGAAAACGGAATTTTGATGAGGCACAGGGCCAACTTTCCAAGCATGTCAGTGCAGGAGGCTCACAAATGAGCAGAAGTTAGACCTCGCAAGTCTCCCACAGACCTGCACGCTGTCCTCAGAGAAACAGGACTCCAACCACACAAACTCATAAGGAAAGGCTTCCCTGCAAAGGAGGTGATACCTTCCGCACTGCCAGAAACTTTATGGAGAGCCCCAAATGCCAACGTCAGTCGACAGCCAGTGAGGACCCGGGCCTGTTTGGAATTCCCAATCAGAAGCATCAGTGCCTAGGCTTGCCCAGATTCCAAACCCAAGGCTCTTCACATTGTGAGGCAGGAAATGTTTTGATCTGAAGTCCCCACACCTCACAGTTTGCTTTAGGTCCCAATAGATGGCACTCCTAGCAGAAGAAAAACAGCTGACATGGAGTCAGCCTTATCTCCTTGGAGGTGGACATCCTTTCATTTTAAACCTGATAGACAGAGGAGCGATAGTTTCTGGGACAAGAGTTAGTCCCACTGAGTAACGCAAGAGAAAACAGGCTGAGCCATTTCTCTTCCTGGTCACTTAGTAGTGAGTGGTCCGTCCCCAGAAAGACATCGGGACTCTTGCTGTTCAGGGCACCTCTCCATCGGCACCTCTCAGCAGCTCTAAGTGGCTCCATGAAGACCGGAAGTGACAGGGCCCAGCTTGGTCTGAGCATCAATTGTGAGCAGAAACTAGAGAGACAAACGAAAGAGGGAGTGGGAAGATCGATCGCCATTGATGGCTTCCTGCTTGACCAGGCGCTGTCTTGGGGGCTGGCGCCCGGCACCCAGAGCCCAGCGTGCCTCAGAGTGGACACTGCATCTGTGAATTGAAGAGGTGAATGAATTAACTCTGAACTGGTCCATGTTCAAGGAAATAGAATCCAAGGGGAGAAAAGTAAACACTAAAATAAGATTGAAAAATATCCGAACACCATGTTGTGTCAGACGGGTCATGAAAAACAATAGACAATTTAGACAAACGTTCAGAAGTGAAATTCGATAGAATGTCCAGTTGACAAAGCATTTACTCAATCAACATACATTATCATCAATGGTGATTAAGACTCCTTTATAAGAAAAACACCTCTAGAAGGAAGCTTAAATATTAATTTTTAAATAGCAAGCATATTGTTCACAAGAATGGGAAGGCTGGGTGTGGAGGCAAGCACCTGAGGTCCCAGCACTTGGGAAGTAGACAAGAAAGGCACACCACCAGGTTGCCCTTGGGTTAAGGAGTCAGGTCCAGGGTAGGCTAAACTGCACATTGAGGCCTTCTCTGAGAAAGGAAGCAATATGGGGCAGGAGGGTCTCAGAGAGGGCGGTAGACTGGTGGTGTAGCTCAGTGGTTAGGAGCCTGTCTGGCTTGTACAGGTCCTGGATCCAGTCTCTACCATTACAGAGGTTTAAAATAAAAGATGGGTTAAAAAGAATGGAACTAACTAATAATTTCTATTTGTGTCATCATCCTGTATCTGTGCTTTGTGACATTGTTAGAAATCTGGGTATTGTTGTTGTTGTTTCGTGATTTATTTATTTATTGGTTTTGGTTTTGGGTTTTTTTTTTTTTTTTTTTTTTTTGAGACGGGGTAGTCCTGGCTGTCCTGGAACTTGCTCTGTAGACCAGGCTGGCCCTGAACTCACAGAGATCTTCCTGCCTTCCAAATGCTGGAACTAAGAGAAATCTGTTGTTTGTTGTGACTGCTCTTCACTTGTTAATTCTCCATCTCCTCTGCACACACCATCCTGGGCATAAGGGCATCAGGATGGGAGGTGGGGGTGGGATTTAAGCCCACTTTCCCTAGTCCTGAGTACAGTGTGTAATAACTAAATAGCTGTCCTGTCTCGTACTACCCCAGTTGATCAGGGCAGTGTTTTAGAATTTAAAGGACAGATTGATCCTCAATGCAAATCAATTTTAGGACCATATTCATCTTCCAGTCCCCTTCCTCCTTATTTGAAAGGGAAGCCTCACTGTGTTGCTTAGATTTACCTTGAACTCCTGGGTCCACAGCAGCCTCTTCCCTCAGCTTCCTGAGCAGGCTTAACCCCCTGCCTTGGAGCTCTGCTTACGCCCTGATTTGTGGGAGTTTTTCCTCCTCCTCAGTTAGGAAGATGACTGGAAATTTCATCTTAGTGCTCAGCCTGACACTAGCCCACTGGCTTACTGAGGAAGGAGTGGGCATCCTGGCCCTTGAAGCCCATGAAAGAGGCCATGGTGTTGTTTGCCTTAGAGGCCTGCTGGCTCCAGATGCAAGACTCCATGCTGGCTAATAAGTGAAGGTCTGTCAAGACTTGGGTCTGCCATGGCATTGCCCTGCAATGGTCCCTTCGTCTTACAGGGAGCCACAGATAGCAGAAGGAAAGTACAAGGCAGTGTTGTGAGCCTGAGAAGACCACACTTTGGAACAGCACAGAGGGGAAAAAAAATAAACTTTTGGCATTCATGTTAAATTACCTAAGACTTGAGATTTAAGCTCAATTTGCTGCAAGAATTGTATCCAAATCTGGGCTAACTCCACTCCTTTTATTCAGGTTCAATTTTTTTTCCTCCTGCTTTTTTATTTTTAGCAGTGCTTCAATTATTTTAAGATGATAATAGTCATCAGACTCGATTCTGAATTTACGTAGAGCAAGGCCCACGGCTCTCTTTTTTCAAAGGCTTCAAGAACCCAAACTTTCACAGTCCTCCGTTTTGCTCCCAAGACATTAGCTCTAAGGAAGCTAATCAAACCCATGCGAAATCGTAAGCATAAGAAAAGGGCTAGCGAGTGGGACAACCGTATGAGAAACAGATATTATTATACAGGGAAAATAAAATGAATTCTCCAGACTTCTCTAACTACTGTGCCATTAAATGCATTTATTTCTGAATGAGCTTTGATCTTCGTTTCATAGACCAAGACGTTGTCATGAGAGGAATGAATTACTTCCTGTAGGCTGACCTTGTTCATATTCCATACCGAGACCCAATCCTATTACAGCTGCAATTGAGCATAATCCAATTACAATTTTTTTTTATTTCAAAATATAACATGATCCCTGGGACCTGAGAACCGAATATACTCCAAGGTATTTTTTTTCTAGTAGGCTTTCTATTTGCATGGGATTAGGGAAGACTGCCGACTGGTTTGGAGGAGTTTGCTAGGAAAACAGAAGGGCTCATGCGCAATGTCTTTTCTCACAGTAGCCTCAGATTATGAGTCACATGTACTGTGCACCAGGTAGTAAAGCCCTGGCCTTAGTCCATCCCTAAACTCCCTTTACATCCTGAGCTCATTCTCTTACTATTTTAGCCAACATCTTGAGGGTCATTTTGCTCTTGTCACTTGCTGTCTCTGGTTATGCCTCATTAGTTTCTCTCAAGCTACTTTTAGGTCCTCATGAATGCTGTCCTCCCCAGGGGAGGGAAGTGGGAAAACAAGGACTTTCAGCATAGAGTTCCTGCAGTCATGAGTCAGCTTTCCTTCACTATTAGCAAACACCAGAGACAATCAATTTACAAAGACAAAGGGGTTCTTTTGGCTCATACCTGAGGAAACTGAAGTTTATTGATTTGACATGGTTGTTTGGGGGCTGTGATGGGATAGCACATGACGGGAACTGTGCAGGGCAGAGTAAAACCACTCTTCTGGATGAAATGAAGACACAAGCCAAAAGAGAAGAGCCAGATCGACAGAGTCCTCCACAGATGATGACCCAGATGACTTGAAGTCCTTCTGCTAATCCCCACCTCTCATGGGCTCTATCACATCCCCCATGGTCAAGGTGGGGACCAGTGGAGAACATTCAAAAGGCCAACTTGACTCCTTCTGAACCTTTCTCATTGGTTCACGAGAAAAGAGTTCATTTTATTTGCTTAGATTATCGTTCAGGATTGCTGAAGAGGTCAAAGAAAATATGCTGTAAATTGAATTCCCTGCAGGGCTTTATGAAAGACTGTCAAGGATGGGATCTTGTTCTGGAAGAGGTCACTGAGAGGAACCCCACAGTACAGCACTCCTTGAAGCCAGCAGGGCACTGCTGTCTGCAGTGTGCTGTCCTTGGGCTTTACAAAGGATGCCTAAAAAACAGAAGGAAGTAAAGGCAAGGAAGATGGGCAACTGAGCAGTACAATGAAATCTGTAAACACAAATGCATACCTTCAGAGAGGAAGATCTAGAAGGACTTTTATCACCCTTAATAAGTATGAGATGTCTCTGGAATGTAAGAAAGGGTATTCCATTTTTTTTTTTTTGAGACAGGGTCTTACTGTTGCAAGTGTAGTTATGCTGGCCTTCCCTGTCACCCGGGTACCCTGTCCCTTTAAGACTCAAGCTCCAACCATTCCCAATTTCCCCCTCCCCACTGAGGCAAGCTGATCTCAGGCCTTCTTGCTTCCTTTTTCTCTTTCTGTCCATTCTTTTTCTGAAGAAGCAGCCTCTGGCTCTCCTTTCCCCTTCCTCTTTCCTCTCTTTCTCTGTCCCACCTCCCCCTCTTTCTTTCTCTCTACCCCTTAACCTTATACCCTTCTAAATAAACTCTATACCCAAGCCCTCTCCACATGGCATATCTGTCTGTCTCCCACCCACAGAGGTCTCCTACTCACAGTTGGACCTGCCAAGGTCACCTGCACCACCATAAATCATTATATTGGTGCGTGACTCAGCCAGGCTCTCTCCATGTTCCCACCCACCCATGGGCAGACAGGCTGAGGCATGGGGTGGCGTGGTCCCTGGGCCTGGACCACTTTCCAACTCCCTGTCTGCTCCATGACTACACACATAACACTGACTTAATGGTAAAGTCCCCTTCTCCAAGTCAGCTTCCCTGACACTCAACCCTGGTAATTCCCCACAACTGATGACTAGGGTCTTGTTTCTCATCTCTAACTATTGTCTTTCATCTCGGGATGTTGTCCTTTGTCTTGGACTGCAGTCCAGTGGCCTGGTTCTCATCCTCTGTGCTGATGGGCCTTAGGATAGTTTGACCAATCTGCTTGATCCTCTCATCATTTTAGAGATGCCTAAAATATATTTACTCTTGGATCTCATCTCTCACCCCTCCTCAGCTCTAATAAATGGCCTATGTACCCCTTAAATAACAACCTAAATTGACTACCTAATGGTAGACCCCAACACAGGAGCTTTCTAATTTCTGTCAGCAAACTGGCAGATGGAAAAGTTTCTATATGTTCATGTTAAACTCTGTCCCACGAGCATCTCATGCCTGTCTGCTTTTCCCTCCACTGGGCTGCCTCCCCCACAGCCAAGCCTGTCTGGGGCATGATCTCAGGTAGCAGCTGGCAAGGCTGGTCGGGTTGCTACCCTTGGTGCCCAAATCCTCCCCCAGATGCCTCCAGCCATCAGGGTGGGCACAGTGGCCCCTGCCTGAGTTAGGATCTATGTCTTTCTTCTATCTGTCCTATCCCTACCATTCATGGAGCATGTCCTTTCCCCACCAGACTGCAGCTGGCAGTGCTTAAAAAGTTTCCTGTCTACATCATATATGAAAGAATATGTGAATGGTGTGGTCACATGGACGTGATTCTGTTTTAAATGCATGTTCCATGAGTCCTATATGTCTCTCTTGTAATTTAAAATCCCCGCGGTTTCTCTGTGCCTTGCATCACATGACCACCACCATCTTTGTTAGTGGCAATGATTCCCATGGTTCCTCCATGCTTTCCATCACGTGACTTTGCCACCATCTTTGTAAGGGGCAACCACTGCCATTTTGTTTGAGCTTAAGACAGGGAGGAGCCACAGACTTGTAAGTTTCCTCCCCTGGTCTCTCTGTCTCTCTCCCCTTCATACCCCCTACCCTTATACCCTTTCCAATACCCACTACACAAACTCTATACCCAAGCTCTCTCCACATGGCATATCTGTCTGTCTCCCACCTGCCGAGGTCTCCCACCAGCAGTGAGACCTGTCAGGGTCACACCACCATAAATCAAAACACTCACTATATGACCCTGTATCCAGAGCTTCCTCTGTATCTCCCAGGCTGGCCTTCAACCATGCTCCCTGAGTGCTGGGTTTGAAAGTGTATACTGCAATGCCCACCTGTTTTCAAAGCAGGGTTTCTCTGTGTGGCCCTGGCTGTTCTGGAATTTGCTCTGTAGACCAGACTGGCCTCAGACTCACAGAGATCTGTCTGCCTCTGTTTCCTGAGTGCTGGGATTAAAGGGCCTAAGGGTCTTCTCGGCCCTAAGGAGAAGACACATACAGTTGCCCCACTCAGTGACATGTATGGAGATCCCATCACATTTCATCATCTACACCCAGATGCACAAGAAGAGAACTATGACAAGAGGAAAAAAACGAAGGGGACTTTGTCTTAGTTAGGGATTTGGAAAGGAAAGGGTTAATTTGGCTCATATATAACAGCCCATCATCAAAAGCAGTGAGGGCAGGAACTCAAGCAGGGCAGGAACCAGGAAGCAGAAACTGATGCGGAGACCTTAGAGGCATGCTGTTAATTGACTTGCCCAACCTGCTTTCTTACAGAATCCAGGACCACCAGCCCAAGGATGGCACCACCCACAATGGGGCCATCAACCACCAATTAAGAAAATGTCCTACAGCCAGATTTATGGAGGCATTTCCTCAACTGAGGTCTCCTCCTTTCAGATAACTCTAGTTTGAGTCAAGTGGACATAAGACTAGCCAGCACAAGACAGACAATATTGAGCTCGCAGTGCTGCCCACTCATATACTGGGAGGTTAAGCATGGGGCTTCATTGATCTTGCAGGTGTGTGGTCAGGGTGTAACTGAGGAGCAATGATTAGCATCACCAAGGGAGCAAGCACCTGCAGAAGCTAGGCACACTAGGTTAAAAGTAATCAAATATTCCCTTGAGAAGAGAGCAAGGAGGGACTAAGAAAACCATTATGATATTATTATGCAGGACCATTTGACTTGCACATGAGACAAATGCCATTCAAACTGGCTTCCCAGGAGCAACAACCAAGAGTGTTTGTCTCAGGAACAAGACCCTCTAGAGGCACCATTACCACTCCGTCCAACACATTCTACCTGCCCAACCACTAAGCTTCTGGGTCATTCTCAGCCCCCCATTGAATATGTATATTTTATACAATGAATTCTTTTATTACAAATCATAGTTTCATGTTGGATTTGTTACTTTTCTTGTACTGTGATAAAAATACCCAACAAGAAGCAAGTCAAGGAAGGGTTTGTTTTGGCTCACAGTTCAAGGGGACACAGTTCATCATGAGTGGGAGGATGGTTGCAGGAGTTTGAGGCAGCTGGTTACCTTGTGCCTGCAGTCAGGAAACAGAGGGAGACAGGCAAAGTGTTCAGCCCACTTTCTCCTTGATGAGGCAGGTCTGAAGACCTCATTCAGTGATGCCACCTATAATTCGAGTGAGTCTTTCCACACTTCAGTTAGTACAGCCTAGAAACTCCTGCATTGATATGTCCAGGAGGTGCCACCTTTCTAGGTTCTGACTAATGACAGCCCCTGATGGACATCACATAGGGTTACTGTGGAGACCTTGAAATATCAGAGCTAGAGACCAGTTCGACTGCATTACTGAACTCTGTTAGATTTTTACCCTTCAGAGGTATCAGGTTTCTGGCGAGGACAGTAGGAAACATCTCATTGTGTGCGCCTGCCTCTTGAACTTGCTCATGATATTGCTTTGTTTCCTGTGACAGATTTGATCCTTCCAAAGTGCTTACCCATTAGGCTGGGTTGTTCTTGGAGCAACTCTGATGGGCAGAATGGGTGATCGTGTGTCAGTCTGAGAGACAGAGATGCAGAAGCTGAGTTCAGACAGAGATCAGAACTCATCAGACCCAGAGCTGAACCAGCAATGTGAGGTCTGCCATCTTTACCTAGGCAGAGAGGTTAGGCGGTGAGCAGACGGACTCAGAATCAAACTGCTTAGGCTGGATTCCAAATTCATCACACTCTGATTGTGTACTCATCCATGTTACTTGGTTAGCTTTTGTACCAATTCCCCTCATCCTTGACATAGATACTGTAGGTTAAACTGTGTCTTCCCTAAAAATACTTCAAGCCCTAAGCCCAGGTGCCTGTAAAGTGACCTCATTTGGAAGTAAGATCTGTGCAGATGTAACTGAGTGAAGGGGAACCTAGTACAGTGACTTATGTCCTTCGAAGCTTTGACCTTGTTGGTGACCATCATCACGCAGGAGTTTCCTATCACATGACCACCAGCTAGGGACTAAAAACAAATTCAAAATTAGAAATACAGTTTCTCATGAATAGATGTTGCTTTTTGGATATCACAATATAAAAAGTTAGTATTTCGGGAACTACAGATATGGTTCAGTTGTTAAGAGTGGTAGCTGTTCTAGAAGGGGACCAGTGTTCATTTCTTAGTTCCCACATGACAATTTACAGCCATCTGTAACTCCAGTCCCAGTGGGGTTGAGCACTGACCTCCTCGGATACTGCACACACATGATGCAGACACGCATGCAGGCAAAGCCCCCATATGCCTAGAATAAAAATGAAATAAAAAAATGTTTGAAATTTATATTCAAATCCTTGTTAGCTGGGAACCGTGATTATATATATCTTTTCCTCAGATTAATAATAAAATAATAAAATTTGCACATATAATCCAATGCCATTACTCTTTCCTGTCTGCACTGTATTACCAAAGCCTGTGAGAATGTCTGGCCCGTAGTAGGTTCTCAATAAACAGAGACAGTAAATCTCCCAGCAGCCCCTGTTCTTGTCTGATTTCCTATAGAATGAAGAAAACAGTAGAATTTTCCTACAGTTTCCTGATGAAAACAGTCAGGTAATATTTATAACCAAATACCTCATGAGCAATGGGGTAAAAAGCGGTCAGAAGACAAATAAGCCCTCAGCGGTTACATTCTTCAGTCTTCATTGCAGGAGTGAAGAGCTCCAAAATGCAGAGGTGCCAGATTCACAGAAGCTGGCTGAACTCCCCCTGTTCTGTGCAAAGCAACCTGTGAGAGGCCTCAGCGGTGATTCAGGCTCTGTGTGTCCCAAACAGAACTTGACCTTGTCTTCTTGTTCCCACAATCCTTGAGTGTCATCTCATTTCTCCTCTTTTCATTCAGGACCTCATGTCTTGGGTTCTTTCTCTGGGCTACATACCAGGCCTAGGCCCTGGCCTCAAGAGGTACAGGAACTCCTTGCTCTCGTGGGCAATGTGTGCAGATGATTCTGCCCCTGGAGCCATGGTGGTTTTTGTGAACGGCGCCCTTGGAGTTGTACACCCTGGTGTCCCTCCTCACCGGCCTTAACTTCCACAGGGAAACATGGGAAATACCTGGCCCACAGGGAAGGTGAGCAATACCTCCAGGTAGTTTGGCTCCACATTTCCCTATGGCTGAATAAAAGAAATGTCTATCAGAGACTGTTATGAAGAACAGTAAGGAATACAGAGAAAGAAAATACATATGGAAAGTCTGGTGGGAGGGGATAAGGACAGGGGTCACATATTTGAGGCAATGACAGGAACAGAGACCTGGGGCAGGCGGTTTTGTTTTGATTTCACTGTTTGGGACGGAAACGCAGGGCCTTGTGCATGGGAAGTCTGTCCTGGGGCAGACTGTGTGGCACAGGAGATCAACAGAATATCCACAGATGGCAAGAAGAATGGGTCACAGAGTCCTAGGACAGAGAGTCCTTGGTTGGCGACAGTGCACAGGCCACTGAGAGGAGACTCAGCTAGGAAGCAGTGGCCCTGTCAGCAAACAGCAGGCAGGCACACCATCTGTTTCACACTGGGTAGCCACCAGGGGTTTCTGGTGGGGAGTGTTACCATTCACAGCCAGCAGCAACCTTCCCCCACTTGCTCAGTTCAGAAATCTTCAGCCCTCTTTCTTCCTCTAGCTGTTCAGCAAGGTTGCCTTGTTTATTTGAGTGGTCTCTATAGTTGTCTATCATCCATTGCCAATGTCCCACACCTTTGGTGTTTAAGCTTCCCAAGGTTGTCTTTCTGGACTAGTTGCTCCCCTTTGACTAATGTCTAATATCTAATCTAAGGTCTCCTACCTAGAAATATTGACAATGCATCCTATGTCAAAGTTACAGCTCGAATCTGACCATCACTCCTGCCTTCATTTTTTAAAAAAAAAAATATAATTTAAATTTTAAAAGATTTTATGCCTATGGTGGTATGTTTTGTCTGCATGTGTATCTGTGCACCACGTGCAGGCCTGGTGCTTGTGGAGGTCAGACAAGGATGGAGGACCCCCTGGAACTGAAGTAACACTTGGTCGTGAGATGCCACGTGGGTGTTAGGAACCAAAGCCTGGTCCTCTTCACTGCTGAGCCACCTCTCCAGTCTCACTCTTGATTTCTCGCTGCCCACCAAATCCTTAACGTCCTGCTAATCTCGCTCAAGTCCCTGCTTTGCACGAAATGTCCTGTGGATGCTCCTTCCCATCTCTGGAGTACCATTCCCCATTCGGCTCGTTTCTGTCCATCCTTGAAGACCCATTTCTGTGATTCTAAGACGGCTTCCTCTGTTCCAAGTTCCGCATTGGAGTAGCACTCCGGTTTGTCTGTCTTCTGGAGCACTGGGCAAACTGGGATATCAGCTCTCTGGCTACAGAGCTGATACCTTTCCTCTTGGAAGCACCTGATAATAGAGACCCAAACTTCTGCCAGAGCCCAACAGATGCCCAAGAGATGCTGATCTGGGGTAAGGGGGCCTCTGCAAAGGAGACGGGCCTGCTGGCATTTCGGGATCGCCATCTTCGAGCAGAACGTCCAGCAGCCACAATGCTTCAAATGCTGGCATCTGAGCTGTTAGCTGCCTGTCGGGAATCCAAGCAAGGAGGAGATGCTGTCCTGCTGTGCGGACATCTCCGGAACCCATCATGTTAAATCAACCTGTAACAACAGGAAAAAGGACTAGATAATTTGTAACCAGTCACCAGGCCACTTGTCCAGTCAAGTTAATGACAAGGTTCTCTTAACAACCCACATCTGGGTGGACAGATGCTAACATCACACAGACTCATACAGCAGACTGCTGCCACATTAAAAGAAAATGAAGCAACGGGCTGGAGAGATGACTCCGTTGGTAAAGGGCTTGTCCTATATGCATCGGTGCCTGAGTTTGATCTCCAGCACCCATGTTAAGAAAAAAAAAAATCCAGGTATGGTGCTACTCACTTATAAACCTGAGGCTTGGGAGGTAGAACTAGATCCCTGAGGCTTGCTAACCAACCATCCGAGATGAATCCATGAACCTCAGGTTCAGTGAGAGATTCTGTCTTTAACAGTAATGTGGAGAGCAATTGAGAAGGATAACCTGATCTCTGGTCTCAACGCATATGTACATTCTTACTATGACTACCCCCAACCCCCGACACACACACACACACACACTGTGATCACTTACTCTTATGACCAGAACCAGGAAGGACGCATTGGATAAGTGAGAAAAATCACGGTGCGAGCAGTGACGCTGGACACAAGAGTCAATTTTCCCACTTTCCCTGTTTTCATAAAGTACCGTCTAGAACTCAGAGCAAATGCTTATTGACACGTGATGATTGCTCAGATTATAATAGTCAATATCTCCTCAGTAGGAGTCTGGGTAAACTGATAAAAGTGACAGTGTGGTATTTCAGTACCACTGGCTTAATGTCCTGAGACAAGAGAGAGAGAGAGAGAGAGATGGCAGAGGGTCACGTGGTCTGAAAATAAGCTCTTGGAGGAGACAGAACCCTAGCTCCCTGTTTAGAGACAGAGAGGCTGATGCCCGGGTCTAGAAAGGGATCGGCTGGTGGTCACTCAGCTTCCTGGCAATGAGACGGAGGCAAGCATGATGAGCGGTCCCAGTTGGAGCCAGGCGAATGAGAAGCAGCCTGTGAGTGGGACCTGGAAGGACAGACAGGTTCTGACATATTGGGCAGAGCATGGTCCAAGGCACAGGGGCGGAATCAGGACAGAGGGAGGAAATGCAAAGACCAGACCCCGGGTGTGACCAGCCAGGGGAGTTAATTCATCACCTTCTAGTCTATGTGGTCTCATGAAAATATAGGTTAGATCACACAGCATTGCCTGATTAAAATGCCCACTTATTTAGATAAATAGCATATCTTATTTTTTTTTCCCTTGTTGCCTTTAATTCCTATGTGAAATGGTATTTCTAACCCCGGGCTCATATTCTACAAGCCTCTTTTGTGATTGAAAAGATTGAATGTTAAATAGTAACCAAAAGAATAAATAGGACACAGTTGGATGCATCAGTGGTGGTAAAACCTACAACATAAGACTGGGTGATATAGGGTGACTCTTGGGACCTCAGCACTCGGGAGGCCGAGGCAGGAAAAGCAGGAAGATTACACGCTTGAGGCCAGACATAATGAGACCCTGTCACAAGTACCAGAATAGAACAACAGCAGGAACGAGCCAAAACCAAAAAAAAAAAAAAAAAAAAAAAAACCGAACTGCAGGCGGAAACACTCAAGATGTGTTCCTCATAAGGAAAACTAAAATTCACATGGTCTAGAAATACTCACAGAAAACACGGACCTTTCTTCTTCTGTTAATCAGAAGACTTAAAGCAACGTTAGTGCCAGATGTCACAAGAGGAAAGAGAAGGAAGTTGAAGTCAGAGAACACCATGAAAGAAAAAAGGAGGGAAAAGTCTAAGAGATCTGTGATGGAGAGAAGGGCTCTGGAATGTCCCTGGCGTGATGTGGGCATTGCACCAGGGACTCACGGTGGCTACCGTGTATTTTCCCCCCCCCCCCCCCCCCCACACGCACACACAACACATCATTTTCTAGCCCAGACTGGCCTGGAACTCAGCTCCAAGGCCAGCCTCCTATAGCTGCCTCTTGCCTCCCAAGTGCTGGGATCAGAAACATGAACCAGCACACCTGGTTTATACGCACGCATCATGAATTTTCCCCCTGGAAGTGGAAAGACAAATGAACGAGAATGAAGGAAACACACGAGGAAGTCGGATCACGTTAGCCTCCACTGTGGCCCGCTTCCTGATTTGACCAGTGTTCACATGCCCCGCCCCCCCCTCCTCCTGGAGAATTTACCCTGGTGCTCCCCAGATTCCATGTGCATGACCTACTTTGCAATGTTGCGGGGGGGGGGGGGGGGGCGGGTAAAGAAGGAGAGATTAAATGAAGCAAATGCAGGAAACGATTTAGCTAGCCCTTCCAAACAATGCACAGCTGTAGACTCCTCCTATTTACGTGCCATTGAGGAACAACCTGAGTAGGACATAGCACGGCACGGGCACGTCTAACAAAAAGATTGAGCAGGAGTGAGGGGCAAGATGAGCAGTTCCCAGGGAATTCAAGCTTCCAGTGTGAGTCACTTGGAAAGCGGACTGCTGTCACTCCTACACACACCACTCAGGCCTCGGATGTCAGGTGTGACACTATTCTGGAAAGGACTGTCCCTCCCTCCCTTCCTCCCTTCCTCCCTCCCTTCCTCCCTTCCTCCCTTCCTCCCTCCCTCCCTTCCTTCCTCCCTCCCTCCCTCCCTTCTTCCTTCCTTCCAACAGTGTCTTGCTATATGAACCCGATTAGCCTGTAACATGAAGCTCATCTCCTGCCTCACCTCTGAGCTACAGGGCTGGGATTACAGGTGTGAGGCACCGTGCCCGGCTTCAAGTTGTTTTTTTAAAAAAAAAATGTTTGTTTGTTTAAAATATTTATTTAAATTTTTTTAATGGGTATATAACAATGAAAAACGTGCGCGTGTCTGTGAGGCTTCACGTGATGTTCTGATATACGTAAACACGTTGTGTAATGTGAAAATCAAGTCCTAGACATAGATGCCTCCTCAAACATTATCCTTTCCTTACAGCGAAGGCATTGTGGATCCTCCCAGCTCTCTGAAGTGCTGGGGCACTATCATGAATCAGAGTAGTCCTACTGTGCTCTCCCACCTCTTGCTGCTGGCCCTTCTGGGTACTGGGACACCCGCGCCATCAATACCCCGCGAAGTGATGCTGTTGGAAGAACGGTGGTGCCCGGGCAGCTCCCTACTTACCCTTCCTCTTCCGGGGTTTAATTGTGCTCACAAAGGCAAGCCCGAGGCCTCTGAAGCATCCCTGCGGCAGTCACAAAGGCAGGGAGACTTCAGGCTAGGGCTACAAAGCAGACTCCGCTCTCCCCCATTGTGCCCAGCAGCTACGACAGTCTCAGAGCCGGCGGGAGTCTTACATATCTCATACATGCAGCAAAGTGGAGGAACAATGGGACAAATTATGAACAAGCTCAGAGCAGAGCTGTGGAATTCTTCCCTTTGTGAGCCTCCTCGCTGTCTGCTGGGACTGCTGGCCCGAGGGGGATACGGGGGTGGGGACATCTCAACAGCAGAAAGTCAGTCGGGGGTCCCCTACCTCATACCCTGATGGCAGCATTAAATACTGCAAAACGATCCGGGCAGAATCTGAGAGAAAACCCTCAGAATGTGTGCGCTGAAGCCGTTATTCACAGATGCACAGTAATATAAGAACAAAGATGGGTGGCCATGTTTGCTGCTTCCTCCTCTCCTGTGGCCTTTCTTCTCAGGAGTTTGAGTTCACTCTCAGAAGAGCTGGCTTCCCCAGCTTTGTTGGGCTAGGATGGTGTTTTCCCCCCCGGATAACTAGAAGAAAGCATCCTTTAGGCAAACCGCTTGGGAACACACCATTAATCACCTTAGTGTTCCAGGTGCAAATTCTTAAGTTAAGGGTAACCCTTTCTTTTTGGTCAATAGCTGTTTTGGCAAGGTCTTAATTGTACTGGTTTCTCTTTCACTTAAGATCCACTAAGGAAGTCACACCTTTGCTCCTGATGTCCTAAGTCGCTCCAAGAAGCTTTTATTTGACAATGGGTCCTTCAGAAACAACACCTATGGAGACAGGCCTCCCCCGCAGATTTGTGAATTCTCCGCAATGCTTGGGAAAGTGAAGGGGGGGGGGGCGGGAGAAATAATGCAAATTTATGTTGTCTCTTACTGAATGTCAGACATCTGGAAAGGACTCCTTCAATGGAACATAAGAATTAAAACAAAGTGATGCATCTGTCCTCAAATTAGCCACAGACACAGTAATGTGACAACCACTGCTTTCTTCCTGCGTTTCAGAAGAAACGCTGTGGGTTTGGGGCAATTAGGACAATCCCTTTCCTGGTAAGACTTTGAATATTTAATAGCCTTTTAAAAGAGTGGTTAATGTAGGTGCTACAGGAACCAGGTGTACTTCTGCAGACAAAGCTGGGAGCCTGTGGTGGGGAGGGAGAGCCCACAGTTCCTTTGCAGTAAACCGTGAACTTTCTTGAGTGCCACAGTTTGATTGCACGCTGAGCACCAACAGGCCCTCTTAGGGCCCTGTTTGATAAGGAAAAGCATGATAAAGCTTGTCCTGAACAAGGTCAAAAGTCACGGGATAACGAGCCAGTTAACAGCAGAAGCTGGGGTCATAAAGACGTTCAGCCATGAAGAAGGCAAGGCATGGTCGCAAACAGAAAAGCTTCATGAAACAGGAAGGCAGGTCCTATGGGGACCCGTGAGTGGTTCATTCAGAAGGAGAGGGAGCGTGGGCAGTCCAAGAGATGCAGAGATTGTGGCCATGCAGTACTCAAAGGCAAGCAAACATCTCTTGTGTCCTCAGTTCAGTCCAGGCCTCTGAACCCTTAACTCAGGTGCTAGGTAGATGTTATTGATGGTTTAGAGTTAGGCTGTAAACCTCTACATTGGGTCCTATGGAGAAGGGACCTGTGCAGACACCCGGCTCTGGGAGGAAACATGGGGCATGTAAGAGTGAAGCTTGCTGCCCTTGAGAATAATAGAGAGTGGTAGGGTGGCAGCCTTCAGTCTCCTACGATCAGAAAGTACCAGCGGTGGAGGGGGGGACGAGATTAGAAGCTATTGCCTCTATTTCTGACAAATGCTTGTGTGTTCCCAGCTAAATGAGCCAAACTGCGAGCCACTTGGCAAACCGTTTATACCAAATGCTATACACCCTGGGGTGCTGTTAGCTGAAATGGGGCATCACTATTCTGCCAAAGGAGCATTGCACCCCCACAGAACTTCCTTTGCAGTGTCCTTGAGCAAAAGCCAGAAAGAAGCATGGCCAGCCTGGCGCATAGACCTTTCTTTGGGGAATAATTTTGGCAGCTTTGCAATGGTTCCTACTTTGCCACCTGCCCCACCTCCTCCTCGAGGAACACAGGGAAATTTTTGATGAGAGAGCCTGCAGTGCCCCGTGCTAACTCGACTGCTCAGAGCTTTAGTTACTGTCCACACTCCCCGCCCTGCCCCCTGCCTACACCACACACACACACACACACACACACACACACACACACAGACTGAGTGTGGATGGATTGACATTTTGGCGCACGCTGGAGGACTTGCTCTTTACCTACCTGATACATCTTTTCCCCCCAAACTCAGTAAAGACAGATCACTCCTCGGATCACAGAGACAGACCCAGACCACAGATGCTAACTGAAGCCAGCAGCAAATGTAAACTGCATCTCCCAGGACTGGAAATGTAGCTCAGTGATTCACGGTTGGAAGGGAGGGAGGGAAGAAGGAAGAGCATCTTCTAGAAGCACAGCCACTCTTTTTCATTCCCAAACTCCCTTCTCTGACATGGACTTGTTTTGATTTCTACCCATTCTTCATAGATCCACATAAGAAACAGACCCCCAAGTCAAAGAACCCACACGCCAGGCACATATGTATCCCGGAGACATCAAAAGTGCCAGGCAAGCACCCTTCCCACCCCCACCCCCCGCATTCCAAAGGAGATTATTAACTGTCCCCAGCGAAGGGGGCCTGCTGGAAAGGAAGAGACCCAGTTTATATGCTAATCCTACAAAGGCGAGCACTTTTCCTCTTGCCAGATCTACGGGAGCAAGAGGGCTGAGTGACAACTTCTAAATCGTCACAGAGTAAACACAGCTCCTACCCCCCAAGCTCTGGGTAAGGATTTTATTTTGGGAAGGCCAAGATAGCTTTTTTTTTTCTTCTTTAGCTTGAAAATAAACCTGAGGTGCGTAACCTCTCGTTTCTCCTTTGCTCCTAAATGGAGGCTTTCTTACCAAGTTTGTTTTGTTTCCCCGCAAGGGAAGGAAAAGCCACGTCCCTTGGCTCTGCCCCACAGGTTCCCCACCCCCAGGCTTTTGTGTTCGGAGGAGACTCTGGTGCCCCTGGAGAACTGCACAGGACAGGATTAGCCCACGAGTCACAGCCTTCAAGAAATAATATCTAACACCTTGTTCCCTTTCTCGGTTCAAAAGCCACTGCCACCAGGGTACACTGGTTTTTTTTTTTTTTTTTTTAAAAAGCCTATAATTCATATGCAAAGTAGAGGAGGATTTTCATGATTTCATAATAAAATGCTGAAGCGCTTTGATCTGGGGTTGTAAGGAGCTGCGAAACAGTGCCTCGGAAACAGACAGATATTTGTGTAAGCATCCTTTATGTATTGCCAGTGCGGAATAATAACATATCAAAGCCCCAACTTACCTCATCTGCCTGGTACAGCCAAGGCATAAATAAAGAGGAACAATGGAATCACTATTACTCACTCTCGGAGAGCCAGAGACATCACTGTATCCTTTATAATTGCTGGCAAGAAGATTAATGTTTTGTTAAATATCAGAGCAAGGTCACAAGGGGGCTCGCAGGCCTGTCTAAACACCCAGTCTTTAAGCTCCTTCCTTCTCACTTGCTTTATTTTGGAAATGAACTTGTAGCATTTCATCTAATGATGGTGATTTTGCCTTTGAAAGATGGGGCTGCCATCACCACCTCGCGCGCTGAACACACGCACAGAACGCTAGCGAGCACACTCGCAAACACTCACACACTCGCATGTACATAACATAACGCACATACACCACACACACATGCACACACACACACACCCCACATGCACTCACACATAACATGCACGCGTGCACGCACGCGCGCGCGCGCAAACACACACACACACACACACACACACGTCTTCTCTAAATGGATTTTCAGGAACAGGCTTGGTTTGACTACAGCATATGGACAATGTTGTTTTGAGGCAGCCTTGCCCTTTGAACCAACATGGATAATTTATCGCCTGTCACTATGGCCCAAAGCAAGGGGTGTGAGCTTAAGAGATAGACTTTATTGGGGTCCAGGGGCTCCTTTCCCTCCCTCCCTTCCAAAGACCACCAATATTTCCTGAGCTTCTGTTATGTTTAGCCTGTATGTCTGTCCATACAGATGTTTCCAACAGCAAACAGTTCATGACCCAGAAAGAACAAAATATTTTGGCTTGCCCTGGCTTTCAGCACCTGTTTAGACCAAAGGCCCTTAGAACCTCTGCACAGGTCAGAAGGCCCCATCAACAATGGGAAAGGGGCTACGAAGTCTTCCAGGATGGTGTCAAACCCAAGACCCCAAGCCAGTGTCAAGGACCCTTACTGCCTCAGGTTCCAGATGTGGAAACAAAGACAAATAGCAAGTGCATGGAAATACTTGTCATTTTCTCATGAAAACCTTATATGCATCTGCCAGCTTGCCTTTGTCACATGAAGAATTGACCTCCATAGTCTATGTCCATCTCCCATTGGTTGCTCAATATTTTTCCAGGCATCTGTGACAAAGCAGCAGCCTGTGTAGCGCTGAGTTTTAGCCATTGTCATCCAAGCAGCTGCGGTAGGCTTGGCAATTTCTTCAGGACTGACAGAATGACTCTGGGGACATGGAGACTCTGTGCATTTTTCCCAGTGGGAACAGTGCCAGTGCTCAGAGGGCTTGGGATCCACAAGAAGGTCTTCCATGATGTATGGATGTCACATCAGGAAGTGATGAAGGCCAGCTCGCATCTCACATCTGGCAGAGTGAAAGAGAAGCACTCGCGCGTTGCAAAGGGACGCAGGGTGCCTTTTCAGAGACCTCTCTCTCTCTCTCTCTCCTCTCTACCCTGTGCCTGGAAAAAGGGGGGATTAAATTGCATCTCTAATTTTAAGATGACTTCTTTCTTTCTTTCTTTCTTTCTTTCTCCTTGAAGCTCGAGGAGGAATTAAGAAGACAGCTTGGTATGAGATGGGTGGAAGAGACAATTAGATGTGAACGGAGGGTGTCCTGACTTGGAGGACTCGCCACAGCTTCGGCAATCTCAGCGGCAGCTGAAGCATAGAACCACAATTACCAGGTGCCTTCCGTGTGAATTGAGAAAGAGGGTGCCTCATCCAACACAGGAGCCTAGGCTTCCTGTGTTCATCATAGGATAGACAGACAATGGACTGGCAGAGCAGGGAGCAGACAGATGGATAGATGAGAGGAGCATCAAGCACAAAGTAGACTAAGAAAGTAACCATCTAGCTATGTATGCCATGGCCTGTAGTACAGACCTGACCCACTACCTGTTTTGTAAATTAGGTTTCATTGGAACACAGCTAGGACCATTTCTTTATGTTTTAGTATGCTTCCATGAGTTGTATCATTATTACACAAGACATATAGACTATTAGTTCTATGCTTCTTTATTTTTTTAAAAAGAAAACAAACTATCTTTCCTCATTATATATACCAATCCAAGTTCCCACTCCCTCCCCTCCTCCCATTTCCTCTACATACACTCCCACCCCTCCCCCATCTACTCCTCAGAGAAGGTAAGACACATTGTTTTGGGGAAGGTCCAAGGCCCTCCCTACAATATCTAGCTGAGCAAGGTATCCATCCAAAGAGAATAGGCTCCCAAAAAGCCAGTACAAGCAGTAGGGATAAATCCTGAAGCCACTGCCAGTGGCCCCTCAGTCTGCCCCTGCCATGCAACTGTCAGCCACATTCAGAGGGACTAGTTTGGACCTATGCTGCTTGTTCCTTCCTTGACCGGCTGGAGTTGGTGAGCTCCCATTAGCTCAGGTAGACTGTTTCAGTGGGTGTTCCCACCATGGTCTTGATCTCTTTGCCCATATTCTCATTCCTCCCACTCTTGAACTGGACTTTGGGAGCTCAGTCCAGTGTTTCAATGTGGGTCTCTGCCTCTGTTTCCATCAGCTGTTGGATGAAGGTTCTATGGTGATATTTAAGATATTTATCAGTCTGAATACAGGGCAAGGCCAGTTTGGACACCCTCTCCTCTATTGTTTAGGGTCTTAGCCGGGGTCATCCTTGTGGATTCCTGGGAATTTCTCTAGAGCTAGGTTTCTTGCTAGCCCCAGTTCTATGTTTTTTAGTAGAAATAAATGTACTAGCTCAAACTACTGCATCTGAGTGGCAGTGGCAGTATGGCATGGCCTGAGACAGCACCATACTGTGGGCAACAGCCTGGGAGTTTTGTTTCTAAGACCCACTCTCGGGTACAGTGGAAATCTTTTGTTATTATCGTTATTATATTTATTTATTTTGTGTGCTACACTTGTCACGGCACTTGTGTGGGGCTCAGAGGACAACTTGCTTGAAGGCTTAACAGCGAGCACCTTTATCCACTGCGTCAACTTGGCAGCTCAGTGACATGGGATTCTCCACTGCCACAGGAAAGCACTTCAGGATATGCCAGTAGGAGGATGGGTTGGCCTTTATCCAGAAGAGACTAGCAGAGATGTAAGCATGGTGGGGAAAGAGAGTTGCTCAGGGTTGTAAGCTGCAAGATAGAAACCTGAGTCACTAGGGCTGTGCAAGTGGGTAAAGACAGATCTTACTGTAATGTAGTTTCTTGTGAGAGTCCAATAACACAGAGACTTAGAACTAGGAAAAGAGAAAGACCCTACATGCTCAGGTCATAGGCATTTTAGGTGGTCAGTGGGCTATTTTAACATCTCCCCCCTGCCCTTTTTAGAGTATTGTCTCTATTTTGAGAACCTTTCTAGCACATGTTCATTAGACTGAAATTACCTACATTTTTAAATTTAACTTTATTTTATGTGCATTAGTGTGAAGGTGTCAAATCCCCTGGAACTGGAATTACATTACAGTTGTGAGCTGCCATGTGGGTGCTGGGAATTGAACCCAGGTCCTCTGGAAGAGCAGCCAAGTGATCTTAATTACTAGGCCAACTCTCCAGCCTCAAGGTTGGGTGTAGTGAGAAATGAGCAGGCCTGCTTTTTGTTCCTCTCGGTTCCTGCACAGCTAGCTTTACCCAAAATAATTACACGGAAACTGTATTCATTTAAACACTGGCTGGCCCATTAGTTTCAGTCTCTTATTGGCTAATTCTCACATCTTGCTTTAACCCATATTTAGTAATCTGTGTAGCACCATGAGGTGGTGGCTTACCGGGAAAGATCTTAACCTACGTCTGTCTCAGAGAGGAGAGGCATGGCATCTGCCTCACTTCCCTTCTTCCCAGCATTCTGTTCTGTTTACTCTACCCACCTATGTTCTGACCTATCAGGCCAAGCAGTTTCTTTATTAACCAATGAAAATAACACATAGACAGATGACCCTCCTCCATCAGTTGGGATTCTTAAATCTCATCTGAAAAAGGCTTCAACCAGACTTGGGTAAGGGATTTCTTTCTCTTGTCTGTCTCTCAAATAGCCCCGCCTTTTTCTTTTGCCTCCTGTATGGAACTTTCCTTCTTTTTTTTCTCTTTGTGGCTGGTTTTGTTTGAGATAGGGTTTCTCTACACAGCTCTAGCTGTCCTGGAGCTTGCTATGTAGACCAGGCTGACCTCAAATTCACTGAAATCCTCCTGTCTCTGCCTCCCGAGTGCCTGTATTAAAAGCATATGCCAACACATCCAATTTTTTAGTTAGCATTTCTTACTGCATGGGTATTTTTCATTACTTTTGTTGTCATATGTGTACTTATTGTGTTCTTTAAATGTGCATACACATTGTGAATCTATACCATGGTGCACAAGAGAAGGTCAGAAGACAGCTCCTCGGAGTTGGTTTTTTTCCTCCCACAATGTGGGTCCCAGATACTTAGCAGCAAGTATCTCTTTACCCATTGACCCATCTTCCATCTTGGGGGCTTTGGTTTGTTTTTTGTTTTTGTTTTTGTTGTTTCTTTATAGTAATTTGTTATGGTGTGAATATGATTTGCTCTTCTAACAGTTACTTTTAAATTTTATTTTTGAGATTATAATTACCTTTCTCCTTTTCCTTCCTTCCCTCCAAGCTCTCCCATATGCCCTTCTGACTTTCCTCCAAATTCATGATCTCTTTTCTCACTAACTGCTATTGTATAAATATATGTTTTTTCACATATATTCCTAAATATAATCTGTTCAGCTCATATAACGTTATTTGTATGTATGTTTTCAGAGCTGATCATTTAATACAGGAAAACTAATTGGTGTACTTCTTCTTGGGGAAGACCACCTCTCCAGCTCCCAGCTTTTCTCCATTGTCTATAATTCTTTTAGCAAATTGAGTCCTGTGAGTTTTCCCCATCTTGTCCATTGGTGTCATCCTTGTTTAGCTCATACTTGGCCACTCATGTTAGTGAGACTTCATGACCATGGCTTCTGATATTCCTCGGAGACACAATCTCACAGCAAACTCCCTGAATCTCTGACTCTTATATTCCTTCTATTCCTCTTCCAAAATGTTTCCTGATCCTTAGGTGCTAGGGTGTTTTGTAGATGTATCCGCTGGGACTGGGATACATGTTTTGATTTGTATTTGGTCTTCTGTAGGAGTATTCACTAACACTCATTTCTTATAGCTTGGTATGAGTTGAGTGTATCCCGAGGACTTGTCTGCTGGAAGTTTGGTCCTCAGTTTAGTGATGTTAGGGAGTGATAGACATTTAAAGAGATGGAATTCTGTACACAGAGATTGGTTGGCTGGACACTGTCCTGGGAAGAAGATGGTTACTGTGAAACCCGTAGGTAGCCATAAAAGGACAAGCAAGGCCCCTGTGTCATTTCTCATGTATTCCCCCCTACTTTCACACACTTCTATCATGTGATCCAGCAAGCATGTGATCCACCAGAGCCAACTCCATGATATTCAGACATGCAGCCTCAAAAGCTGTAAGCTAAAGATGCCTTTCTCTACACTACCAGCACTCGGTAGTTCATTATATTAATAGAAAATAGACTAAAATAATAATAAGGCCATATCTTCACATTTAACTCATATGAGCCCTAGTGGCTATGCCGAATGGTAAAGTAACTTAGTAAGCATATTTTGGTAGAAAAAGCCAATAAACCAAACCAGGCACTTTATCTGGTGCTCACGTGAAGCAATGACAACCTTGCCCAGTGCAGAACAAAGAGTCTAATGTGTTTGTTTTGCTGTTGTTGCTGTGTTGTTCAAGAGCCTGCAAGATACACACCAGACAGCCTTGTGCTGTTAAGAGGAATTTAATGTTGAAGTTAATGGGATCTTTGAGGGAAAGACTTTGGTTCTATGATGCTTTTCTCACTGTTTCACATTCTCTTTAGAACCTAGAAGTTGGTGGTGGTGGCACAGGCCTTTAATCCCAGCACTCAGGAGGCAGAGACAGGCTGATCTCTGTGAGTCTGAGGCCAGCCTGGTCTACAGAGGAAATTCTAGGTCAGGTTCCAAAGTTACAGAGAAACCCTGTCTCAAAACAAAACGTATCTAAGAAGTTATTCCCATGATACTCTAGAATCTTATAACTTTAACTGAAGCTGGGTGGTGGTGGCACACGCCTTTAATCCCAGCACTCCAGAGGCAGAGGCAAGTGGATCTCTGTCCTGAGTTTGAGGCCAGCCTGGTCTACAAGAGCTAGTTCCAGGACAGGCAGGGCTGTTACAAAGAGAAGCCCCGTCTCAAACAACAACAGCAACAAACAAACAAACAAAAACCCTTAGCTGATAACTATGAGGAGTGGAATTTATTTATTTCCCTCCCTGCTGCACTGGGAGATGCACTGCACTCTGCATCTGGGAGGAGGGGGGAATACAATGGCTGCTGCAATAATAGAAGTTCAGTCATGTGCTCCTTCAGCGCATCAGTGGATGAAGAGACCAGAGTGGTCCTCGGATGACTGCTGTCGGTCCGGGGTCCTTTGACATCAGCAGTTGGTAAAAACACGGCAGGAACCTGAGGCTGGGTGAGAAAGCAGCTCCTGAGAGTGACCACGTGAAAAGTCTAGCATGAGCCATCTGTGTCTTAGAGATGTTACATGAACTGGTCCAAAATGAGCCACAGGAGGAAGGGTAATGGCACCAGTCAACTAAAATAGATGCCCAGGAAGGCAGATGGTGGCATTTCCTATTTCACTTGTGATGGTCATACATCTTGTAAAATACAAAGGTGTGGGGGAAACCTTGCTGGTCGTCAGTTAACATTACCAGCTCACTTAGCCACTTGGAAGGTCAATGCCGTCACCAGCTTCCGCCATGACCCCTAATAATGGCCACCTCCTGTCACTCATCCCTTTGCTTTGGGTGTGAGCAGGACCTAGGGGTTTGCTTCTGATGAACAAGTCTGCAGAAATGGTAAGTGGTGTTGCCCGGGGCTAGGTTACAGAAGTCTGCACATTCTGTCTTCCCTGCTCAGACATGGTGTGAACTTCTCATGGCCAACGAACAAGGGCTTCTCTAGCCAATAGCTAAGAAGGAGCTGAGACTTCAGCCTACCAGGCCACATGGAGGTGGAGTCAACAACTCTGTGTGTGTGTGTGTGTGTGTGTGTGTGTCCTTTCCTGATAGAGGCATAAGTCAGCTGCACCATCCCCTCCTCCATCTATGAACAATCAACATATCTGGAACATTTTGTTTTGTTTTTCTTTTGAGATTCAAAAGAGACTCAAAGCTAGGGGAGAGTGACAGAACTGTTCTGCTACAGTCTTAGAGAAATTCTGTTCTGGTTGCTGTTGCTACGTGAGACACGGCTCAACACTTAGTGACTTAAAATGATGCGGTTTTTATTTTTCTCCTGGTTTCTTTTGGGGACCAGTTGCTAGGGATAGCACGCAGAACCTTGTGTGTGCTAGCAGGTGCTCTACCACTGGGTTGCACCTCTAGTCTTCTGGACTCTTTAAGCCAGATATTTGAGCAATTTATGTGACTGCAAGCTTGCTTGGGCACCTCTGGATGTCACCCAGAGGTGCCTGGTACGGGTCATGCCACCTGCATCTGTGTTGGGGGCTTTCACAAGAATAAAATTTAAACTGTGAGGCTTCCCTAACGCTCCCATCCTCCCCAGCATGCACTCTTGAGCTAACCCGACTTGTCAGATTGCAGCTGGCTTTCCGAAGAATATGGTACTCTACTTTACTGCTCCTCCAAACTGCTAGAAGATTGAAAGGCACAATAACAATTATATGCCTTAAATAACCAAAGGCACGTATGACTTTCTTGTTGCTAGACAGGGTCTTATTATGTAGCCCAGGCTGGCCCCAACTTGTACTCTTTCTTTCTCAATTTTCCAAGGGCTGGAATTTAAAGGCATCTGCCACCACATCTAGCTACAATTTAACTTTTTGTTGTTTTAGTTTGACAAATTCTCAGGGAGCCCAGGCTGGCCTCCAACTTGTTATGGATCCAGGGATGACCTTGAACTCCTGATCCTCTTGCCTCTGCTCCCAAGTGCTTAGATGAATGACATGAGCTACCACCTCTAGCCACAATTTAACTTTCAATCAAACAAAAGTTTACAAAATTTATTGACTCGTGAGTTCTTATCCTGTTTATATCAGAAAACTCATGTAACACTGGAAAAAAGGCAAAAAGAAGAAGAAAGAGGAAGAAGAAGAAAAAGAAAGAAAGAAGGAAAGACAGACAGACAGACAGACAGACAGACAGACAGACAGACAGAAAAGAGGGGATAAAGTTATCAGGCCCTTGCAATGTGGTTAGTGTGACAGAGGAGCTGTAGTTTAATTTTATTTCATTTTGATTTGAAAGTCAAAAGAGCAGAATAGACACCATATCAGATGACCCAGGACTTGGTGAAGTCGTTGTATCCCCCAGTGCTTTCAGCTGCTAACTTAGCTTTCCCGGGGCCCAGAATGAACTCACTATCAAATAACTGTGTGAGCATCCCCTGACCCACAACCACAGGACACTCGGAAAGCTGAAGTGGTTCTGACAGGCTGTGATGGTCACATTTGTGCAACTTTTTTTTTTCTGGGCCATGGTGTACCCAGAGTTCCACAGAGTTTCCAATGGTGTTTAGAACAATTCTGGAAGGAAGAAGCATTTCAGCTGATGGCCTGACTAAAGAAGCCATCTCCTCAATGAGATGGCCCTCGTGCAATCTCCTCAGGTACTAGACAAAAGGACATGGTAAGGAGGCAAGAAGGAACAAACTCAGCTGCCTGCATCAGCTGGACAATGGCTGTCCCTGCTTAGTACTCCAGGTTCTCTGGTCTAGTGCCTCACTAGACACTGCACGGTATTGGTTACTTTTCTCATCCGTGACAAAACACATCTCTGAGCTCTATGTGAAGAACACAGTTCCGAAGGGGGGAGTAGACTATGATGAAGTCATGGTGACTAGAAGTATTTTCTCTACAGCTGTGAGAGCATGAGATGGTGGCCTCCTGCCTCCTGACATATCAAGGAGCAGATGGTATGACGGGAAGGAGCCAGGAAGAATATAACTCCAAGGAGGTCCCCTCTGGTACCCACTTCCTCCAGCTAGGCCTACCTCCTGTTGCTTAGCAGTTAACTCCAAGACAAACCTCCATCATGGAGGGAAGACCTCGATGAAACATTCCATCCATTAGAAGCAGGAAACAAACAGTTGAAAGGTATCAGGAAGTCCCTGAAACTCAGCATAACCACTAGACCCCTCCTTCCCCCAGAGAAAGCAGTAAGACTGTTGAGAGTCACTCTCAGGCCAGAGACCAGCTGAGCTCTGTCAACAAGGCTGACTCTTAGCTAAACTAAGTGTCTCGGGAAGGTAAAGGCCAGCCAAGCTGCTGGAAGAGACTCAGACCTGAAAGTGACATTACTGGGCCTGTCATTCTGCCTGCAGTGTACAGTAGACTCAAGGTTTCCAGCTCTCTTGAGCTGTCTGTTACCCATGTTAGGGTGAGCTTTTGGTGATGTAGCTTTGTTGTGTCTGGTGCTATAGGTAACCCTTCACTCATAATCTAGTACATAACCCCCCAAAAACCCCACTGATTCACCAGGTTGGTGGAACCCTTACTGTGGATATGTTGGTTCCCTCTCTGAGGTGAATAGTGTCACACTACAGCCTTTTCAAATAGGTCACGAGCTGGGAACCAAGCATCCAAACCACATGGGCCTGTCAGGGGTATTTCAGATAAAAAACCATTACACGTGCCACCTGTCTCCAGGTCCTCCTGCTCTCTGGCCTCCTGGAGCATGAGACTGATCATGTGATTTCTCAGTTTCAATAGTCACATGAGCCGGTCCCTTAACGTGTCTATTAGTTCCATTTTCAGGGATGACTCTAATTTACAGGCTAAATCAGATTCTCAATGCAGGTCCCAGTCCCTGGAAGCCCTCCGTGGTTTCTACTGCCTCTTCTGACTGTCGTGATGCTAGTGTGTTACCAGGGGTGGGAATCTAAAGAATCAGGTTGTAGTTTATTGAGATAATAATGATGCTGACTGAGAGCTCTGAAGTTAGACTGCAGCATTGAAACTTGGGCTCTGTCACCTCCATGACTCTTCTGGGTTCCATGTTTCTTTCTTTTTAAAAACTTGTAGTTGGGCTTTCATTTTATTACGCTTAGATGTTAATTAGGAAAGGGATATGTACTTCATAAACAGATCAATATAGAAGCCAACCCTTAGAAAAATGAGCCGTCACTAGACTTCACTTCATGCTTCTATTTGTGCACTGATGTAAGACAAAGGCCAATAATAGCACACCAGAAACTTCAAGAGAAACCAAGTATATCCACTTTTATATTTAAAAAATATTCTTTCGCAATTTTACACATACATACTTTCATCAGTTTCTTTTCCTATAAAACGAGGGCAATAAGAAAGCCTGATCGGGTTGTGATGGATACCTGCAGAGCTGAAGAGCACACAAAGACCCTTGTCATGCAAGCTCAGTCTCCATGGGTTCCAGGCACTGCTGTACTCTGTACCCGTTATCATCCCCAGTCCAGTTAAAAACTGATACTACTCTTCTTCACATAACTGTAACAGATACCAGAGGCTGGCAAATTAGAGAAACAAAAAGGTTTATTTTATTTCATAGTTTAACAGGTTCAGTCTACGGTGAGTTGGCTCTGTGACTTTGGGTCCTATGACATACATAACAAAGTCTTCTCTCTCATACCCAGGAAAGAGGCAAAGACGCAGAGCTGGAGCATATCCCCAATGACCTGGATACCTTTTATTAGGCCCCACTGCTTAAAGCTCTGCACCAGCCTCCAGTTGAACCACACTGGGGACCATGCATTTAACACATGAGGGATATTCAAGATCTAAACCGTAGCTCCGCCTTCTGTCGCTGAAGACACTCACTGGTGATGCCAGCTCTCTTCAGGAGGGCAGACCAAGGAAAGAAAAACACACAACCAGAGACAGGATACCCAAAGTCTTAAACAGCCCCGTGGGAGTCTAGAAGAGAAGAGGTGGACACAAACCTAAATTCTCCTCACAGCAGGGAGAGACACAGTCAGCAGAGAACCAGAGGTCATGGACTGTGCTTGCACACTTGAGCACACAGGGCCCAGGCCAGGGCCCTTCTCACAGGGCTCCAAGCTGGGCCCTGGAAGTAAGGACAAAGGGGCTTCTGGGAGCAGAGCAGGCACCTGCTCAAGATTTGGGAAGTTCCCCACCCAGTTCCCCTTCAGGTCCACGGTGGCGCCCAGCTGTGTAAGGTCCAGCTGTCTTCTGAGCCTGCGACCTACTTTATTTGAATCGGAGAGGAAAAGGAGCCAGTTTGTCTCTTCAAAGATAGTTCAGGGACTGACAGGATGGTGAGACCCAGGGAAAGGAGGGGCCGCAAGATCCCAGAGGCCATCGTATTCTGAATTCATAAGGTCACACTTTACAGCCCTATTACTCCCACGGCTGATAAGCCCTGTCAAAGATCTGCTGTCTAATTTCTGCATTAACTTTCAAAAGGCTTCTGTATTTTTCTTATAATGAAAGCCACAAGGAACAACGTGTGACCAATAAATTAAAGAGGTAGAAACAGATTTTTTTAAAAGTACTTTGTGCATACAGAACTATACATATGAAGCAAGCAAATTGTAAGTTAATGGGATCTGTGGGAAAAGGGTTCCAGAAAAGATACTCATATCAGGGCATATTTGGGCTGAACCTATAGTGAGGAAAGAGAGGAATCTCCAGATTTAAAGAGACTTTCACTCTGTGTGGTACTGACACAAGTCACCACCTAAGACTTCACCCCTAAAATTCAAATCCTAAGCCATTTGGTTTAGGTTTCCAGTGTGCAGTGGGTTCATGTTGCTTTATTTTACCTTGATTAAAAGAAAAAAAAACAAGCAAACAAAAGAACCCAATATATCTGCCTACTTAGCAAAGTTTTCAGTTCATAATATACCACTGATGATTGATTGTTGACTGAGTTTTCTGTCCTGCCCATGTCCTGCAGCCATTAAGTCCCAAAGAAATCACACAGAGGTCTACATTAGTTATAAACTGATTAGCCTAGTATCTCAGGCTCTTCTTATTAACTAATTCTTACATCTTAAAATTAGCCCATTATTCTTCTCTGTGTTTGCCACATGGCTTGGAAGCTGGGTCATGACTACAGGCTGAAACTTCCCTCTTCCCAGAATTCTCGTTGCCCAGCCTCTACTTCCTGCCTGGCCACCCTGCCTATTTTTCCTGCCTCTCTACTGGCCAATCAGTGTTTTATTAAAAAATTAATATAAGTGACAGGATACAGACCATTGTCCCCACAGCAACTGATGACTCAACACTGCCCAGCACATTCCTGAGACTTAATCATCTTGTGAAAGTAAACATTTCGCTCTTGATTATCAATGTTCTCCTCCCTCCAAAGCCCCAGTGACCATTATTCTATTCTGAGTCTATGATTTAAACTCCCAAGTTATCTGACATATTTATATAAGTAAATAAGACATTTTCTTTCTTCTGTGATTGGTTAATTTCACTTAGCAAGATGTCCTCTAGTGTCACCCGTGACATGACATAATGTGGGATTTCCTTCTCAAGCCTGCATAGAATTCTATCATGTATTTCATGACTAGCTGACTCCCAAAATATTTAAGATGCTACTTCAACTCAATAGCAGATACAAATAAATTGATTTAAAAATAGTCTTGAAGCCCCCTGTGGTGGCACACACCTTTAATCTCAGCACTCAGGAGGAAGTGACAGGCAGATCTCTGTGAGTTCAAGGCTAGCCTGGTCAATGAAGCAAATTCCAGGACAGTCGGGACTACACAGAAAAACCCTTTCTCAGAAAACCAAAAACCAAAAACAAAATAGAAATAAAAATGGCCTTAAATAGATGCTCCTCTGAAGAATACAAGTGAGTGACTGACCAGTGGATGCAGCGGGATTCTGTGCCCTTCGCCTGCAGGAAAATACCCACCAAAGCTACGGTGAGCTACAGCCTCACACCTGTTAAGACAGCAGTCAAGAAACAAGCTCCGGCAGGAAGATGGACCCCTTGTCCCTTCTTGGTAGAATGAAAACTGGCACTGCCACTTTGAAAATAGTGCAGAAGCTTCTCAGATTTAAGACGAGGTGTCTGGGGCTCATCAAGTCAATGCTTACTGCTCAAATGTGAGGTCTTGAATTTGCGTTTCCGGCTTCCGTATTTAAAAAAAAAGGCTGAGAGTGGCCATACATACCTGCAGTCCTAGTGCAGGAAGGCAGAGATGGAAGGACCCAGAGTCTCACTGGCCAGTCAGATCTAGCCAACTGATGAGCCCTGGGTTCCGTAACAATGGTGATAATGATAGTGATAATAATAACAATAACAATAATAATAACTTGCATAAATAAAGTAAAGAGTGGCTGGGAAAACATCTAATATTGATCCCTGGCTCTAACAGATACACTCAGAGGTGTGAACACTCCCCCACACGCATAACTACACCGCACTGTGCACACACAGGTAATAAATAAGTATCTTAGAAAGTTAATTGTGACCATTCCACAGGTCCATTTGTGGGCATACACACATGCCATACACATACACGCACAAATTAAAATGAAAACATTGTACTAGCTATTGTATAAACGACAGCTGTTCAATGGAAATTTTGATTTTGCATTAGTTATTGTATAAAATGCAACTGTTCGTGTGTGTGTGTGTGTGTGTGTGTGTGTGTGTAGGTACGTAGTGGGCAAGTGCATGTCTGTATGCCAAGGGGCATATGTGGAGCTCAGAAGACAACTTTCAGGAGTCAATCAGTTCTCACCTTCAACCACGCAGACCCAGGGATTGAACTTGTGTCCTCTGGCCTGGTGGCAAGGCCCTTTTCTCATTCATCTTGCTGGCCTGGAATCTTGAAGAGCTATGAGCGACTCAATGCTCACTGGAGTATTGTTCACAGTAACCAGGAAGGGAAGCAAGGCTGTTCAAGTTCTCTGATAGGTTTTTGGGATTAGCAGAAATTTACTCCCCAGACTGTCTGCACACACTTGTATACTTGTATATACTTGTATGCCGCTCTCTAGGTTGAAAATGTAAAAACCAGGGAAAGCTAGGATTTTCCACCCATTGGAAGCTTTCAACTCAAGATATACAGAAAGCATACACATCTGGAGGCTCATCTTGCTCTCAGCTCAACTAAGAGGCTCTTGAGACAGCAAGGCAGGGTCCTTGGCATGAACTGGGTCTGGAGATGAAGCAGGCGCCAGCAGGAAGCAGAGCAAGGCAACCCCCACCCCAGCACATATCACCGCCTGGCGATGTTTGTCTTTGTTTCTATAGGTATTTATTTGTGTTTTTCCCTGACTGTTTTGCATGTCATTGAAAGTTAAAGGAGACTTATTGCATGTCCTAAAGAGAAGCAGTAAAAATAATTTAATCTATTTCTTTCGTGCCTGGATGTATTAATTCTTGCTTACATAACAAAATACAAAAAACCCGCCAACTGTAAACACGGAGTCATCTGGAATCAGATTATACATGAATAATGACACACGTTTTCATCTAAGATGTGGGAGAATCTAGTTTTACTGCCAGTGTCTCAAAAAAATGTTTTTTTCCAAAGGAAATTACTCAGAATGCAATAAAAAAAAAACTCTGCTCTAAGAGGATTAATTTACCTTTTGTGTCATGAGAAAAAAATGCAAACAATATCTCACTTCTCTATTGAAAAAGACAACTTCCAAGTTGGGGTCATATGGAAGGGTCACATGGCCTCCATTTCCTGCTGCCCAGACACTCTCCCCTTTCAGCATTTTCAGGGGCTCCTCAGAATCTCTGGGGAGGCCTGATATTTCAGGGGAAATGCTGCTTCCTTCTCCAACTTTGAAAGCTCTTCCTTTCCATGTGCCCCCTTCTTCCATGGGGTCCCTTCTTCTTGCAGTATCTGACACAGAGTCACTAAATGGGTAAAGCAGGAAAGTCATCAGCCTAGGGGATCTGCCTCTTCTCCAGCACCTCCTCTACTCTTACTTTGAACTTATTTCCTGACATTACCATCCCTGGTCAATCTCAGGATGAAAAGAAGTGCCCATCTGATAGGACAGGTCTAGGAATGGATGGGTGGACCACACTCAGCACAGTGGGCAGTAGACGCCAGCTTTCTAATGTGAGTCCACTCACCTCTGGACTTCATGTCTCAAGATAAGATTTCCATTTAGAAACAGCACATTGTTCCCATCTCTGTCCTTCTCATAAGGAGAATCACCCTCCAGTTGCCTCAAGGACTTTGCGAAGATCAGTCTCGTTGCTTTTTATTCATTCACCTTTACCTGTGTTGAGTTCTAGACCAAAGAGTTGGAAGGATTCCCTTTAGCACTCCAGTCATCCACCCATCCATCCCCTCAGCTACGCACACAACACATATTTACCAAATACCTATGAAAGCCAGGTGGTGTAGTAGGCCCTGAAATAAAGATGTGAGGGAGACGCAAGGCTCCTTGCTCTCACGATTCTTCACCTTGCAAGCAGGCAGGTACCACAGAAGCCAACAAATTGCAAATAATGTGACCAGTTTATTCCAGTTTGACCCAGGCTGGGCCAATATTATCACTGAAATCCAGCATCCTGGGAGACCTCTCCATCCTAAAAGACCAGGACACTGGTCACCATGGGCACAAAAGGCATGAAGAGAAGAGATGCCATGGCTGCATCCAGTTGAAGACGTGGTCCACTCTCAAATGTCCCAGGTGGCTCACCAGAGGAAGCAGCCCTCCTGAAAGCCACAGATGGTGGACGGACTAAGGAAGCAAGGTAGAATTTCCGAGACCATCAAGGAAGACTGTGCATCCTTCTGGACGAATTATACTTCCTTAGTAAGGCCAAGAAAACCTTGCAAGAGTCAAAGCAAGGATCCTGGACCGAAGATAAACTTAGGAAGACAGCACTGGCCGTGCTCTGCAGAGAATAGATGGGAAGCAGAAGGTGTCCTGAGGGACAGTTGATAGTGGCCTGGGCCTGGGCAGAGGGCAGAGGGCAGAGGGCAGAAGACAGGCAGAGGGCAGATCCAGGGTACACTTGGAGTAGAATATACAGAATTGATCTGTACTAACTGACTGATAAAGGACAGCTTCTCCCCAATGGGACCACTTAGACAGGTCATGGGACCAGTTTCTGAGGATCAGCCTGTCTCGGCCAGAGTTCTCAACAGTACCTATTACACATGCAGGAGGTACGTGTGTTGACCTGCTCTCTGGGTATACCCACACTCCAGAGACACACACCGACACACATGGAGGTAAGTGTAGGGAGCGTCAGAAAAGAAATACACACAGAGCCCAGAGGACACTGACAACGGGTACCAGCTATGCCCCCAGATTAGAGAAAAACCCTGAGAATGTAAAATGCTTTCTATTCTTCAAACATGGAGAATGATTAGGTGCCAAGTGAGATGCTTCTCTGGAGGACCCAGTAGGGTATAGGGGCATCAAGTTGAGCAGAACTCAGTCACTTCGTTAGCTCAGGATGGCCTCACGGGTCTTGATCTTATTCCGTGGGTTGTCGTGTGATGCCAACAGTGATGGCAGCTTTACCAGCTAAACCTTCCCATTGACTTCTTCACGACTCTGACACACCTCCTCCAGCTTTGGATCACTGCTTTGCTGTTCTGAGACACAGGGCTCCCAGGTCACCTTGGCTTTTCCATGCTCTGGTTCCAGAGTCAACTACTCCTTTTACAGAACTCCTGGTCGGGGGGTTTTCAGGCAAAGAATGGAGATACCAGAAGCTGGTCAGTCTGGAAGCAGGGGGATGCAGGAAGTCCGACAGGATGAGGTGGTAAAGGTAGGTTGGGGAAGCGGGATTAAGAGAGCATGTTGTCGGAGAGTTTCCTATTTTAGAAGTCTCTCTCACGGGGCACAGGTATAAAAACCCAAATCTTGGAATGCTGAAACCCCATTCAGCAGAATTTCAGGAGCATGGTGAGACCAAACATTGGTCTCTGGTTTGGGCAATCAGTTTCTGAGGTGGTAACCCTCCAGACCTAGCAGCTCTTGATGATCTGCACCTTCTATTCTAAAGTAGATTCTTAATTTCCAAGCACAAAAAGACCCATTATTCTCATGACCCAGTCCTCCTCAAAGCCATGCACACAGTGGAAGGTCCGGACACACCCTCTGGCTAACTGACCCCAGAATGGCTAAGTCAGCAAAGGCAGCTGGCACTGATACACAAATTGAGTATTATTGAAAACTCCTTGTCATTTTATTTAAAAATAAAATAACACTTATTGCTGGGGAGCCCCGTGTAGTCTGAGCTCTTTATTAAACCCCATTGAATTAGTTCTTTCAAGCTTTGCAGGAAAACGCAGGCTCTGCCCCCTTTCCAGCTGAGAAAGCTGAGGCCTACATTAATGTTGCTGATGAAGGGAAGAACCTTAACTCCACTCGGGTGGAAGACTACTTGGGGCTGAGGGTAAACCAACCACTCCCTGGTTGCCTAAAGTGCTCCCTGTTGGCTCCATTGAATACGGATTAGTTGGGCCTCTATTAAGTATTCGTTACTGAAGAGAGAAGGATTAACAGAGGGAAGCAAAATAAACCAGGGACCAGCTCTCTCCTGAAAGCATTTAGTGAGGACAGGTTTCAGCTTTAACTTGCCATGAGTCACAATGTTCAGTAGTTTCTTGAAGGGCCACATAACCTGGGAAAGTATGCTGGAGTAGCAGTCTGGGTCACTGAGTTCAAGTCCTCACTGTCCCACTTCAGTGTGACAGTGACATGGGCCTCAAAGGGATGGTGTGCAACACCATGCCTAAGACACTTGGACTCGAGCGTGGCCATGACACAAGTGTCCCCGTGAGGTCTCAGAAAGCTTTACTAGCGCGTAACTGACGCACAAGCAACTGTCCCTGGCAAGGCTGCTTCTGTGGAAAGTTCTGTGTCACCCCGGCACACCTGAGGAAGTCCTGCTATATCGAGAGACAGCCATAGTGTCCTCTTCGGTGTGACCGCTTCTTCGCTGCTGTGCTGTGGAGGCTCATGGTCTCCAGGGAAATGCTGGGGGTGACATATACTCATTACATCTGAAAGTTTTATATTATCATTAGGCATTAAAGCCACTTGTTGGGTTGGATAAGGTACCTAGAAGGTCAGGCTAAAATAAATAAACAAACACATACATAAATAAAAAATATATACATTTAATTTTAAAAAAAAGGAAGGTACAGTTGGGAGAAAAAATACATAACTGGAAAACAAAAAACCTCTCCTTAGAACTCAGCACTGTGACCCCGTCAGGCAAGCAGATGGTGAGGGGCTGAGCTGTGCTCATGGTCTCATTGGTCCCCGCTGGCGCCCAAGGTCTCTGAATTTCGGATGTGTCCACCCAGAGGGTGAAAAGAATTCTTGGCAGCATCCCGCTCCTTGACCAGCCAAGGGTCTCAGTGAAGGAAAGCAGACTCCCAGAAGGAGGGAGGGCAGAATCTGGAGGTTGGTGCCAAGGCAGAGACATCCCCCTTCCTTGAGCAGCTTTGATGGGGTTGCCAAGTCACCGCCTCCCCTCTGCAATCTCAGCCTTCATGTTTTAAACGAGTCTTTCCAAAAAAGCACCAGTGGAGACTACCAGAAAACGAACAGTAGATGAGGCGGTTTTGTCAAGGCGATGTTCCGCGGTGACTGGCTGCTTTTACAGATAAGATATCTTCTCACCTTTCATAAATGTCAGACTGGAAATAAAAACGACAGGGTAATGAGGTCTCCTTTCTTCAGCAGCGAGCACGCACCTACTAATTAACCCGAAGACCACTAACAAATGCACTGTTTGGTGTTTCTGCTGCAACTGTCACACGGGCGAATAGCTGGGACGCAAACCACCAGGTTCCCTTACCTTCTGCTATCTTAAAAATATTTTAAATGGCCTTGGTGACTCAACATGTATCCACTCGTTTAGCATACGTTTGCATAGTACCCGCTGTGTGCGGAGTGTCTTCTCAGGGCAGGGCAGGAGGCTGGGTGTTGAGTAGAGTAAAAACTCTGGTACCCAACAGCTTGAGATTTGAACTTTGGTCCAATCATCAGACATACAGATTGGTGGAACCATCCTCCTCGACTCAGGCAACACAGTGACAAAGCCATCACCTCTTTATGAGATGCTAAGATGCTACAGCAAGTGTCCAACAGATGGGAAGTGGTACTTAAAGAAGAAGAGGGTCAAGGAGAAGGAGGAAGAAGGTTGAAGTGGAGTGAACCAAAGAAAGGAAAGAAAGGACCACACATGAGGATGAGACAGAAAAGAAGATGGGATCTGGGATCTTGGACTTGGCCTGGCCGGGTGAGAAAGACTGACATAGGGAAAAAATAGCTAGAGTGTCGTTATGAGTCAAGCTATCACACACACACACACACACACACACACACACACACACACACTATGTTGAAGCTCCAGCTCCTGGTACCTCCAATTCATGGCTTTTAAAGAGGTGATTAGAAAAGAAGACTTACAGTTCCTAGCTTGTGCCCTGCCAGTGTGACTATGCCTTTGTGGGTAGAAATTGAGACACAGATACTTACCTGCTCACCAAGGGAAGGGCATTTGGACCAAGGTAGCTCTCCCAGGCATCAGGGCCAGTAGAACAGGGCAAAGTTTGCAATTAAAAAGAGACAGGCGAGATCTTTTGATTTTAGTTCTTGCTGCTTTTGAGACTGGACCTGCTTTTATAGCTCAAGCTAGCCTTGAACTCTCAATCCTCCTGAATACTGATATTACAAGTCTGGGTCACCACACCCAGCAAGACAAGGGTATTCAGGTGAGCTTGGATGAGCGAGCTGTGGGTGTTGAAAACTAAGGGTCTTGGGTGATTCCCAGGAGCCATCATTGCCAGGGTTAGCAGCAAAGCGGCCTTTTCCTGGTCCTGGAATTGCTTCACACAGCCTGGTGGGAGCATGCTGGCTTAAGTCCTCACAGTGTATTTATGCGTAGACAGAATCCTTCGCGTACAGGTGCCTCTAGCACCTGCTCCTCCTTGGTCTGCCTATACCTATCTTAATGAAGCTTAAACTCTGATAAAGGTATGAAGACAGACAACAGGCCACAGTCGTCCCTCTATCCTGATAGCCGATGGGCTTGGGGATAACTGTGGATTCCAACCTACAGACACTCAAGTTCCTCTCATAACATGGACAGTGATTACATATAACCTACACACAGGCCCCTGTATATTTAAATCCTCTCTGGGTGACCAATAAAAATTCACGGTAAGTGCCATGGAAATTGGATGCAGTGTGTTATTCGAGAGATAACAAGAAAGAAATTCAAACAGGGTCAGCATAATAATTTTAAAAATTATTGTCCATTGTGGTTGGGTGAATTCCACGGAATCTGAAATCCATAGCTATGGAGGGCCAATCAGAAAACAAAGCAAGAAAAGAAGGTTACGGTGGGAAAAGATGACGGAAATGATATTGAGGAAGGGTGTGGCACTTGCCCTGTGATCCTGTGAGCCTGAGAAGCGATTGACTGGCTAAACAAAACTAGACTGCTTTACTTCAGAGTTTGCCAAACTCTTACTTTTTTTGGCCAGGGTTTACTGAGAAACTGAGGCAAGAATTTCCCAACCATGACGGGTTCTGTTCCAATGAGAACAGATTTAAGGAGACATCTGGAGGAGAAGGTACCCATCTCATATACTCAACAGCTTGAAGAACTGCATGCCAGTGTGGGATGTGCTAGATGATACTCAAGACTGTGGGGGGTAGGGTGTGGTGCCGCAGTGAAGGTACCCTCGGGATCAGGGGGTGAAGAACTGGCTTGATGGGGACACCCATCTCGGTGACTCTATTCCAGTCCTAGAATTGGGAGTGCCACCTGCTGAACTCATGAAGAAGGCTGGGTGGCCACATGCAGCCTGAGCCTGTTTGCAGCTTTGGGTCTTTCTCTTCCCCGCCCCCAGTCCCTCACCCTCTTAGCAAACAACTCCAGTCCCCGCCCCCCCCCCCCCCCCCCCCCCCCCCCCCCCCGCAGCAACTCTGGATGTCCTGGCGGCATTTCTGAGTGTCTGGGAACCTGTTCTCATGTTGCCTGGTACTAGTTCCTCTGAGCCCCTTCAAAGTGAACTCCCCAGCCTGGGTGCCCCTGCCACACCCATAGCAGCTTTCAGGACTTGTCACCTAGAACACTGGCCAGTGGGATGCAGACAAAGCCAGAGTCTAGGTGTCCATCGCTCCCCACAGTCCACTCTTCTTACATCGCAAACGACCCGGTTGATTGGTTCCAGCAACCAACGTCCCCTGGCAAGACCAGCATTCTGCTGATGTCACCCGGCCTCACACAGGTGTCCTACTCAGAGTATCCTCTGCGTTAGCCCTTTGGACTTGGGGACAGGGCCCCCTTCCTTTCCAATTCTCTGCACCTCCTACCCAACTGCTTTTCTTCCCAGTCTCACTAGAGATTGTCCCAGGCCTCCAGACTGGTTTAAATGTCCCCACACTGCTGGGGGAAGTAACTGCTCAGGGTAACTTTTCTCCCAAGATGTCCCTGACCTTCTGTAGTCTAGTGTGCATGCCCAGGAGGGAAACTGCATGTTTCTACTCAGCTCCATCCAAGTCTTTACTGTAAACATATGTGGAAAGACGGTCCTAACTCCACCCATAGTCCATCAGTCTCTAAGCCTATGGAAGGCCTGTGAGCTACTATTTGCAATACACCCCAAATGCAAGGCCCATCTCGTAGATAATTAGACTGTTCCTCCTCAGACCCCTGAGACTGCATTCTGGCTCCTGGGCATGCTAGCTTGGGACTTGTCACTTAAATGTGACAGAGCCCAAGTATCTCCTTCTCTGAGGCTCCTGCCTCCTACCAGGCGCTTCCTGAATCACCCTCCTCAGAAACAGTGTGTTCTGAGATTTTTTAAAGCTTTCCATAAAAACATAGAATTATTTTTTTTTATTTGAAATTCATTTTCAGTCTTCTTTTATAGATCTGTCATTTATACAAAGGCTGGAAAACTTTCTAAGATCAGATATAATTTATGAGCCCCTTCTTTTAAGGCATAATGTCATCTTGAACATTAAAATGATAATGGCTGGAGGGACCCAGTGTGTCAATGTCTCTCTTCCAGGGGTGGGAGTGTGGGGGAATGTGGGTGGGGGTTGTTCTGGTTTCTCTGAGGCAAGTCCCTGCTGCTCCTGAGCACAACCCTCCCTGGGGCTCTCAGGAAAGGGAGAAAATGGGGGGGGGATGTTTCTTACAATTGTGAGGTAAAAATACCAGTAAAAAGTAGTTTGCGCCTCACAGTAGAGAAAAAGGCCTTGACAAGTGACATAGTTCTCAAATTAGGCTTCGCTTCTGAGGAAATATGCTTTAAGGTGGTTGCGGACAGTGTACTGCATGGTCCTGCGGGTCCTTGGCTCAACAGTGGCACGTTTCTTAATATTGAGTCTGTGTATTAGCATAATTTCATCTCAGGTTAAAACAAAAACAAGAACCAAGCAGCAGAGCGCCTAAGCAAATTGTCTGAAGCCGCAGCTGGAAACCGGCTAAGACAAAGTTTGGAGCCCCGTGGATGTGTGTCTCGTTCTGTCTGCCTTCTCAAAGGATCTAAACGTCCGTTTCTAAGTAGTCTAAATATATTGGCTTTGTTTGTCTATCCAATAGGAGATGACTTTTAATGTTCTATAGTTCTATGTTTAAAATGATGAAAAGATCCCCCCCCCCTCCCCCCGACAGCTCCCAACTGTGGACAGTATCACCTGCCATCCTAAGCTGCTGAGTCACCTGCAGTGGGTTCTCAAGCCCAGCTTTTCTGAGTCCTGGGACACAGTCCCTTCCCTGTTCCACAGTGAAAGTGGTTGGGGGAAGAGGAGAGGCCTGCCTTTGAAATACCCCAAGGAAGACTACAGTGTCTGATGACAAGATCCCAAGTCTCAGGGTTCAGTTTGATCCTCCCTGAAGCCACTCTCCACACACCTGTCAGAAGTGACCTCAGCTCAGGCCCTGCACCCTCACACACACTCTTTGGGAGGAGTTGCTACTTGAGGTGTTGCCAGAGCTTCTTCCCAGAAGCTGTAGTCCTGGTAATCAAAGTCACGGGACTGGGCTATCCTTTCCTCTCTTCTCCCTCCTCCCCCGCTGCCATGGATGTGGGAGGCCCTCTTGCTGCTCTGCCTCTCCCCATTTTCATCAGTTTGTCAGTACCCAAACCAGCTGTCGGCTCACAAGATGATGCCCAGGAGCACTGGTTTGCGTCTGAATCAAGGGCAACAACTGTGAAAACTATTTTGCCCTTTAAGATTCTGAGGGTGTGGGCCCTAACCCAAAGTCCCCAGAAATTCCGCACTCAGAAAGCATACTTCCGGCCACCTGCCCTGCCCCACCCTTCCAGAGTCAGCAAGATAAATGACACCCTAAATATACCAGGGATGGCATCCTCAGAACAAACACTGACGTAGGAAGATTGCCTCAGGTTTTGCCCTGGGAGAAGTCACATGACTCCATCAGATCAATGAATGCTAATTGCCAAGCAGGCTTAGATGTTTGGAGCAGAGAGATGGAGTACCACGCCATCCCACACCTCTTCGGAAACACCCTTTCCATGAGTTAAATGCAAACGAATTTCTAAAAATACGTGCGGATTAAATTCCCACTAAAAAACATTCATGATCTTTAACTTTTAAAGGGAAATGGCCAAGGGCCAAGTGCATTGTGGTCTGGGCCAAACCCAGGGGAAGCGGTTCTGGCCTGTGTACACCACACACCTGGGGTCCCATGAGAGCGTGTGTGTGCTAGAAGCTGTGGGACCCTGAGGACACCCCAACCCCTTGGCTACCACCCAGCCAAAATCCATGCATCCTCAGTACAGGGCTGTAGCACAGCCAAGGACAGATGTCACTCAGGCACATGGTTCTTCATTGTAGCTAAAAACCTGAAACCAGTTTCTTGGTTTCTTCTCTGAGAGTCAGAAGAGCAGCGTTTGAACAAGGCTGTAGCAGACAGACCCAGGCTCACCGCCTGTTTCCCACCGGTGGGATGAGATTGAGATTCTGTGCCCACATGGGCCACATCTTACAGATGTTGAATAGCCTGTTGTCACCCCAATAGGCACAAGATGACTTTGACACTCAGTGGCTATACTCTGTTGGGCACTGTTGTGGACTGGGGACTGTGTTAGAAACTTGACCCTATCAGATGCCTTATCAGAGTGGCCATCAGTGAGGAGCTTTATATCCAACAGCATGGGGACAGGCCTAAGGCCCTACAGCTCACTGCTAATGGTTAAGAGAAGGAACAGTACACAGAACACAGACCTGGTTCTAGGCCATCCAACACCTCTTGCAAAAACATGGTTGTGAGTCAAATACAGATGAATAAAGGAACCCATGTGGGTTTGACTTCCCCTAAATCAGGAGTGAAAGCAGTCAGGGAGCTTGGCACACTCTTGATGCCATAGCTGCAGCCCCCTAAGCACCTTGTTAGACTGCAATTGGAAACCCACACAACATTCTGGAAGAGACACCTGCGTGCTCCTGTTCCTTGAGACACTAGTCACAGCAGCCACATTATGGAACCTGCCCTGGTGCCCATCAGTGAATGATGCATAGAGAAAAGGAGGAGAATACATGCCAGGGAGGACTAGTCGGCCACAGAAAAACAAAGAAAGCTGATGGGGTTGGGAACATAAGGTTAGGCAAGATAAGGTAGTCTCAGAAAAATAAATGCACCATCTTCTTCTTCCCTATGTTGAATTTGGATTAAAGCAAAGTACTAGAAAGGACAGGAAAGTAGAAGAGACTCTTTGCGAAGAGAGAGAGGGCCAGCAGAAAGCAAAGAAGAAGCAACGGAGGTGAACAGGACCAGAGTATGTTATAGATATATACAAAAACTAACACTTAAACTTTTTGTTCTATAAAATTAATATGAATTAGCATGTTAATAAAAGCAGGAAATGCAAGACTGGAGAGATGGATGAGTAGTTGAGGGCATCCCTGCTCTGCCAAAGGGTCTGAAGTCAGTCCCTGGCTGTTAACTCCAGCTCTGGGGGACCCATCCCCTCTTCTGAACAAAGAAGGCATCTGCATTCACCTGACATACAGACACACATACACATAAACATACACACAGGCACACAGACAGTCTCACACACACACACACACACACACACACACACACACACACAAATGCATTTTTAAAAGAGATACATGTCCACACCTGCCAGCAGTGAATAGCAAGTGGGTCATTTACAGAGGTGGTTCTCAACCTGTAGGTCACAACTCCTTTGGCAAGCCTCTGTCTCCAAACATATTTGCATTATGATTGATAACAATAGCAAAATTACAGTTATGAGGTAACAATGAAAATAACTATACTGTTGGGGGGTCAGCACGACATGAGGAACTGTGTTAATGGGGGTGTCACAGGACGGTTGGGAGTCACGGGGACAGAGTGGTGGCAGCTGCCATGCCATCTCTTCCAGGTTCTTCTAGTTCTTCATCAGGTTGCTGCATTCAAGCAATGCTGTATCATTTCCATACAAATCTGAGAGAGCTGTAATTAGACATCTGAGGATATTGGCGAGAATATAATAACTCATTTTAATATTAATTGTTTTTTAATTTGTTTCTCTGGCCTCTTTCTCCTAAGAGGTGTAGCTATTGAGAGTTTGAGTATGCTATGACAAAGGTTATTCTTCCTTCCCTGTTGCACTTTTCCATAGGCCCACCAACTCCATTGCCTCTTGTCACCATGTTAAAATTCACCTATCAGTTACCCGCCTTTCTTATTGGATTCCCAAAGCAAACAGTGTACCTGGCATACCGGTACCCATACTTTGGGTTTCACTTTAAGGCCCCATGTCATGAATGATGACTCCTGCTGTGGAATAATCCTTTTGTCCACTGTAAAAATTTGTCAGTTGAAATGTTTTCATAAAAAGCTGACTGGCCAGTAATCAGGCAAGAATTATAAATGGGAAACCAAACTAAGGATGATGAGATAAAGAAGGGAGGAGTCAGAAGGCACCAGCAGATGCAGGGGAAATGTGACTTCTAAAAAAATGAGGTAACAAGCCATGAGCCACATGACAGAGGGTCAATATGGGTTAATTTAAAGTGTAAGAGTTAGCTAATAATAAGCCTGAGCTATTGGCCAAGCACTTACAATTAGTACTAAGTTTCTGAGTGATCATTTGAGAGTGCTGCCAGCACAGGAAAACTCTACCTATAGGTTCCACCAGTGAAATCTGCCACCAAGAATTGGTAACCAATCACCGTACAGGGGCCTCTTGATGCTCTTAGCTTTCAAGACAGCCACAGGGGAACTCATGGCCAACAGAACACAGAGGACATGGAAAGGCACTCCTGGGCATCCTTGTCCTGAGACCTAACTCTGAAGTCTTCCACAGATGAGAAGATGACATTAGAAAGGACCCTAAAACATTATCTGTTCTCTGTGGAGGATGGGTGCACAGAAGGTCTCATCATAGAGACATCAGTAAGTGGCCATGTTAGGCGACCTTGCCTTCAGAATTGTCAGTGCAAAAGAAAGAAATTCGTGTTTGTTTCCAGTGGTGAGGTCTGGAGCTGCACAAAGAAAGAAGTCAGAGACACTGAGCAAAACCGCTCTAGGAAATGACTGTCTCACAGAGGTGGCTTGGAACTTCCTGGTCTGTGGGGTTTCTGGGAGCCAGTTACCTCAGAGGCTTCGATGGGGATCTAACCTCTATGTTGAGCTTACTATGTAAGCCAAGTGAAACTGATTCAAACCCCGACTAATACTTAGCCTGACTTAAGCCAGAGAGAACAGATTAACACCACTGCATTTAATATTTTGGGTATAAATGGTACTATTTGATGGTTTAGGAGTGCCTACCTTTAGCCATAGCAGGTTGGTTTGGGTCATTTTATAGAGATCCACCTCACTACATGGTTCACCAAGCTGGCGGACCTCAAACTCACCACCCTTCTATGCTGAGTGATAGGCCAAGTGTGCCGTGGAGCTCGGCTGTCTCTGGGTTTTGAAGTCAGCAATGTGTCCTTGTTGGCGCTGACACATGAAGCCATCACTGCTAAGAGGCCTCTGGTACTTGAGCTCTCTCTACTATGGGCATGTTTGGCTTTGCAGATGCCTGTGTCCTACTCTATGTTCTTATCAAATACAGGGCTGTAGACAATGATCCCTGAACACCCACACAGGAGTGAGGCGCTGGCTGCTAAGAGCCAGACATCCTGAAGGCTGGCTCTTCCCTACGGACTGGCCCTATTCCAGGAGGAGGGAACTGGACTGTCTCTGTGCAGGGATTTCAGAAAACCACAGAATGCTTCTAGCTCAGCCTCCCCACATAGTTCTGTTGCTGTCTTGTTTCCCAAAGATGAAACACATTCCTCTGTTCTGAGTTCTATAGACCCCACTCTTTCTTCCTCACTCTGGTTATGAGACTTGAACTCCTCCTGCCCACAGCATCAGCCCCCATCTCTTTGGCATCTAAGGGGCATCCTCTTTGATTCTCTTGAGTCACATGGTGAAAAAAGCCAAAGCTCAGACCTAGGCCTAGCTAACAAAGTTCTTCTGGGTTTGAGTCGCAAAAAGCCTGGGCTGAACCATCAAGAAGAGTTGTTTTCAGACCCCTTGTTCCTGGATACAATTCTTGCTTCCAAAGAGAAAAGAAGGCTTAAGTTCAATCTGAGGAATGTGTGTGCATTCACATGTATGCACGCACACACTTGCATTCACATGTGTGCACATGTGAATATATTGTGCACAAAATATATGTGCACATATTTCTTTTAAACAAGTCCCCAGAGAACAAGTCTACCTATGCAGATGTACCCTCCTATGATCACCAAGTGAGCCTGTCTCTCTGATGGATGCCTACCCCTACCTCTCCAGTGATCGGATTGACACTTGGAAGTCAGTGGGTAACTAGGTGAAAAATCTCTTTTAATTTAGTAGAATCAAGGACCTCTGTGATGCCCCTGCAATTCAACGGGCCAAAATGTTCCTCAGTCTAGACAAGAGGTGGGGAGAGAGAAATGAGAGCTTGGGCATGGGTGGCCTGGTAGCATCTTCATGGCCCATGAGGCCCAGAGTTATTGAATATATAGCTCAGGTCTCCAGGGCTTTCTAGTCCTAACAATCCTCTCATTTCCCTCATTGAGACTTACATTGACAAGCACACACACACACACACACACACACAGAGAGAGAGAGAGAGAGAGAGAGAGAGAGAGAGAGAGAGAGAGAGAGAGAGAGAGAGAGAGAAAGAGAGAGAGAGAGAGAGAGAGAGACACCCCACACCCACAGAGACACAAGTACAGAAATACACACATTCAGAGATATGCACAATGCATTCTCTCCCTCCCCCCTTTCTTTCTGTTTTCACACACACACACACACACACACACACACACACACACACAGAGAGAGAGAGAGAGAGAGAGAGAGAGAGAGAGAGAGAGAGAGAGAGAGAGAGAGACTCCCATACTCTCAGTTACATCTCCTGCTTCCCAACTGTCCTGACCCGCAGCCTCTATGGGACCTTTCCCCGACCTCTTAGAGTCTGCATGTGTCCTACTCAGAGCCAAGTTTTTAACTCCACAAAGTTTGGCTTCACTGAGGGTTTCTTTGAAGAATAAATTCTTCTGTGTTTAAATAGAACTTTATTTCCAGAAAGCAGGATTGAAGTTCAAATGCTTCAGGCTAGAGCTGCGCCCGGAGGACAGCAGTCCAAGGAAGCAAGAGGATGAGCAGCAAAACGTAGACATTGGAACGGGTCAGCAGCAAAAAAGGGGGCTGGGGACAGCTCCAGAGAGACAGGAAAACTCACCTCTGAGGAGCTGAGAGAAGATCCTAAAGCCTTCCCCTGAGGTCTGGAGAACAACCTCCAACCTAGGACCTGCTTCCTCAGGCCTGAGTCTGTGGCGTGTCCCACGTAACATCAGCCTTTGACTGAGTCAGCCAGGAGAGACACTCTCTCTTTTCCTCACCTGCCTGCCTACATGGTTAGTTTACTCGGGGACTGAAGCGGGTTTGGCTTGTGAAACGTGCATATCACAGCTCCTAGCAGCTCTGTGGTTAAAGGGAAGTCGTCTGGCTTGGCTAGCGATCAGAGAAAGCTACAGAGAATCAGCAGGGACACCCTGGGGCTGACCCCGCGTGTCTTCTCCTTGCAGCTGTAGGCCCCAGTTAAAGTGTGGTGGGAAGGGATGATGGAGGCGCTGCAGAAGGCAGCTGCCTGACGACAGTCAACAGGAGACTATGGGATCACCTGCCTTGACCTACTTCCTAGCCTACTCCTGGCCCCTGGGAGGGGCTCTTTGCCCTGTCCCCCACCTATTCAATGTCTTCCACTCAAAGCTAAGGGCTAGATTCCGCGTTAATCTTCAGCTGACTCGGAGGAAAAAAAATCTATGTGGAAACTCTTAGAATAACTCAATAGTTTTGCAAATAAATCAAACAACCTGAGACCCTTTTCCATTTCCCAAAACTTGAGTTCCCAAGGGTATGAGACATGCAACCTAGCTTTAAAAAAAAAAAAAAAAAAAATCTATCTCTTCCTCTTCCATTAACACAGAACTTTGGGCAGGCCCTGAGATAAGGAGTAATTAATCTCTTTTCAATAGCTATAATAGGAGTTCTCAGAAGCAGCTCTGGCCAGAGGATCTATGTCGATGCTGGTTGTGGGGTCTAGGGCAAGGTCTCCGGCTCCCAGGGCTCTAGTTTCTTACTGGTTTTGCACTTGGCCAATCGTTTCCCTACTGTGCTTCCTGGGATGAGTAATGTGGAAGAACATGCAGATAAGGCCCCTGGCTCCCTGCCAATCAAATACAAGCCCGGGACCCATAAGGAACCATTGCATATGCTTTCACTGAGGGGGTTTCAATAGGGTTCAGGGTGTGACTCCCTGACAGAGTGCTTGCCTAGCATAGGGGAGGTCTGGGTCAGAACCTCAGCACAAAAGAAAGGATCATGCTTTAAAATAGTACCAGGGAGGGAGGACAGGAGGGAGGAAGGCAGGGAGAAAGGGAAGGGAGGAGGGGAGGTAGGAAGAGAGGAAGGGAGAGAAACCCTTGGCCTTGGCTTCTAGAATAAATCAGGAAGAAGGGGATCATTTGTAAATGAGAGCACAGACATCCCAGGCACCCTCAAATCCTGACACCCATTCTGCAGTCAGATCATCCAGTCCTCAACAGCCCTTAAGGCAAGGCCAATTTGGGGGTCACTTATATATGACTTCCTTCTGCAGTCAGGTGTTCCGCTCTTGACCTCATCTGACCTTTCCATCTCAATCCCTTCCCTTCTTGGGAGCCTCTCTATGTCCAAATTTCTGGTGATTGCACCTTAGCTGTCTCTCAGGGACTAAGGCATACATTCCTTGACGTTACAGCTCATGTCTAATATCATTACACTCCAGTGCCCTCAGAACGACAAGCAATGCTGCCGGCTGCTGCCCCAAGATGCACCTTGACAGTTGCCTGCAAGTAAAGCTTTGCCTCAGTTTTCATTCTATCGTATTCCTTAGCTAATCAACTGAGAATCTCTTAGGTAATTCTTCAACCAAATATTTATTGAGCACCTCATTGGTTCCCACCTTGACAGTGGGAAGGTTACAAAATGGTGTCAAACAGTCCCCGTAGATGGAGAACTGAAGATTTTTGCTTGTTTTGAGGAACAATGTTTAATACACCTGAATCAAGAAAAAGGATGCGATCAAAACAGAGCACAATACCAACCAGTAGAGACCATATTCAAGAGCTCTTTTTAAAATCTGTACCATAAAAGCAGAGCAACTGGAGAAGATTTCCTATTCATGCTGGGTCTGAGCAGTCGGTGATAGCTGCATAAGAATCATAGGAAGGCTAGTCCATCTGAGCTGAGCCAGTGTCCAGACAGATTAGCAATGTCTTCCAGGGCAAGGAACGATGGCCGCCCATTCAGTAGACGACATACTCTTTGTGGCCAAGAATAGCTCAATAGGAGACAGTTTTTTCCAATCCAACTAGCGATGGCAAATAGAATGCCATTATTAATAACGATGATGAGGTTTTTCTAGAAATAAATTAATTCTTCCTATATTGCCAGAGAGGCTTGAAAATAGACTGCCAACTTGATAAGGGCCAAGCAAAGTGTCCCCTGGCAATTTTGTCAACTCTGAGCTCATGCTGGAGGGCTAATGTACTAAAGTCCACCTTGGATAGAGAACATACAGGGGAAACTGGGAAAGGGAGGGGAACTGATCTGAATCAATGCCAGTGGAGAAATCTGGGTAAAGGAGTTCTGCCCTCACCAGCGACTCCCCAAGCTACTTGGGCATCATGGGTAAAGAATGTTGTGGGGCACTGATCTTGCTGTCCTCAGACTTGGTTGACTCCAGGTTAGCGAGGCCCCAGGTCAAGTAAAAATACCAATGCAAAGAGAAAGCACAGCGGACTTGACGCACAGAAGCGGCAAGGTCCCGGTATCATATCTTCTTCAGCGCAACTTCTGAGCAGAAGTTAGGTCTCAGCTTTGTCGTGGATTCACTGTTTGTGGCTTCCAAGCATCTATGCTCACACAGATTCCACCACCACTACCTTTTTGAGACAGGGTCTCTCTACGTCGCTGTGTTAGTCATTTTTTATTGAGCAAATCAACTTGAAGGGAGAAAGTAGATCTTGGCTCAGCTTCAAGGTTTCAGTCCGTGTTCGACTCTCTCCAGACAAGCAGAGCATCATAGCTGCTGGGGCATGTGACGGACAAGGCTACTGGAGACTAGGAAGCAGAGGGCCAGAGAAGGCAGTAGGGGCAAGACATACCCTTCAAAGCCACCTGCTCAGTGACTTATTTCCCCCAATCAGGCTCCACTTTCCACAGCACCCATACATCCATTCAATTGTGGATCTCTCAACGGATCAATCCACAAACTAGGTAAGAGCCCTCACGTACCAGCTGCTTCCCCAAATCCCTATCTTTGTCATTGCACTGGGGACCAACCCATCAATATATGAGCCTTCTAGGGGAACATTTCACACCCAACCTGTAACAGTAGTCCAGGTCTGTTTTGAGCTTGAGCTTGTGTTGTCCCGGCTGCTATGGTGACCCTGAACACACAGTCCTCCCACCTCAGCCTCCCAAATTACAGTTGTCCTCCCTGATATTTAGGCCCGAAATCTGAGTGAAACTGATACCCACAGCTGTGTCTCCCCCATCCCGTACCCAAGCCACCCATTAAAGGCCAAAACAATGTCGGATCATTTCCTTAAAAAAAAAGGTCCAAACCAGTGGCTTGGTAAATGATTAGCAATGGACTCCGGGAGCAAGAAAAGCAGTTACCAGTTCCTGTGACCCAAACTGCCCTACCATGTTGGCTTTGTATATCTGGCTGGTGGGAGGGTGTTCACTGGCTGGTACGTAGACAACCCTGCAAACACTGACGCCTCAATCAAGCACCAGAATTACGCTCTGCATACCGAAGCACACCTCTAGACAAATGTCCCTGTCTCCTTAACACCAACAAACACAGCTCTCTACCAGTGAGGAGTCATTCGGCGCAAATGTTTGGCTAAAACCAGAGTTCCACGCAGGGCCAATTGGTATCGCCTTCCAAAGGATCCCATGAAGCTGATGATGTTGACAGCGAAAGCCTCCTCCTGGGAGCGCACACCAGCCCTCAACAAGAGATTTCAGAGCTTGCCTGACTAATAATAAAGAACAGAAACTCAGGTGTCAGTCAAGGCTCCTGATCCACAAATTAAATAGTAAAGAACGAAGAGAAGCCTTCGCAGAGAGCGACCATGCTCTCAAAGATGTCTTACTCTAAAGGCAACTGTTTTTAAAGAGTCACTTATTTTTGTTTTATGTATGTGTGAGTGTTTCCTGCATGTACCTTTGTGTGTTGCATGCACATCTTATGCCTGTATGATGGAGGAGAGTTATCTGTTACTTTCATTGGTTAATTAATAAAGAAAACTGCCTTGGCCCTTTAAGAGACAGAAAATTAGGTAGGCGGAGTAGACAGAACAGAATGCTGGGTAGCAGGAGTGGGGAGACGCTTCAGTCGCCATAGTGAGTCACCATGATTCTCCTCTCGGGACACAGCCCGCCGCTTCCTTCTACACCTGTAGCTGTCAGAAAAGGGTGTGGGAGGTCTTGGAAGTGGAATTACACACGGTCGGAGATGCCATGTGGATGCTGGGAACTGAAACCAGGTCCTCTGCAAGAGCAGCCAAAGCTCTTAATCCCTGAGACAGCGCTCCAGGCCCCAAAAGTAGCTTTCAAAGTGAAATAAATGTACGCACACATACACACAGAGACAGACACACACACACCACATCGTTAAATAACAGATGGGATGGCACCTATACACCAGCTTGCCAACTGTCCTAGCCACAGATGTTGAAGCCTCGGGAATAAGACGCATGTGCCAGCAATAGAAGAAGGCTTCAGCGTATGGGTTTCCAGATCCTGTTTCTCCACAACCAAAGAGATTTTCCATTAATTTGAAAATTGTATCCATTGCTATATTGTACATTAAAACCCGTGGAACCTTTAGGATTAACAGTAGGCCTATATTAGGCAGCCAAGCCTGTGGGACTTCCACATGGCTTTTCTCACCTGAGTTGTATGTCTGGTGCTGAGCCTTCTAGGAAGATCTCAGCTGAAATGAATGGAGGAACTCCATCTACTTCAGGTATCCGTCCACAGCCAGCAGGCTAGCCTGCGCAAGATCGTAATGCAGCAGGAGACAGAACGAAGTCACAGGTCGAGCTGGCTAAGTGCCACTCAAGCCTGTTTGCGCATCACACCCCATTAGCTGAGGCGAGCTGCGTGCAGATCCCTGATTCAGAGTGTGACAGAGTCACACGGTGAACTGTGGGAATGGAGAGCTTGTTGCTTAATGCAATCAATCTAGCAGGAAGCTTGTAACACCTTCTAATTAATAAGGCGGGGAAGGGGCTGGGAGGAGCCGCCATGTGACCCACAAGCACTCCTCCCCAAAGCTTTCTTCAAGCCTTGAAGGCCAATAGGATGAGAGGGAGGGGTTACATTATGTTTTTCAAGTGAGCTAACTGAACGGCCCCCATTTTCCCAAGGCTGTCCTGCTCTATTCAGAATAAAGATGCGGGCAATAGGCCATGCTTGGATGCCTCAGACCATCTGCCAACAAAAACAGAAAAAAAATTAATTATGAATGGTGTCTTCCCATGCTGATCATTTATTGTAAAGGATTTCTCCAGCTTGTTTATAATAGCTGTTGCCTAAGGGTGCATGCTGTATAAATTGTCTGATTACAGGATACAGAGCGCTTCTTAATAGGCCTCATCTGATCAGGAGAAGGGAAAGAAATTAAAGAGGCCATTTCCCTTTAGGTATGCAAATACCTTCCAGAACAAAAGACAAAGATAGGATAGACCCTGATGAAACCCACCCTCTTTTCTTTCGACCTTGAATGATGTAGCAGACAAGGAGCAAGCTTCCTTGCATGCGTCAGCTGAGATGTGAACGGCCCAGTAATTGACACAGTCCTCATGCCAGAAGTGCATGTTACACGTGGATCTACAAGAGCCCTTGGGCGGCCCCGCCACAAATAGTGTGGAGCCTTCCGCTACCTCAATTGCTTCTGACTTTGATATAATTTTACCCTGGCTCCGGGAGTTAATCCGGTCTGTGTCTCATTGGTCTTGCCATCTCCGAATCCAGAGTTCGTCTGCCAGCTTCTGGCAGGGAAGAGCCGTAGGAAGGTAGACTGAGTGTGTGTGCGAGAGAAAGAGAATCGCAGGGATTCAGCAGGAGACGGAGCTCCCGTCTCACTTCCCAGGCACACGATCATCTCTCTACACACAGATCTCATGGACATGCATAGCTGTGTACACACCGGTGTCTGTGCACGCGCTTGCACTCCCAAGATTCCCCCACCCCCTCTTGAGCATGTTCATTGGTGACTTTAAGGGTCTATTCCACCTAACACAGTTGGCTTTCCCTACTGTGGCTTCTATGTCTGTGGATTCAAAAGAATTACAAGTTGTCTAGAGTTGATTGAGAGTACACAGGGTGGGGGTGTAAAGGCGTAGCTCGGTAGTAAAAATGGGCAAATGAAGAAAAACAAGTAGATGGGAGAATTGGGTACCTGTCGACGTGGCTATCCGTGGGGCTCCTGGAACCATTCCATAGTCTATAAGCTTGGGCTAGTCAGCTTTCCAGAACTGTCACAAAAGACCCGAGTGAATCAACATTTTAAAAAAAGAAAGATTTCTTCTGGCCTACAGTGCCAAAGTCTCAGTCCCTGGCCACGTGGCTTCACTGTCTCTGGGCCGTGATAAGAAAGAACATGAGGGAGGGAACACACGATGGAGCAGAACGGCCTCTCTCATAGCAGCCAGGAAGCAGTAGAGAAGCATCTCTCCCAAATCTCTTAAAGTATGACTCTACCTCTGGAATACTATATCTATGTGCTCAGAGCCCTCATGGTCCCCCATTCCAAAATGCCCCACCTATGAGTACTCCAGCAACACAGGAAACTGGGGTAGGGAGCATTGAAGAGTATAACCAGCCTGGAGAAACAGTTATGACTTTGCTTCTTCAAGGTGTAAAGAGCTCACAGTCTTTATTCTTAATTAACTATGGGAATTGAGATACAGAAGACAGGGGTAGTATGGTAATTCTTCAGTCAAGGCTCTGTTGTGAGGAGTCCACGGTGAGGGCTCTGCAGTGAGGGCTCTGCAGTGAGGGCTCTGCATTGCAGGCTCTGCAGTGAGGAAGTTACTAATAGAAGAAGGAAGACCTTGTTTGTTTAGTTTGTTTAGTTTTTTTGTGTTGTTGTTTGCTTTGTTTTATTTGAGACAGAGTCTCCCACTGTAGCCTTGTCTGGTCTGGAACTCACTATGTAGCCTATGTCTGCCTGGAATTTGGAGAAATCCTCTTACTTCAGCCTTCTGGGTACAGAAAGAGCAAACTCTCAGCAGTTGCCTGGGTGGGGCCTCCCTGCTCTAGAGTTTAGTAATCTGACATGCGTCCTGTCGAGTCTTTATCAGAGCTAACTCATTTTCACTTGCTACATATGAATTACCAAACCCAGCCCTACGCACTACACACCAAATGACTTAAACAGCAGTCATGCGGGAATCAGAAATCTGGGTAGGATTCAGCTGGGTCCCCTGCCTAAGGGACTCTCGGAAAGCTGTAATCAGTGTTGACTGAGGTTCCAGCCTCATCTGCAGGCTCGATGGGGGAAAAGATATGCTTCCAAACTTGCTCCGTGGTTGTTGGCAAGACTCGGGTCTTTACAAAGTGTGACAGATAACCACTCTCAGTTCCTTCCTTGCCAAGCAATCTTCCCTCCTCAGAGTAGCCACACAAAAAGAACTGGAGAGAAGCCAGCAAGATACAGTCAGAACCTGGCATGATCTAGTCTCTAAAGCGGTATCAACCACACTGGCTGTGTTCTGTTGATCGGCATCAGGTCACCGCTCTGCCTTCATTCAGAGGACAGAAGCCACACAAGGACACGTACACCAGGGGCAGGGGTCACTGGGAGTCATGCTAGATAACATTTACAAGATCCTTTCTCATTGTTTACTGTTTTAAAAAGTCTCAACACCCCTCAGACGACTGAGTCCCCCAAAGCTGGCTCATGCTGTTGGCCTTGGCAGTTCTGAGTCCCTCTTTATACTCTATAAATGATTGATTTGCTCTTCACTTGAATATCAATTCAAATGTCACCTGCTTAAAATGGGCGTCTTTCAACCACTATCTAGAAAGCAGTCATTTTCGGTCATTAACTTTATATCTCTCTTGATTTGTTTTTCAGGGGACATTGTGAAAAGGCTGAACTACTTACTTATTTGTTTACCATCAGGCAATGGAGAGGCCTGACCTGCATCCTATGCCTGGAACAGGGCTCACAGCAGATTCATTACAAAATTTGGTAAATCAGGAATAGTTTAATGAATCCTATGTAATATGGCCCTAGTCCTAATGTTCGTGTATACAGGGTCTTTTACCTCCCAATATAGAAAAGAAGAGTGCATGCTCTCCAGACTTCCTTTCACAGAGGAGAAGTTGGGGTATCTGAAAAATACGTTAACTTTAGTGGATAAACACAACATCTTGGTTTTTTTTTTTTTTTTTTTTTTTTTTTTTAATGTGTGGCTACTAGGACCAAAAGTTCTCTTGTTAATCCAATCTAATTGCTGCAGAGCTTTAAGGAAACCAGACACAGTGGGAGCTTCCAACTATAGTCCCAGGAGCTGGGATGTGGAAGCAGTAGAATTGCAAGCTCTATGCCAAGCAGCCTAGTGTAATAACTGTCAAAAAACAAAGGCAAAAAGGAGGGGGGGGAACCGGGAGATAACTTGATGACAGAATTCAGAATCACTTTGGAGTGGAACAAAAACCTCAGTTCTGATTTCACCAGGGACCGTGAGGTCTTAAGCTAAAACAAAAGTTAGAGAACAGATGGACCAATGGTGCCAGCTACATTTCACAAAGAAAAGTCAAACCGCCGCATCTCTGTAAGAATGTTTTTTAGGTAACTTCTAAATCTCCAAGGAAAGAAAACCTAAGGGGTATTTTTGGATGCAACCTAACAGAATTCCCTCCATACACCGTGGTCCATGGAGTGCAGAACGTGTGAGTCTATGAGCACTCAAGCAACTGAAGGGGGATAACTCCCATGTCTGCAAGGTGGTTCACTGGTTTGACTTTAAAGCATAGGTCCTCCGTGGATGAACGGCTGGAGGCATGGACAATAAACAAGTACTATATAATATTGATTGAAGAGTCTAGGGATTTGCCATGCAAGTGTTTATTGAGACGCCTTCCATTGCATGAAGATGATATAATAAACCATTAGCAAAAAGGCTCAGCTACTGCATCAAAGGAGAAAGAACTCCAACCCTGCCTCAGTGTGTTCAGATACTCAGGGCTGCAGAGCCCCCATCCTCAGATGGCTCCAAGTCACCATGTTTGCTAGACTGTCACTTAGAGAGTGGTTCACTGGGAAATAAAAAAGATTTTCAGAGGCTATGTCTAGAAACTTCTAAGGTTGATAGGTGGACACAACAGGGAAAGAGCCAAGGAAGTACCGGGGGCCACACTTTTGCCATCTGTGACTTCATTTGACCCAAAGAGAGGGAGGGGCTAACAAAGCCATTATCCTCTCATTACAAGGTAGATGATCTCAGGAAACTCACACTGGACATGGAAGTCAAGGATTTGGGTGTCTGGGCACAAACTGTCACATTTTTATTTTCTGTCACATTAATTAATCAATGAATTATTTTCAGTACTGGGGATAGCATTCTGAACCTTATATGTGTTTGATAAATGTCCTACCACCAAGCTATACCTCCAGCCTCTTTCCTGTTTTGTGAGACGGGCTCTCACTAAGTTGCCCATGCTGCCTTGAGTTCATTTAGTAGTCCAGGCTGGCCCTGACCTGCGTTAGCCTCTGAATAGCTGGGCTGACAGGCACAGCCCAGGCTCTCTTGGGCCCTCACTTTTACACTGGAGATACCGGCTAACCTTTCCCTGGGAAGAGCTATGTGTGGCCTAACTCAGGTCCCTCACCAGAGTCTCAGGACGCAGGCACTATTTGTGTCTTCTTCGTTTCAAAGAAGAACTAGGAGTTCAGAGAGGTTGACTACCTTACCCAAAGTCACATAGCTAGGATTTTAACCTCATCATGATCCCGAGGCATCTCGTTGTGAAGAAAGGGGATCCTTGGATCATGTTCGCTGTCATTCCCAGGCTTCTACGACTTAACTAAATGCCCAGTTGAACCGCATATATCCATGATGGCTTTCTCAGTGGCTATAAACCTAACTTCTGTGAGTGGTTCTCTTTCTTCTTCACCGGTACTCCACACACAATACATTTAGACGAGTATTGGCAACATGTATGGATAGCATCTAGTCACTCCTGAGGGAAAAATACGTGACTGCGGGGGCCGAGGGGGGGGGAGATGAGATTTAAAAACACTGAATTTGCCCTGAGATTATTTCAACAGTGAATTATGTTTGTATTCCCAAAGTAGAAACACTCCAAATGTCTATCTTCTGGTAACCAGATAAATAAAATGGGATCTATCAACAAAATATGATAATATTTGGCAATAAAAAGAAATCAAAACATGCTAGAGACGACAAATGGATGAACTTTGAAAACAGTATGCTTAGGGTACACACACAGACGCCAACCAAAGGCCCCATGCAGCCTCGCTCACTTATATGACCCACCCAGACCTATCTACAGAGTCACAAACATTAGCAGTGACCACGGATGGCATTCAGGGAAGGTTTGGAACAACAGACAGAGGGACTTTCCAATGGGACAGAAATGTTTTAAAACTGACTTAGGTTGGGTGGTGGTGGTGCACACCTTTAATACCAGCACTCGTGAGGCAGAAGCACGTGCATCTCTATGAGTTCAAGGCCAGCCTGGTCTACAGATTGAGTTCTAGGACAGACTCCAAAGCTATGAGAAACCCTGTTTCAAAAAACCAAAACCAAACAAACAAAACTATTACTTAGGTAATAGTTTTTCTAACTATCATTGAGTTCAAAGTCATGACCTATCCCCTTTAAGCAAGTAATTTCTTTGTTTATAAATATAATCTCGATAAAGCTATTAAACACAGCTCTACTGTGTGGTATGGTGACCCTCGTTAATGATAGTGGAGCATATTCTTGAAAACTACCAGGAGGTCAAACTTTGTTCTCATGACAGAAGTAGCGAGTGTACGAAGTTATGAAGCCTGCAGGCACGATGCGGGCCAGTGGCGCTTGACCACTTCACCATGTGTATGCGTTTCAGAAGGACGTGGAGTGCATGACAGATACAATCGCTACCTTTCATTTACAAAGAGAAAGCGTGAAGAACTAAAGCTAAAGGAAGCAGCAATCAAGAGTCCCAAGTGGCTCAGAAGGTTAGGAAAGCAAGGAGGGGTCCAGACGGAATGAGCATCATGAGTCATTTAACTTCAACTCGAAAACACACCAAACACTTACATTTTGCTCTTGTTGAAAGGTAACGCTAACATTTCTTTCCTCCATTTTTGTCATTTGAAAGTTAAAAACATATATTTTAACACACACACACACACACACATTCAGCCTCACTGACCTGGAACTCCCTAAGTAGACTAGGTTGGGTTCAAACTCAAAAAAATCTGTCTGCCTCTGCCTCCCTAGCACTGAGAGTAAAGGCGTGCCTGGCTTTTCTACTACTTTAATGGCTGAATGAAGCCAGGCAGTGTTAGCGCACGCCTTTAATCCCAGTACTTGGGAGGCAGAGGCAGGATGATCTCTACGAGTTCAAGGTCAGCCTGGTCTACAGACCGAGTTCCAGAACAGGCTCCAGAGAAACCTTGTCTCAAAAAACAAAAACAAACAAACAAAAAGCCAACTGAAAGACTTCCCTCACCCTGGAACAGGATCTTCTTGCCAGCTGGGGCTAGACTACTGGTGATGCTTGCTAATGCTCAGAACATGAGTGAGTGTCAAATGAGCTCCCACCCATCCCCTCTTAGACCAGGCATCCGGGACCCAGCCCTGCCCTCTCCTCTCTCTGCACAGACTCAGAGACTCCTACAGATGCATTCTGACTTTCTTGTTGCTAACATTGAGCCTGTTTTGTATCTGACTTTGAAGTTCTGGAATGTGCAAGCATGGGACACGATGGGGCCAAGCTGCATCACTCAGGGCATGAGAGAGAGAGAAAGGAATCCTGAGACTGATGCTGGCAACATCCCACCTGGACTTCTTTCTGACTCCAGCTCTTAGCCATCGGCATTCAGCTTGCTGGGTCCCATGGCTAGAGCTGCTGTGGGCTTTGTGTAGTGTGATGTGGGGATGGCCCTCTGCCAGTGCCTCCTTAGGGACACTGGGGTGTGGCCATCATCACCCCCTCCCCACCGCTTTCCTGTGCATAGGACCCCAGGTGCCCAGAGTGACAGACTGTCCCCTACTGCTGCTTTGCTGATTCTCAACCTTTTCCTGCCCAAAGTGCTCAGAGATTAGGTCTACCACTATGAATGGTCCCCGGTTAGAGATGGGAATTGCATCTAGAAGCCATTAAGACTAAACACCCATAGACTACAGGTAAAGTGGATTGCCCTCCATACTGACAGTAGGCCTCATCCAGTCAGCCAAGGCCCGAACAGGACGCCAGAGCAACCTCCTCCTAACAAGCAGGAATTCACCTCAGGCTGCCCTTGAGCTTCAAATGAAACATTGGCTCTTGCTGCTTTTCTCTTCAGCTTGGACAGCAACTCTTCCCTAAGTCCAGATTTTAGACTTAGCAGAACTCTACAACCTTGCAAATCAATTCTTTAAAACACACACACACACACATACACACATACACACACATGCACATATATGGACATATGCATATATGCATGCAGACACATCTATCCACAGACACACACACCCCATTGGTTCTAGTTTTCTCTAGTGGACTCTGACTAATACACTCCCACTCTTTGACTCGAAGTTCTTAGGATAGCCTGTCAAATGAAGTTCTCGCATGTGAACCCTGGTCTTGGTGTCTATTTCTGGAGTAGCTAGAGTACAATCCCAAGTTTCTCTCTAAGAAAGAATGTGAGATGTGTTGGGGTGAGCCTTGTGTGCCCATCTGAATGGGGGCAAGAGCACAAGCTCCTGTGTCATATCCTTGTGGATCTCTCAGCTGATCTTCATTGTTTGGGTATCTCGATGGTGCCCACCCCAGGGCCCCACTCCACACGTAAGAAAGTGAACCTTAAGGGACTGACTCAGAGCCTGCTCCTTAAACCACCCCTCTGGAGTGTTTAGTGCATCTTCATCTCATGCAAGGCTGACCATCTCTGCTGGAGGCCCGTGTCAGGAAGGAAGGAAAGCTATGACTGGGGTCTCCAGCTGGAATCCACACCTGCCAGCCTTTCCCACAATATGCAATATTTCTGCTGCTAGGGGCAAAATTCCTGATCCAAAAAAAAAGTGTACCTGAGAGAGAGAGAGAGAGGGAGGGAGAGAGAGACAGACAGAGAGAGAGAGAGAGAGAGAGAGAGACAGAGACAGAGACAGAGACAGACAGAGAGAAGGGGGCAAGAAAGAGCTTCAGGAGCCCTTGGAAAGCAAGCAACTTTTGTAAAGCAACATTTTGATGAGTTAAGTGCAAATGAATCAGGGATAATGAGAAACACGTGGGCTAAATTTCCCCTAAAATATACGAGTTTAAAAATTAAGAGGAAAAGTGCTTGGGGAAAATGTGTTTTAAGTTTTACCCCCAACTGGAAGCACCTACAAAGCAGAGCAAGATATGTGCTGAGCCCACAAAATGACCAGGCTGTCCACTGTGGGCAGACAGAATGATAAAGAGGAGTCGCTGAGGGGGGCGGCCTGGCCTAAAGCGGGGCTTCACCACAGCGCAGCTCCAGGCTTCCAGGCTTCCAGGCTGTAAATGGGGGTTTAGAGCCATATTGCTTTTCTTTCATTAATTCTCCATGCAACAGAAATCACTGCACTCTGGGCATAACTAATGAATAAATAATATGGTCGTTTGAGAGCATGAATTATATTCAGTGATTTTATTAAAGGCCTCTGAGGTCTATATTAATAAGAGGCCCGAGAAGCATAGACAAAACACCCATGGTGAAGGACTTAGCTGGTCAGCTTGGAGTGGCAATGATGATGCCAACAAGGGCCACAGAGCATAGGGCTTGCTGCCAGCTGGAGCAGTTCAGTCTGTTCTGTAATGACCTTCTGGAAACAGCAATTCTCTTCCCCAGCTCTGAGATGATAGCGGAATTCTATCTCCTCCTTGGGAAGCAAAGGAGGACCAGTAGGCTCCTTTCATATGCTCAGAAACCGGGACAAAGTTCCAATTTTCCTTTAAGCAAACATAATTTTTCGGTGAGGAAAAAAACACAGTGTTTGGAGGAAGATTGATTTGGTTCTGAAGAAGCAACACGAAGGTCAGCATCCACTTGGAGACATTATGAATCCTAGAACCATCTCTGGTAACCCCAGACCTAGGCATACAGACAGATGTGACGGCCAGGAGAAGTTTTGATACCTGGGCATGAAATTTGGGCCTGGGGTCATGATTGCTCTTCCCCCCACCCCACCCAAGAAGAGTAGAAAAAAGGGAGACAGAGGAGGAGAAACATGAGGAGGAGGGAGAAGAGGAGAGAAGAAAGAGGAGGAAGAGGAGGAAAAGGGGAGGGATGGAAAGGAAGAAAAAGAAGAAATGGAAGAGGAAGGGGAAGAGGAGATTGAGGAAGAGGAAATAGAAGAGAAAGAGAAGAAGAAAGAATATTAGAAAGAGGAGGAGTAGGAAGAAAAGAGGAAAAGGAAAAGAAAGAGGAGAAAGAAGAGGAAGAAAAAGAAGAAAAGAGGAGGAAGAGAAAGAGGAGAATGAAGAGGGAAAGGAGGAGGATGAGGAAGAAAAAGATGAAATAGAAAGGAGGGGGAAGAGGAGATAGAGGAAGACAAAATGGAGGAGAAAGAAGAAGGAAGAATATTAGAAAGAGAAGATAAAGAGGAGGAAGAGGAAGAGAGAAAAGAAGAGAAAGAAAAAAGAAAAGTATGACAAAGAAAAAGAAGATGAGGAAGGTGAAGAAGAGGAAGAGAGAGAGGAGGAGGAAGAGGAAAGGGGAAAAGGAAGAGAAAGAGGATGAAGAAGAGAATAGGGAGAGGCAGAATGCAGAGAAGAGAAGAAGAAACCCAGGCTTGCTGTGCACCTCCACAGTTCAACACTTGGGAGGTCGAGGCAGGCAGATAATAGACTCAAGGCTAGCCAAACCTGTATAATAAGACCTATGCAATCAACCAATAAATCTATGGCTACTACCTGGATACTAGTCCTTCTCGACCTCTGTTCTTCCTTCAGTACCTGCAGGGAGGTCAGACTCCTTCAAGGCCCTGTGCTGACTCCAGCCTGAACCCAAAGCCAAGGAGGAACCCCAATATACTTATTCCATGCGACAAGAATATTTAAAACCCTGGGCTTTCAGTTATGATCATCCGGGACTGAACCAGAGTCCAGACAGAAGAAAAACATGTTTCTAAAAACATGTTCTTCCTTCCCTGAGCTGCATAACTGCAAGCTTGACCAGCTGAGGTCACTGCCATGCGCGTGGGGGTCTTGAAGAGTTCGAGGGCCTGTTCGCCCAGGTCGTCTCAGTCTGAGGAGACTGAGAAGCAACTGAAAGGCCTGACTGAACTGAAGTAAGCCAAGAGGAAAGCTCAATGTGATAATCACACCTATGAGTCCTGCACCCAGAAGCTGAGGCAGGAGGATTGTCAGTGCAAGCCAACATGGGCGACAAAGTGAGATCCTGTCTTAGAACCAAAACACAAAAACAAAACGAAACGAAACAAAACAAAACCCACAAAAGAAACAAATAAGCAAACGCCAAAGAAAACAAAAGCCCAAAGAAGCAAGAATGACTTGATCCTCACATTCTTGGACCCCAAAGACATCCAAAGAAAGTAAATGCAAACCTAAGGACATAGGCAGGGAACACTCTTATGTAGAAAAGAGAAGAGAAAAGAGGCATATATATGTATATATATGTATATATGTATATATGTGTGTATGTATATATATACATATATATTGCCTTCAGTTTTAGAAGCAAACACCTCATTCTGCCACTTACCTGGTGAGCAAGGCAAGTGAGGCTCCTCCTGACACAGTCTGGCTCCTCACTGCAATAGCAGGGCTCAGAAGTGACATCCATGGGAGGTCCACACCGTTACTGAAGGCCATTGGCTGTCACTCTTGGCGGCTGCTGAGTGCTGAGGAGAAGGTGCCCTCTGCATGGAAGCAGACACGCAGTGCCCCCGAGGAGAGAAGACTGAGTAGGAGAGCTGCACACTCTCAGTACAGCAAGCATCTCCCTCCCGGTGGTGACTCAGGGAACTGGGGCGCGGGGAGGGGGGGGGGCATCTGTGAAACGCCTGAACTGACATCTCCAGCCATGAAAAATAAAGGAAAACACAGGCAGTTTTCTCTCATTAACCAATACAGAGAACCCTCCTCTGGAGATTTGATCCCACTCAAATTATGGAAAGGGCTGGGCTCTGTGGTAATGAAATTTTTTCTCATGATGTATTTTGGGAATCATTCGAGAGAGCATCAGAATCCTTGCTTGTGGGCAATGCATTCCTGAGGACTTGAAGGGTCTTAGGACTAAATGAACAAGACTTGGGCAATAGTGTTCATCAGAAGAACGCTTGGTTAAATCATCACTAACTAAGCTTCTTTAGTAGCCTTAAGTCTTTAAAGAACCTGGAAATATCAGTGACAGGTGCCACATGGAGGTTCCTCCATGCACCTGACCACAGTTTTGTCTTGGATGGGGGTGGGGGTGTCAAGTGTGAGAACCCATGGATGTGGATTCATTCCACTTTGACCAAAGGTCAGAGAGACCAGGCCTATTTTTGCTCCTTCAAGGTTATAACTGGAGGTCTGACTCAGGGTGTGGCTACTAACAGGATGTTTTGACCTAGGGTATGGTTACTTGATGCTTTGGGTATAGAAACAGTAATTACTTTGTTCCTTCCATCTTGGTAAAGATGTCTTTTGTCCTCTCCCTCCTCTTTGGATTGGGGTATATATAGCCTATGAGAAATAAACACTGGGCAAATTTCAGTGCTACTGGATGCCCTCCTGACTCTATCCTGTGTATCTTTTTTTTTTCTTTTTTGTATCTCTCTCTTTTCTACCTGCCATTTCTTAATATCCTCACACTTCAGGATGAATAAGCTGGGTGGGACCCACTGATGTTGCCACCCAGACTCAGATACGGCAGTCAAGCATCTCCTGGTCCAAAGAATCCATCTCGGAATCAGTGTTCACATCAACACATTCTTCCTCATCCCCAGGTCCTAAGAGGAAATGGTCAATTTAACTACCTTTTGTGAGTGCTGTTTTCTGTTTGTACACCTCTGATTCTCAAACTGAGTGCACACCTGAATGTCCCAGGCATCTTTTTAGCTCCAACAATAATAGTAATCATTTTAAACTCTGGATTCCATGGTGTGTCTATACCTTCAAAGTCCTCTGCCTGAGAGTGTGGGACAGACATACTATTGGAGCTGCTTCCCAAGGATCAACACCCAGAAACCCTTCCTCTGCCTTGTGCCAACAGAACTATCTGTAATAAACCCTTGCCATCACAACTTCATAGCCTAGGACATTAAAAGTGACCTTTGATGGCTCCATCCCAAAGGGAATTTTGAAACCTAAAGAAAAGTCAGTCTTTTCTTTCCATTCCCCAGACCCACAAAAGAGGAATCATTGACTTTCCCTATAACCCATTAATTCTATATTTAGGAAACTCAGAAGAAGAAAAGAAGAAAAAGAAAGAAAGAAAACCCACCACAACCTCACACATAACTGAAAAGATGGCTGATTCCCCCCATGGCTATGAGCAGTGGCCTTCTGTGAGGCGTTACCACACTCAGCTTGGGTTTTTCTTTGGGAGAGTAGGCGAGTTCATTTTTCTTGGATGGAGACTCTGCAGACAGGCTAGAGGTCTGGTATCTTCATCACCTCTGGAGGTGGCGCAGCCTGGACATGCCAAGTCCCACGGATGCCTGCGAGCGGTTTTAAGAGGTTTTGCTTAGCTCCACTTTTATTAGAATGAAAGCTTTGCACAAGCGAGGGGTTTTATAGGAGTTATTTTTAAAGTAATGTGTTTTTATTGGTTTCTGGTAAGATCAGTGAAATCACATGGCATTTTTTTAAAGAATTTTAAACCGAAAAAAGATGTTCAAAAAAAAACTTGTCTGAAACACAAGAGCGAGGAAAGTCAAAATAAGGTACTTGAACACAAGCAGATTAAGGCAAAGATCAAAACAGTTCAGGGGCAGCAGAAGAAAGGACTGAAGGATTTTGTCCAGGCTAGGACAAAGGCCAGCTCATTCATCATTGAAGCTGTCACTTGATTGTTGAGGCAAGGGCACTGGTCTCTATGACTCAGTTGCCCCCTCACAGACCCAGGATTTGCTGTGTGTGAAAAGGCAGCTCATTAGAAGAGAGAGCATAGTGTTGGTGCTGATGCAGAAAGACCTTAAATCAGAAGACACGTGGAGACCCCAAGCAGTAGATACCTCATGTACCGGTCATCCTCCCAATTCTCCACCTCTCTTCAGCCTTCACTATAATCCTGCCTGTCTTTTTTTCTAAAGTAAAACATGCTCACTGTAAAAAAAAAAAAAAAAAAAAAATTAGGCATGTCTAGCTCAGCCTATAAAAGGTAAGGCCATCCTTCAGGTGAGAAAACAACTCTAGAGAGAAGGAGGGTCTCTTTAGGAGTTCCCAGGGAGTTACTTGGCCTTCTAGGCCAGATACCTTTGTCTCAAGAATGTTCTGCCTGTTCATATAATGACAGTGTGCCATGTGTATATTTACTACATGCATGTGTGTACATGTTGGCTGTTGGTCTGTTTCTGTTGTGGTCTGAGCATGGGTCTCCCTTCTAAATTTTTCTTCTTCTTCTTCTTCTTCTTCTTCTTCTTCTTCTTCTTCTTCTTCTTCTCCTTCTTCTCCTTCTCCTTCTCCTTCTTCTCCCTCCTCCTCTTCCTCTTCCTCTTCTTCTTCTTCCTCTTCCTCCTCCTTCTCCTCCTTCATCATCTTCTTCTTCTTCCTGTTCTTGTTCTTCTTCCTTCTCCTTCTCTTCCTTCTTCTTCTTAAGACAGGGTTTCTCTGTAACCCTGGCTGTCCTAGAACTCTCTCTGCAGACCAGACTGGCCTCAAACCTAGAACTCAGAGATCAACCTGCTTCTGCCTCCTGAATGCTGGGATTAAAGGCATGCACCACCAACCATCTGGTTCCTTCTAAATTCTTATGCTGCAGCCTGACACTCCATGTAATAGAAATGGGTGATGAAGTTCCAGGAGCTCCGCCCTCATGAGACACAATGTCAGGGTGCCATCTGAGGAGCAGAACGCCAGCCCTTATCAGAAATAAAATCTGTCAGCACCTCAATTTTCAATTTCTCACCCTCTGCAACTGTTAGCAATGAAGTTTCTATTCTTTATAATTTGTCAATACTAGGGCATTTTGTTACAGTAGCCTAAATGAATTAAGATATCCATAGAATGCAAAGTCGTACATAGAGCAGCCAGTACAATATGGTTATAAGTTCCATGAAGGAAAGGCAACACCTCTGGTATTTCTAACACAACACTTCATGTATCTACTAGCAAGTACTTGGTGCTAGAATAGTAAATACATGGATGACTTCATGAATGGATCTCTCTCCAGTGTTCTGTCAACCAACTCCCAAGAAGTTATTGTCTAACCTCTTCACATATACAGTGTGGTATGTATTACCCCCCCCCCATAAAAATAAGTAGAACAAAATAAGTCATCTATAAGGCATAAGACAAAGCCACGATGATAATACAGACTGCTAGACACAAGGGGACAGATTTCAAAATCATACCATTTAGAATTTTAAACTCAGCTAAACTGTAACATCTGTTAAGTGTGGGGGGGGGGGCAAAGATATTTTTCAAACATGAATGACTCAAAAGGGTATTTTTTTTTAAATCCGTGTACATTACATATTCCAAGATTTTACTTGGCAATACATGCTAACAGAGAGAGAGAGGGAGAGAGAGAGAGAGAGAGAGAGAGAGAGAGAGAGAGAGAGGGAGGAAGAGATGTCAGCGATAGACAGTATTGTCAGAAGCGTCTTGTGTGATAGGTCCTACATGGCTCTAACAGGTCCCAGGGTCTCCCAGAATGCTAAGCTGAAGCTGACTCTTCACCAGATGTCACCAGGCCCTTGGAGACACCCTTGTTTAAAATAAACAAATAGAGAGCAGAGGCAGACCAGAAATAGAGAACTGTATCCATCCATCTCCAATTGTGATGAATGACCAGAGGCAGAACCCAGCAAAGCTGGTTAATGGACTTGAAAGCGACTTGAGACGGAAGGGTGCTATACCAGGTGAGCGGTGAGGATGCCTCGCCAGAGACGACGGTGTTTAAGCAGCAACTGGAGGATGTGCCCTTAGGAAGATTCCAAGGGCTCCAGATGGAGGAACCGTGCGTGCAGAGACCCTGAGGTGAGAGCTCGGCACAGTGAGGGAACAGAAGGCAGGGTCGTTGGGCCTACAGCAAATGGGGTCCAGTATGAGTTCCGATGAGAAGCTTGGGGACACTGACAGACAACACGTCCTGTAGAATAAGACCCTGCGTATTGGGGGCACACAGTGCCTTCAAGCAGGACACTGGTCTCGTGTGAAGCTCAACCAGGCTTCTGGTAGGATAGTGGACTGTAGAGGCCTGGAAAACACAGGCAAGAATCAAGGACTTGTGGGAAGTGCCTAGCCTCAGCTCTGTCCTGCTCATTATCGCTGGACTAGTTGGTTTTTTGTTGTTGTTGTTGTTGTGTTTTGTTTTTTGTGTTTTTTTGGTCTGGCCTCCATTGTCACATATTTAAGAAAATGAGAAGATTTGGGGTGGTTTAGTATATTTTTATTTACAGTTGACATATAGTATTTCTTTGTATTTCTGGGCCAGGGTGAGACATTTTGCCATGTGTATCCAGTGTGAGAGGACAAGATTATGGCCACTGGACAGCCATCAGCATGGCAATCATCAGCTCTTTGTGTTAGGAACAATTCTGAAATATTCAGTTTCTATCAGTTATGGTCATCCTCCTGCCCAGCTCCACCTACTAGAGCCATCTTTGGGGACACTTGAATCATAGCATTCGGTGAACTTCTGACCCTCACTCCTGCCCTTGCCACTTAGCCTCAGAGACAAATCTGGACCTCTCAAATAAGAGGGAGACAAAAGGGTTTAAGCCCACTTGTGACTTATGTGACTTATGGCTAGAGAGCTGTGAAACCTGTCACCTGGACCTATTCCCAGATGAGATGCCACCACATCTTGCCTTCTTTAATGCCCGCAAGACAGAGACCCGCAACTTGTCAAACAGAAGCTCCTGGGGAGGCTGGTGGACTTTAGCATCTTACTTATTCCCCTGAGAGTGTAAGTTACCCCTGGCATCCGGGGTGCCCAATGCCATGAGGATATGCTTCCTTCAGGCCAGCTCTCCAAATGCTAACCTAGTGATCTGACCAAGAAGGGCCAGGCTGGACCTGGCTTGAATTGAAGCTGGCTCTTTCCCTGCCTGCCCCCTGCTTTCTCCTTCCCTTTCATCTCCAGAAGTGGTCCTGTGATGAGTGTCTCTCACTGGCTGGGTCAGGTCCCTCACCCTCCCGACTTCCCAGCTCCCCTCTTGCTTGGACCCTTGCTTGTGCAGCTGCTCCATGAACCGACTCGCATAAGTCTCCGGCCAGCCCGTTTATTTTTATAAACAATAAATAGGACGACATTCCATGGTGTCCCACTCCGTTAGGCCTTGTTTACAGAGCCGCGGAGACAGTAACGGAAGATTGCTGGGGTTTGTACAGATGGCGGCCCACATGTCGTAAATTGTGAGCCGGGAGAGAGGGTTTTGTTTCTTTCCTAAGAAATACAAACAACAACAATTTGCTCCCCTCACACCCGTCTTCCTTCCCTCCCCACGGTCACACGGCATTACTGAGGCCTACAAATCATGGCCGGATGATATTAAGCTGCCTCAATAATGCTCGGGATCCCTTCCGGTGTGTGATTCTTCTTCATTAGAAACGATAGCCCACGTGCCCCAAATCCTCTTTCCCTCACCTCAAAATTTATAGATCACAGTCTCTAAACTAATTGTTAGTTGCACACTAGGCTGCAAGCTGTTCATCCGCAGAGCAATTACCTCAGAGGCCTTGAATAAAGGCGGGGATGCAGAACGGTAGAGCGGGCAGGGTCTCCTGGTACCCACTAACAGGAATGAGGCATGCCCTATCCATCACTAACTATTGTTCAAAGGCCAAGAAGTGACAGGCGGCAGAAACAGGCCGCTGACTTCCTTTATGACACTGTGGGCCAAAGTAGCTTTCCAGCTAACACTCTACCAGAAGAGGAGCCGTGGCTCAGATCCTCTGCCTTCTTCTCAGGCAGGAAGACTTCCCACAGCTTGCCTGTTCCTTTAGCGTCTATGAGCCCTCACTCATAGCAAGTGGCCCTTTGCAACAAGCTGGGCTCCAGGCTTCCTCCAATTCCAGAAGGTTCCCAAGGTCTGGCACCATCCTAGCTAGTGCACGGCTTTGTTCTCCTAGACAAGGCAAAATCCAAAACTCACACCCAGAATTCCAGACACTTTCTGATGGATGCTTGGTGAGGTAAAGAAACTGAGGTTCAGGAACAGCTAGAGATTCACCTGACTTTATGCAGCCAGCTAGTGCCAGAGTGAGGTCTGTTGATGTCACACTCCTGTGTGTGACAGCTGAGAAACAGCCATGCCTTGGAGCCTGCCGTGGGGAGGCTAAATTTCCTGACAAAATGTCATGGGAGAAATAAGCTTGTTTGCCTGACCCCCCCAACTATAAGGCACACTGGGACTCCCTAGACATGCATTGTGCTGTGGAAAGTTCTAGTTTAAAGGGTTTCTCCAAGCGCCTAAGCAGTAGGAATGTGTTATTCCAGTATTCCTTGTGGTACTGGTTAGTTTCTTATCAACTTGGAAAGGGCCGGAGTCATCTGGGATGAGAGAACTTCAGTTGAGAGCTGCCCTACAGACAAGCCTATGACATGTTGTCTTGATTGATGGCTGACGTGGAAGGCCTCCGCCCACTGTGGACAGTGCACCCCAGGGCAGGTGGTCCTGGGTTGTATAAGAAAGCAGGTTGAGCAAGCCATGAGGAACAATCCAGTAAGCAGCATTCCTCCAGGGCTTCTACTTCAGCTCCTGCCTCCAGTTTCCTCCCTTGAGTTCTTGCCCTGACTGCCCTCAGTGGTGAGTAGAGATCAGGACACGTAAGACAAATAAAACCTCTCCTCTCCAAGGTGAATTTGGTCACGGTCTCTCTCTCACAGCAATAGAAAGCCAAGCTAAGAAGTTGGTCTATCATCTATCTGGCTTCTGAGATCAGTCCATGACATTGAGCTTCAGTCCAGAACATTGTTAGTGGCCTAACCAAACCCACTACTGCTGTCTCTTGCCAGCACCTAAGACTGCCTGTTCTGACAGGTGGCAGATGCTCCACTCTTGTGAAGCTGAAGAGAAGTGCAGAGGAGCCCTGGAGGAGCATTTCTCAGTTGGAGAGCTTCCTCCCTGCCCCAGGGCCCATGAGTCTCCTAGAGTTCCCTGTGGCATTCACATACAAACCCTACTCTTTTTTTTTTTTTTTTTTTGCACACAAGTTAGCGGCCACCTTCCCTTTCCTGCTTCAACTCCTGTTATGATCAGTCTTGCCAACTTGCCAACTGGGAGGTGCAGAAGAAGTTAGCAATGCATACCTCTGTGTCTGCAAAGGCAGTTCAGAGACGACTGCCTCAATATCTCTCTCTCTTCTCTCTCTCTCGCTCTCTCTCTCTCCCTCTCTCTCTCTCTCTCCTATCATGATGTAAGCTGTTCTCTATCCCACAATCCCTCTCTCTACTTTAATAAAATACAGCTTCTGAAACCACTAACCAAATAGATCTTCCCCTAAGGCAGCAATTCTCAACCTGTGGGTCACAACCCCTTTGGGGGAGTCATAGATCAAACATCTTGCATATCAGATATTTACATTATGATTCATAACAGTAACAAAGTTGCAGCAATGAAATAATTTTATGGTTGGGATCGCAACAATATGAGGAACTGTATTAAAGGGCCACAGCATTAGAAAGGCTGAGAACCGCTGGCCTAAGGTATTTTGATACGGTATTTTGTCCCAGCCCCGTCACTTCCCTGCCAGCCATTTCTGAGATGACCATCTAAATAAATCCTCATCTCAGGCTCTGCTTCTTGTAGTCTCCCATCAATATCAAATCAAGATGCTCAATAACCATTTCATTTCTGGAAAATGACACGGATGTCAGCTTAGCCTTCCTCCGTATCTAAAATTTAGAATTTGGGGCAGTGAAAATAATCAGGAGCTCTGGTATGTGCACACAGAATCCCTGAGCACACAGCATCCCTGATATACAACATCCCTGAGCACACAGCATCCCTAATATACAACATCCCTGTGCACACAGCATCCCTGTGCACACAGCATCCCTGAACACACAGCATCCTGTGCACACAACATCTCTGTGCATACAGCATCCCTGAGCATGATCTAAGGACAGCTGACTTCAGTGAACCTATTGTCTCAGTCCCCAACAGTCCTCACTGGACCCAGCTTCTTTCTTTCCTGTCAGCTCCCTGGTCCCCACAGGCAGTTGAGTTTTTGAACTCTATATTTTTATACAGTCCTGGGATTTTTCTAGTCAACTGCAAACAAATCAAGTGTTTCCTTATGATATGCTAACTTTCTCCCCCAGTATAGTGGAACACTATCAGAGATTTGAGGAAACCCACCTTTCTCTCTCTCTCTCTCTCTCTCTCTCTCTCTCTCTCTCTCTCTCTCTCTCTCTCTCTCTCTCTCCAGGCTTTTGCAATAATTATTCTAATTTTTTACAGAAAAGGTGATTCCTCTTGAGTGATGGTCAGGCTTCTCAGCACACTTTATCCAGATTAAAAAGAAACAAACTGAACACCTTCTCTTTTCTCTTCAGTTCACAGTGGGCTCTCATGTGCACCTTGCCCTCTAGTAGGTGAACTTTTAAAACTCATGTTCTCTTCCCCCACCTCACATTCCACAGCTTTTTGTATCCACGGCCATTTCCCAAGCTGAATCAATCCACTCTTTCTTTTGTATCAAAGTACTGCGTGGCACTGCCTAGTAACACAACCAAGCAGGCTTTTCAAATCTAAATATGCATTTTAAAGCACACGTCTGGGGGCGAGAGGGATGGCTCGGCACTTACAAGCGCTTGCTACACCTTCAGAGGACCCAGGTTCAGTTCTCAGCACCTACTCGGCCTGTAGCTCAAGTCCCAGGGGATCCAAGGCCCTCTTCTGGCCTCTGCAGGCACCAGGCATAAAATGGTCCATATACAAACACAGACGTAGAGACAAAGTACCCATATCATACACATAAAATAACATAGTGACAAATGCACATGCGACCTGATGTTACACTGTTACGATATAACAATATAAAACTGGGTGTTTACCTGAAAAAGGGCTGTGACTTCTGCTCCACGGACTTGGATCTTCATCAGTCTCCTTTTGCTACAGCTGTAGGTCGGTCACAGAGAAAGAGGGGGCGGGGCATTCTACATCTCTCCACAGATCCAGACATTAGAAAATCCTGCCTCTGGTTATTGTTCACCTGCTGGAGCACAGCCAACGCTGGCGGTATTCTGAGGAGTGCCCGCTCTTGGAGCGCCCAGTCACAGGGTCACAGGACCTCCTTATTCATTCTTCGGTGTGGTCTCACGAGGGACATCCCTTTGCTCTATATCCACTCCCTCTACACTAGGAGCTCTGACTGGACAGGGAAACCCGGAGCTGGAGATACAGCTTCCTCACTTCTGGCCAGCTCCAGCCAATGAGAGAAAGCCTCCAGCAAAGCACAGAGTCAAGGGCTAAAGCCATCAGTGGAAACTTTCCAAGCAGAAATTAGAATGGGAACATCAAAGAGCCACCACAGGGTCCTAGCATGGGGTAGAAAGCCCTGGGGACACAGAGACCTCCTGCAGGCTCTACAGTGGGAGCCTGAATTTCAAGAGGCCCACACTTAGCAGCCCCGCCAGAGAGGAGAGGGGAAAGTTGGGCATAGAAAAAAAAAAAAGTGAGAATAGGGTTCAGCTGTGGAGCCTTCCCCCTGGGAAGAGTAGGGAGACTCACCAGGAAGTGTCACCTCAGGCTAGGTCTTGCCTGTCCCTTCATAACCACTTCAAAGGCTCCTGTTGTTCTTAGAAGAAAGTCTCAACTCTTAAATTGGGCCTGATGGGCCTCTTCTTATCCCCTCACTGTGCATCCAAATGGCTGACAGGAGGGCTGGTCCTCCTGCCTTGGTAAGATCATGGTCCCCCACCTTCCAGGAGCTCACAGAGCCAGGGGTGGAGTCACACAAGTGACAAAGAGGTTGAGGAGAAGGCTTGGTGAGGTCTGTGAGAGCTCAGAGGGGAGAAGAAAGGAGTGGCGAGTGTTGGGACTAATGAGTCCTGGCCTTCAGCTGCTCTTCCCTGCTAGAACCTTCTAATTGAAGTTACTAGAAGCTGTGCTTAGCTTAGAGGATCAGAGGATGGAATTTTCACCTGTTGGCCATTGACTGCAGTGTATTTAAACCTTCATGGTGCTATTAAAGAGGGGCTTTTGGTACCAGTGTCGGTCTGTCTCTGAGTGTGTATTCTCAACCTCCAGCCCCTTGCCCGAAGCTCATAGCGCTTAGAGCACAGTCCGGGTGAGACTATTGTCAAGGGGAAGGGATGGCGTCAAAGGACTATCGCAACCTCCAAGAGAGAGGAGCACAACTATTTAGTTCTAGGGAAACTCCAGGTCTGGCATGGAGAAGAACTTGACCCTTTTGATAGAGACTCCGGAGTTGCCTGATATACAAGGGATTCAGTACAACATGTGACCATGAGGGACATCCAGGGGACTGAGTCCATGATGATTAGACCACATTAGTCTTTCTTTCCCAGGAAAGAGAGGTCTGCTTATGTCCCTGGAATATTCAGAGGGTAGCAAAGCCTCAGTTGGGCCTTCCCGCTATCTTTTGAGCCGTCTATCCTCCTTAGCGCTGTTATTCAGCCAATGTGTCCCCACAGGGTGACAAAGGTGGCCACCAAAACCTTCAAAGATCCAAGTATGAGGTTAACTGTCTGGACAGTCAGTGACCTTTCCCCATTAGTTTTCATGACAATTCCAAGAGAAAGAATCTTTCTGGTCCCTAGTCTGCAGCACACCTTCTCTTCCTCTGACTTCTGGCAGGGAAATGCAATCTTTTCAGTGGCCAGACCTGAGTCCAAGGTTGCCTCCTATAATCAGAGGTTGGACCCCTCCCCATCTGGTAAAGACTTTGAGTGGTAAGAACTGGCACCCTAGGAAAATTTATGTCTCTATGGCCACAATGACAGAATATGTATCGCAGTACTCTCTCCTACCCAGGCGAAGCCAGGCCTCCCCGCCAGATGTGTAGCTCCTGCCGGGGACAGCAGGCCTCCAGCCACAGGGATGGCTGCCTTGACTTTGATGTTCCTCAGTTTCCACACTTCCCTTAACACTCCAGCCAAAGCTGCGTGCTTGTCTGTTTTGTCTGGACAAAGTTCTGTGGTGTGTCTGCTGCAGGGAACAGTTCCATCAATAAGGCCCGCTGTTTTGTTAGTTTTACCAAGTAGCAGAAGGAAGGGCTGTGTTGCTTGAGGAAGCTTTCTTTTTGTTTCCTTTCCCTTTTCTTTTTTCTTTTCTTTCTTTCTTCCTTCCTTCCTTCCTTTTTACTCTCCAACAGTCTCAAAGGAACATGTTTTCCAGCATGTTCTTCCCCCTGTGTGCTGTCAGCATCATCTAAAGCCCCCTTGAACTCCACGCTGGCTGGGGTCTTTGTGGCAGCACTCATGTTCCCCTATGAACCTGCTTTTGCCTGGTTGGGGGCTTATGACTTCTACTTCTTGAAAAAAGTGAGACGTTTTATTAAACAAACGAGTGTGCTGAACACTGATATCACTGGCATTGGTAAAAACAGATGCTCAAAGCTCCTGACACACCTTGTTCTATGCTCTTCCCAACAGCTACTTTGGGGGTGCCATGTCACACCAGTGCTGAATGGCAGAGACACCCGTTTCCTGCCTCCCTTCCTCCTTTCTTCATTTCTTTATCGAAGTCGTATTGAGCACTCCCTTGGTTTGACTATGAAAGGTGCCCCCATAGACTCACATGTTATGTGTTTGGTTCCTAATTGGTGGCGCTATTTGGAGAAGATAGAGAAAGGTTAGGAGAAGTTTTGTCAGAGGGATGGAGAAGTCAAAGGCACGGGGCTGCTTTTCCTATTGCCGTGACACAAGCAAGTTAAGGAGAGAAGGGTTTCTTTCAGCTCATAGTTCACTGAGGATATTGTCTATAAGAAGGTAGGGGAGACCTAGTGTCAGGAACCCGAGGCAGCTGGTCACATCGTATCCACAGACAAGAAGCAACAATTGAATGGCAAATGTTCCTTCTAAGCTTATTTTCTGTCTTTAATGCACGTGGAACAGCACCACCCATCTTGAGGGTGGTGCCACCTCAATTTACTTAACCAAGATAATGATCCATAAAAGATGTCGCCAAGAGCTTCAGATTCTACCAAGGTGACAATCAGCGCTAACCACTCCTTGTCAACTCCATACCCAAACGGACTACTCTTAAGCCATGACTTTCTCACTTGTTCTCATAATCTCGTGCCCTTATAATCTTATAACGCATAAACACAATCCATCCAGCTTTATAAGTCCCTATGGACTTTTGAAATTCCAGGGTCGTTTCTGAGTTCAAGTCTTATCTGAGACTCAAAGCCATCTGTGAACCCCAAACTCCTTTGAAATAAGAAGCAAATTGCATGATTCCAATATACAATGGCACAGAGGGGAAGAAGGGGCACAGCAATGAGTAATCAGGACAAACCAAGATGAAACCTAATAGCACAATGATCAAATCCTGCAGTTCCATGTCCAGCATCTGGGCCTCCTGATGGGGTCACCTGGGTTTCAAAGGGATCAGGTAGCACCGTTCCCCCATTTCTGCTGAAACACACATACATAGTCATTCTCTTAGGCTGGTGCCATTCTGCGCCTGCAGCTTTCCTTAGTGGACTGTCCATGCTGTAGCATCTCCAACAGCCTGGGATATCCATTGCAACTTAGGCTTCACCTTCAGAGCCTCAGTAGTGGACTCTCAGAGCCTCGTATGCAGAGACTCCAGGCCTGCAGTGTGGCTTCAGCTGCTCTCTGACGCTGACAAAACTCAGTATTGTGTAGATTATGCTAATTAGAACAAGCCTGGTAGGTTTTCCCAGAAGATGTCACTAGGTAATTCCAGATCCCATGAAACTGATGAACAGCACTAACCATAACACATACTAAAGTTAGACTAATATTTTTTTTCTTTGAGATAAGATCTAAAATGACTTTCATATAGCACACACCATTATTCTTATGTGTGAATAAGGAATTTCCAGAAAATATTAGCATTCGGAGCTGAGAAGATTCTATCCCAATTTCATTCCATCGCTTGAGGCCCCAGATGGAACTAAAAGGTAAAATTTCTCTTGTCCAAACTCGGACAACAAGCTTCTCCCGCTCTGCATTATCTATGTTTCCAGATCGTGGATTTTCAGACTCAGGGACTTAGAACATCGGCCTCTCCCACACACCTGCTACCTCTGTTCCTCAGGCTGTAGGACAAAGACTGGTCTAACCTCAACCACTCTTCTGGTCACTACTTGAGAAAAGCAGACTGTGGGACTTCTTAACACCTGTGAGGTAATTGCTATAATAAATCTCCTCAAATAGATGGAACAGTGGGTGGGTAGGTGATAAATGATAGATAGATAGATAGATAGATAGATAGATAGATAGATAGATAGATAGATAGAATATTTGTATTAGTTTCTTTTCTCATTGCTTCAAAACAATACTTGACAGTGGTTGGTCCCGCCCCAGTTGGAAAGAGACCACAGGCTGTTCATGGAGGGAGGAAAGCAAAATTAGCAATTCTCTCTCTCTCTCTCTCTCTCTCTCTCTCTCTCTCACACACACACACACACACACACACACACACACACACACAATTTAATTAAAGCAGGAACTAATTTTTAAATAACTATCTGTGATGATCAGTTTTGATGGTCAACTTGACTGAGCTGAGAAACGCAAGGGACTACAAAGCTGCCCCTGCGTGTGTCTGTCGTGATGTTTCCAAAGGCCACTGGACTCCCGGGACGGTGTTTGAGGTGACTGGAAGAAGCAGGCCCCTGGGAGGATGCCCCCTTCCTGTATCATTCCTATCCACCAGGAAGTGACACACTTTGCTCTTGCGGCCACCGCCGTGGTCTGCTCAGGCGCAGGCGGTCAAACAACCACAGACCGAGCTCTCTGAAACCCCAAGCTAAAGAAAATCCCGCTTTGACTTGTTTCTGTCACAGCAATGGAAAAAGCACTTGGTAAGTACCCCAAATCCCAAACCCACACCACGTTCCCTCAACACACTTTTCATCGCCACAGCGAGAGGCCATGGGGGACACCAGTCATCAGAGCCTAGGCAGCCAGCTCAAGAATATGTTGGAGACGTTGTCGACTTCCTGCTGCACCAGACTGCTCTTCTAGCTAATTTGCTCTGCTTTCAGCCCAAGGAAAGACAATCCTTTTTACCTACATGACGTCATGGCCCTCGATTGCAGCCACTTATGTCAGGGTATTTGTTTGACCCTGAAGGAGCCAAGCTATTGGCGGTCAATACACACTTACATGTTTTACTGCCTGGCAACTTTGAAAAGCTGAGGGAATTTTGAACTGAGCCCAGAAAACATAGAACCCTGGAAACCAGTTCCAAGTTTTCAGCAATGAAGCCCCTCACTGCCCTATGTCCCCTCCTTCTCAAGTCCCATGTATTTAAGTCTGTTGATTTAAACCAGAAGGCGATGCCAGACTTTTCCTCACCCAGCCAGGTGCAGCTTGTTAGGGGTCCAGGTCCACGGCGAGGGTTGGGTGAGCTACAGTGCTGACGTCAAAACCAGAAGGTAGAAGATCATAAGCAACACAGCCAGGTCTGGCCACAGAGACCATGAAACCTAGAATCACGGGGTCCACCTGTGGCCAGGACCTGGAAGAGAAAAATCCACAGGAGAATGCTCTGCCTCTGACCCTGGCTGACTCAGTTTTAAAATGTATGTGTATATAACTTTCTCTATAAAATCCATATGTGTGTATATCATGTATATATCATCCATACATATAATAGCCATATACATGCTTACGTACATATACAAACACACTATCCAGTGCCTACATATATATTTACATGAGTGAAAAGTTGCCTATAGTCACACAATCCTGGTCTTTATTACTGTTTCGTTTGTATATTATCCCTATATGGTTTCATATAGTATTATGAGCTTTCTTTTAAAACCTGGTCAAGATCTGTTGAATGACCCTCACCACCCACTTTCTTGCTACACACGGTAGACCTCCCTGTTTGGCAGCACGGACTGAGCTAACAAGTGAAGCATTAGAAACCAAAGCAGGCACTCTGGATGGAAACGGCGAAGCCTATGCACACCCACCCACGGCATCTCTGGTAGGCTACAGAGAACACGAGAGGGCAGTGGCCTTTCTCTGGGAACAGTACAACTGGGAGGCAATGCCCAGTGTATGCACACACAGATCAATGCATCTTTGCTCTGTGAGCCCCCAGTGAAGCCAGCACCCAAGAAGCACCCATGCCCTGTATCTAGCCACTGCTTCCACACCATCACAAGGCCTTAACTATTCCTGTATTTGAATGCTGTGTGCAGCAAAGTCTATAGACTAAGCTTTGAGTCTGATTTCTGTTTGGTCAACGCAGCAGGTCTGAGGCTGTACCTCAGCCTTGATAAAACCTTGATTTATCTTCCTTGCTGTATTGTAGTCCACTGTGTAGCTTAACCCAATTAAACTCTCGACCTTAGGTGATGGGTCCGGCTTGGGGGTTTAAACACTGCTCTAAACGGGTGTTCATTTCTACTCAGTGTCCACTCAGAAGGAGTTAGGGGTATGGCGTATGCGGAGACTCAGGATTGAGGAGCGTTAACCAGGCAGTTTGCAGGCCAGTTTGGAAAAAATAAACATAGCAATAGATTCTCTTTCCTATATTCAGCATGAACATAGTTTGTGGGGAGTCCTCTGGGCATTAACAATAAACAATCTAACAGCCGTGTTATTCTATCCAAGGGAAGAGTTGTGAGAAAAAGGGACCTCTTTCTAGACACTAACTACGGAAGCTCAGAGAAAGCAATATTCCTAGCTTGTCACTTTAAAATGTAAACATGACATTTAGGAACACTCAGGAGGCTGCAAATATCTCGGGTCTCTGATTCCAGCCTGTCTCCAGACCTGTCTCTCTTTTCAGACTGCGCATGTGAATTCTTTTTCCAGTCAATGCCTGTAGGCATCAGAGTTGAGGTATTGTCTGGGGATGGCAGGGAAGCGTGGCGTCTTAACTTGGACCCACCAGGCTTTGAAGCTGATGTCCTAAGGCAGACATTCTGGGCAGGACTTTACTTCTTCATCCCAGGATCTTCATCTGAGAAGTGGGTACAAGAATGGCCCTTCATCCCTCGCCCATTGCTCCTCACCCCTTACCACCTACTGTTGGCAGGAAAGTTGATCCCAGGGTCCCAAGAGTGGGAGAGAGCTGACCCTGCCCCTCACCAGCTGCGGCACTCAGGAGGGTGGGTCCTGCACTTTACCTGGGAAGCATAACAAACCTGACCCTATTGATGGGGGCACAGGTAATCTGGCCCCACCCCTTACCTACCCCTCCCCCATCCTTGCCTATAGCAGATGGGAGAGCTGTCCCTGAGATGACGAAAGTGGGATCAGCTGACCCTGGCCTCACCGGCTATAGCACTGAGAAGAACAGGCCCAGCACCTCTCCCGGACAGTAGAACTGACCCTGCTGGTGGGGATGCAGGTAAGCCAGAACTGAAAGCCTGAGAGAAGAAGAACTGACCCTGCCTCCCTCTCATATGCCATGTGGCATGGGTGAGGGAGCGATACCCTCCTCCCTGCACCCCTTGCTACCTGCATCTGGCAGGGGAGCTGGCCATGGGGCATGAGAAAGAAGAATTGATCCTATCCCTCATCGACTGTATATTCAGGAGAATGGGTCCTGTACCTCGCTTGGGCAAAACTGTAGAGCTGGCCCTGGTGGTGTGGGTGAGCCAGACCCTAGGGCATGAGAGCAAGAGATCTGGCCCCACTCCTCGCTGTCTGTTGCATGGGCAAGCTGGCTGAAGCAGCGCTGGAGAGCTAACCCAGGAGGTGGTGATGAGGGAAATTTGGTGGGCCGACCAGCCCAGCTGCTGTCCAGGCTCAGAACCAGAGCTCTGAGCTAGCCCATCTCAGCATCCACCCCATCTATAAACGGCTGGAGCATGTGAAGAGGCCAGACCTGTAGATCCAAAGCTGCAGAATCTCCGTGACACAGGACAACAACCGCTGCATATCCAAGAAGAGCCCACTAAGGACCCATAATCGTGTAGCAGAAGACTGAGACCTCAAACCAGAACAAGGATTCATTGCAATGAACACAAGTAAAGGTGTTCAGACTAAAGGGTGTACTGTGTGACTCACTGGGCCACACAACAGCTTCCATGCCTAGATTTTGTTTGTTTGTGCTTTTTGAGTTTTTTTTTTTTTCCTTTTGAATATCACGTTATTTGGGGGGAGTTGCAAGGATAGAGGGTGGATACAAAGGAGTAGGGAGATGAATGGGATCAGGATGCATGATATGAAATCCACCAAGAATCAATAAAAAAAAGGAAAAAAAAAACCTGTTATCATATCCTGAGAAACCCTCAAAAGGTAGGCTGAGATGCCAGAATGAGCGTTAGCGACATCAATTCCAATCAACAACATCCACACAATTAGTGATTATTCCCATTTGTTTGCTGTCAGATGAGGGGTGACCCCAGCTGGGTGGCCTTCTTTTCCCTCCCACGCAGGCGTAAGCTGTCGCTTCCCCACCCCCAGCTCTCAGCGGCGGCGGCAGCAGCAGCAGCAGCAGCATCCTGACTGCCAGCTCCGGAGTCACATTGCATTGAGGCTGCTAATCCTCCCCCTCCCCTCAGATGTGGTTAGCTAGGGATGGGGACGACAAGAAGGGGGATGGCCTAGTTGGAACACAGGGGAGCCAAGCTGAGCTCCCTGAAGCTGGCAGCCAGAAGCAAACAGGAAACAAATTAGTTTAATCGGGGAATGTAAACCAGCTTGGGCAGGCAGGCATGGAAGAGCCACGCGAAGAGGGCTTGCTGACACTTCTCACTCAGTAACTGCAGGGATCAGTGTCATAGACAAGCACCACAGAGAAGACACTGCACAGCCTGTCAGGCCCCCAGAATGTCAGGTTCTGTCCATCCACTCTGGGGCAAGGAAACGTATGTGCAGACGTGCCTCGGCAGCCAGGATGCTTGGGAGTCCAGCTGCAGGGCTCAGAGAAGGGACAGCGCGTGTTAGAGGTGCAGGTTTGTAGCTCACAGGTCTGTGCGGGGAGGGCATCTGTGGTTAGGTAGGCAGCCATCTTCAGTCAGGGCTCGCACCCGTGCCGGCCATTTGACATGGCCATGCAGTGCAATTTTATTTGCCTGAGGGGGATCGTGGACAAGATTTGTTCAAGTGACCAGATACAAAATAAATAAATAAATAAATAAATAAACTCATGCATCGGGTGAATGGAGCAGGCCAATTCCTTTGTGAATTTTTTTTATGCATTCATCCACCAACAAACACTGGTTGATGTGGGTGTTGGCGTGTGCTGTGTACGGCAGTTAGGCAGAACCTGATTTCAGTTCCCCTACGACGATAAGCGTAGGCCATTCACAAGGCTGCTTTTAGTCCAGTGGGTGAAATGGGCATCAGATGGCCTGAGCGTTCTTTACAGCTAAGATCAACAGCAGGCAAGAAAGAGTGCGAGCCATCCCGGAGGACTCGGGGACTCTCCACCGAGGTGTTATGCAGAGGTACTACAACACGAGGTTCTAGTGCCTGAGCTGGCTACCACCCAGATCCGTGGAGCAGATCTGGGCACTCAGGTAATGAACTGTAGCGGCAGCAACATGAACAGATCAAATCCCACCTTCCCTTAAGGAATCCATCTTCAGTGTCCACTTCAGGAGGGCCAGCGGCTCCGAGGCCTTCCGGGTCTTTCCTCATGTCACAAACTGGTGTCACCACGCTGGATATGGCAGCTGTCATCTGGGTGAAGCTGAATAGGGGAACAGAGGGGATAGGGAGCAGAAGGGTACAGGTCACAGCCTTGTCTGGGATTTTATAGGAAGAAGTGGTGGGGGGGCACGCAAACTGCCGGCAGACTCCAGACTCATGGACCAGATCGGCGGAGCAAAGACGGAAGGCAACAAATAACAAATAAAAACAATGTTGGGGGACAGCTGCAGGTCAACCACGGCACCAGGAGTCTGCCCCGGGGAATCTGCTCTCTAACCTGGCCTCAGGACAAAGTCAAATTGTCCCTAGTTGCGAGTTATCTGCTGGTACCTGTAATCCGGGAAACCTCTGGATGCCCGGTCAGCAGATGCTCAGACATTTGGGTTTATTACAGCTCAGCTTCTTGCTGTATGACTCTTCCTGAATCCTCACACTCTAGACAGCTTCTAACATTATATGTGGCATAAATGCTGCGTCAGTCATTCTCATCCAGGATTGTTCAGGGAAAGGCAAGAAAAATAAAGCCCTCACGTGCTCAGCACAGATGCGGAACCCAAGCACCCAGAGAGCCAACTGTGCCACAAACCGAGTGACTGGGAAGACGGAGCTCTAGGGCTCTAGGTCTGGACGTCCTTGAGGAGTACCAGACAGCAGGAGCCTTTCAGGACTAGGCCAAGCTGGGTTGGCCTCTTGTTGGCTTCTGGTGCTTGCTGAGTTGGCCAATTTTGGTGTTCCTTGGCATGGGGAAGCTCCACCTTGGCCTCTGCCTTCATCTTCACGGAGATTCTTATATGGAAGTGAGATAGAGCCCCCGTTCTCTGAGGATGCAGTCAGACATATTTCCTATCCTACCCTGATGACCTCGTTTTAACCTTGTCACCCCCGTAAGGACACTCGCTCCTAATGAGGTGACTTTAGGAAAGCTCCACACGCTGACTTCAGCGTCGCTTGGGACAGTGAATGTGAAGAAGACGCAGCTCAGCACACAAACCCCTGAAATCTTAGTTATTAAAGGATCAGGAGTCATTCTACAGCAGTAGGATGGTGCCCAACCCCAAGGACTGGCAACTGGGAGGCTGAAGCAGTTTGAGACTAGCTCTGACTTAACAGTAAAACCCTGTCTCAAAAACCCACAGCTAGAGATGTAATTCCGGCCTAGAGTATTTGCCCAACATGCACAAGGCTCTGAGTTCCACCCCCTGCGCCAAAAAGAAAATAGAAAAGGTAAAAAGTAAAGAAAATCTGCTGTAGAACCTTAAGGCTGTGAGCCCCGGTGTGCTGCAGTTTGGAGTTTGGCCCCCAGCGTGACGGTGTTGAGTTGATTTGGTAGACTGTCAGGGGATGAGGCATAAAAGAAAGTGATGGGTTCATGTCACCTCTTGGGAGTGGGTTGGGTCGCACAGGACCGGCCAGCTCCCATGACAGCCCTGTCATAGGACATGGAACCTGCCCTTCCCGGCTCTATTTTCCTGTTCACACTTAGGCTCTTTATGCAAGAAACTGCTTTCCTATGGCCAAGGCCATGCTGAGGAAGTTCCATCCACCAGAATCACGAGCCAAATAAGTGTCCCTATAAATTATTGAGACACAAGCATTTTGTTACTGCATCGTGAAGTCAACTAAGACATAAGGACGTTCATATCAGAAAATACTTCATGGCTGGCCCAGAACAGCGATTCAATAACACAGGTATCACACGTGATGATTCCAGGCACTCTATGCCCACGGCAGAAGCCTGGGTCCATCCAAAAAAGGAAGAAGAGCACCAGCCAGAGTGACCCCTGGGTATATGGTCTTCATGCCTGCCAGTGTCTCTGAGGTAATGGTTTCAGAATCCATCATGAGTTCACAGGATGAGTGTGGCCCAAGACCCACTGGGGTTTCTCATGTTCCAAAGCCCCCGATTCTCAATTACAGTTCAGGGTGTCCGCACATCTGTGGTAACCACAGAAGCAAGGAAAAACGGGAGGGTCCTCCACCCTAGCTCAGCAGTCCCTTCCCTTCTGGGCTGCACAGATCAATGGTGGTCACCTACCCACCTGAGGTCACTTCTTCCCACCCTGGCTTCTCAGCGGCTGTTTGGTCTCCCAGCTGGGGAGTTTGCAGTTAATTACCAGGCTTTGGGTGGTGGAGGTGGGGGGTGGGGGCTCATTGTTCTTCCAGGACTTCTCCCTTTGTCAGAAAACAAAAACTTGTTGTAAGTGGCACTCTTGTAGGTTTACCACGCAGACAGACTAATTGTATCTTTTAATCTGGGTCAGACTGCTCTTGCTTATTACAAATTGGCTCTGACTCCCACAGAGAAGGGAATGCGAGGCTCGCTGTAGCCAAGAAGGCAGAGGCAGCTTTACCTGCAGACCTGCTGGGGGTTGTGCTCCTCGGGGGTGCTCCAGTTGGTCCTCCAGGATGCAGGGCAAAACCAGCTGTGGGTTCTGGCTGCTTGCAGGGACGTTAAGCCAGCAAGCCTCCCTTCTGCAGCTGGATGCGGGCCAGAGAAGGTGATGAGCTAACACTCCCCCACCCTCACCCCAGCGCCCGTTTGTTAATGCTGGGCTGCCTTACTGGGGGAAAGAGTCTTGGGATTTTGGCTGTTGACTTTGTCTTGGATTGGGTGAAACCTAAATGAAATCTGAATTGTTCTTAAGACATAGACCAGAGAGATGGCGTGATGAGGCCACAAACAAAGAGGCGCTGGCAGCCACTTGAACCTGGGAGAGTTGAGGAGGACCCCTGCTGATGCCTTCATTTGGGTCCAGGGGAAGCAATGTGGGCTCTGACCTCTAGACTTTAAAGAGACTATATTCCTGGTGGAATCAGCAGCCCGTACACAGAAAGTTTCCCTTAGGAAAGCAGTGTAGAGGGACACTCTGGTTTGTGGCTTCTTGGTACTCAAAGAGGACTTCCTGACACTTAAGAGGACCTAGGTGACAGAAAATGTAATGGAAAGAACAGCCTTTAAAATGATTTTGCCCCCCTGCAGCCAGCTCTGGCTTCTGTTTCAGGACTCTCTAGCTGTGTGACCTTGGACCAATGGCTTAACCTCCCTGAACAGAGGTTTCTTTATCAAGGCAACAACCACACCTCGTCACCATGGTGTTTGAAGGTTACAGGAGACCACGCGTACAACCAGAGCCTGAACATGCAGCCTGCCTACCAGTATATATAATCTAGTTTTGCTTTTTAAATGTCTATGGTCACCCTTTTGTTGACTTCCTGAAAGTTAATTTTTTTCAGCATTCTAGAACTTTCCTCGGGTGCTGTAAATTGTGTTCATATCTTGTACAAAACCAAATATTCCCCCCCCCAAAAAATTGCTATGGATGAATTTCATGAGTTTGGATCACTGGGGACTAATTTCTCCTAAGTTCCAAACACTTGGCAAACTGGAGGCAGAGGCAGGAGGGTGATGTCTGTGGTACTGGGGTGAGAAGGAAGTTGGTTTGCCTGATCCATTAAGGAAGTCATTTTGATAAGGGCATCTGTGAGCTAGCTGCAAGGAAGCAGACTGGTCATTCTCAGCGCAGAAGGCCAGCGTTCACCACGGTTGGATTTTGGGAACTCCCCTCCCCTGCCTTCTAACAATCAGGACTGCAGATTCCCGCATTCACCTACCTGAGCAGAGTATCAGTTACCGGCAGTCCCCAGCTGAAGGGTTAAAGACCCAGAGATGCTCCAGACAGGACCACCCGCTTGACTAATAATAACAATACCTAGATGCTGCTAGGATCCAGGATGGTTCCCTCCATCATTGTCTACCCCTTAGACGGCTGAGGAACTGGCTTTCAGATGCAATCTTCCGTCTCCAAAGTCCCATATAAACTCCCGTGCCCCCTGCTCCAGGTGCACACACTCTCCATCCCTTGGGGAGACTGGGGTCCTTCAGTTGTTCTGATTGAAGACCCGCTCTGCCCCTAGAGATGCCTGTCTGCTTTCCTTATGCCCAGATCCCCATCAGTTCCCATCCAACACCAGCCCCTAGCGCATCAGTACAGTTAGGACAGCAATCTTTTCCCAGCTTCCCCGCACTGCAGGAGATGGCTGACTTCACGCAGTCTCCGTGGCAGGCTCGAGCTCCTCCTCCACATACTTGTAATATTTTTTCTAGCTGTTTGGTTGTTCTGTGATCTCTCTTGCCTTCGACCTTTGGCCAGGCTCCTCTGTCTGATAGAATCTCTTTCTTTCTTTGACTCGTGGGTTGTGTTTCTGAGGCAAGGGAAGAGGTCCTCTGCCACTTCTGCCCCAGAAGCTATTCTACCCAGGAGGTCGTTAATGAACGGGTGGGAAAATGAATGGAAGGGGCTCCAGAACTGTAACACTGAGGGCCCAGTGGGCGTCTGTGTGTTTAGAAAGCAGCAGAAAGTCAAAGTAAAGTCAGGAAACGATCAGGACTAAGACGCTGAACTAAGAATGAGGTTAGGCTCCGTGCCCTGCTCAAAGCCGGCCCAGTGCTTCGCAATTATAAGGAACCAAGTTCTTTGAATTCATACTAATCCTGTAACTGGCTTCAATCTATAAAGTTGCATGAAGATTCACAGAGATTGCTGGAGTCCTGGCTGTCACAACCCCATTTCACACCAGAGAAGGAAAACAAAGCTATAAATGGTGTATTCCTTAGGTAAATAAGTCATTACAAGGTGCTACCCTGGACCTGCTCCAACATGTGTGCAAGTCTCACTGGCCATACCTCCTGGGAAAGACCTTTGAGCCAGACCCACTGCCAGACAAGCAATGTTACTGGTGATGAAGAGGAAAAGACATTGGAGAAGAATCACAGTTCTGATACTCAGGCATCTCTCAGCACCGAGCAGAGTAAAGTTACTCTCCAGCATGTTCACAGTGGAACTGCACGAACACACGCAGTCTATAGCTATTCCGTCCTTTGGGAACACCGTGGGTGATGACCAGATAGACCTTGGCTCTCGGATTTCATGCTGGGGACACAGGGTCATAGTTCTACTTGAAGATCTGTTATCCCTAAAGCCCTCCAAAAGAAAGTTTTCCAGGGAAACGAACCCAAACCATGGCATTTGTCAATAACAGGTCAATAAGGAAGAGTCTACTTACCGGCAAAGGGACTGTGAACCACATCCCAGCCATCTTTGCCCACCAGCAGGGCCTCCCAGGGATGCTGGATCTTTGGGGTACCATCCTGCTGATTCTGTCCCTGGCAATGGAGGTAAAGTGCCTTGCATTAGATCAGGGAGGGAAGAAGACAGAAGCAGGAGGAGGAAGAAGGGAGGGGTTCATACCCCCATCCAGACCTATGTGTCTGCCACAGCCTGTCTCCTGATTCTCTGGCCTCCTCTGAGCCAGCCGTTGGAATGTGCGCCTCACAGGTGAGGGAGAAAGCCATTTTCACAAGGAGACAGACATGATAGGTGCAAGGTGTCAAATCCACATTTGACCTGGCTGAAGACCACATTTTTCCCCATTGGTCACATCCAGAAATCAGGCTCGAGCCATTGCTACAACACCAATATGCCTCTATGTGTGTGTGTGTGTACATGCCTCTCAGCACAGCTGAGCCCTCTGAAACCACGGGCCAAAGTAAACCTTTCTTCCCTTACATATTTCTGTCTTAGTGATGCTAAAGTAATCAACACACAAACTAAGCCTGGAACCACTAAGACAGTGGGTGGGGAAAGACATGTGATCCTGCTCTAGAAGACACCCCAGGCATCAACCTGAACTGGACTCAGCATCATGGGTGCTCTGGAAGCAATGCTGAAGAGATGAAGCAGGTTGTCTGGGAATATGGCGTGCAGGATATGGATATAAACAAACATAAATCTAAAATCAGGAATGGGAAAACTGGGATGGAGGCTACAGCTGGGGAAAGGGAGAGACAGGGGCTAGACAAAAGAGCTTGTAATTCTGTCTTTTCTCTCCCCATCCCCTCCCTCACACCCTCAAAGGCAAGAGTTCTACCACTAAGCTATGTCTCCTCTGTTTTGAGAGAGAGTCCCATAAACAGTCCCGGCTAGTCTCAGACCCTTAAGCCTTCTGCTCTGCCTCCCCAGTGATTATTGACAGACATGTGCCTCGTGCCCAATCTATCTTCTAGCCTAAACTAAATACTGCATGCTCTAATATTTATGCAAATACTTTCTATGTTTGTTTTTCAAATGCTAGACATATTCCAATACTACCATTTTGAGAGGCAGAAGGAAGATATATCTCCTATAGGAATTGTCACTGGGTGTAGCGGGGTGACTACATGGGGACCTAGGAAAGGGTCTAATCTCCTTCCACTTGGTGAGAAATGCTGCAGTTGGTCCCTCCAGTCACCAGTCACAGGCAGCAATGTCTGAGAGCAGCTGGCGGCCACCTCCCACGGTACCACCCATGGGGTACAGCAAGACATAGAGAGCTCCTTGGGAAGTCAGGCTTCCTCTGGGTGAAGGATGGGATCGTTCCATCTCTGTCAGCTACTCAGAGAAGGAAGTGATGTAGAGAGACAGATTGGATCATCTATTATCAAGATGGCAAAGATAGACTGAGGAGCTACCTGCAGTTTGCCAATTATCAGAGTCCTAGGGAAGGCCGCCTGCCTTCCTCCTCCCCGTCCTCCCAGCCCAGCCTCTCCAGAGATCACGAATCAAGAGCCAATCCCTCAGAAGGAGCCTGATGAGGGGGCATGGTTGCTGCAGGCAGTGACAAGACATTGCCCAAGATGGATGGATGGTCCTCTGCTCAGGCCAGAGATGAAAGAACAGGACAGATGCCCTCCGTGGTTACTGTCATCGCCCTACCGAATGCTTGCCCTCAGCTGGCAATCCGCTAAGAGTTCCATCTGCTTCCTTCCTCTGGCTTCTGGCAGCATCTTTACAAGATAAGGAAACTGGACAGTTGTGGTACACACCTTTAGTACCAGCACTGGGGAGGTAGAGGCAGGCAGATCTCTGTGAGTTCGAGGCTAGCCTGGTCTACAGAGTGAGTTCCAGGACAGCCAAGACTGTTACGCAGAGAAACCCTGTCTTGGCAGGGGCGGTGGGGTGGGAGGAAAGGGAAGGGAAGGGAAGGGAAGGGAAGGGAAGGGAAGGGAAGGGAAGGGAAGGAAAGGAAAGGAAAGGAAAGGAAAGGAAAGGAAAGGAAAGGAAAGGAAAGGAAAGGAAAGGAAAGGAAAGGAAACTGAGGTAGACAAAGACAAATCATCACCCAGATTCCCAAAGTGGCCTCCCCAAATGTGCCGTCTCGACCACGCCATTGACCTGTTGATGAGGCTTCATCAGACATCAGCTTTGCAGATGGAGAGAGGGGGCATGGTTCACTACTTCCACCAGCTCTGGAGGGCCCTGCCCTGGGAGGCAGATGGTAGCCAGCAGAGCTGTCTCTGAGTGTGGAGGCCCAAGGACCTTGTCTTCAGACACAGCTCTAGAACAGATCCTGGGGTTTCTAGCCAACATCGCTCAGAACTCTGGGCTCTCGTGACTGTGGATCTTTGTGAAGAGACATCTGAGCTCCCAAGGCCTGCAGTCTCTGAGATCCCTGATCCGGAGACAACCCTGCTGCCGCCCAATGGAAATGAGTAACTGAGAATGATCAACTACCCCACACCAGCTGCACTGGGGCCCTGAAACTATAATCTTCCAAACGCCTCAGTTTACCCCCTCATCTGGGGATTTTTTCTTCTTTTAATTCTTAAAATTACTTTATCTAGAGTGCCAGGGGCACATGTGTGGAGACCGGAGCATACTGGGTCTTTTTCTCCACCATGTAGGTCCTGATGATTTAAGTCATCAGACTTGGCAACAAGCACCCTAAAGATTTGGCACACAAAGTCTTGGGCTATATGAGGTTCTTTCTGGTGGGAACTGAAGGAGTTTTGGAGAGGAGATGAATAGAGGAACATTCAAGGGACGCCCCACCCCCTGTCTGTAAATCCCACCTCATTCACCACAGCTGGGAATATGGCAGCAGTCTGGTCCTTACTTTCTGAACTCTAGATCCTAGTTTATCCCCCAGGGAGAGGCCTTTTGTAGGGAAAGCCAGGGATACATTTGAGATAAATGCCAGGTGGCCACCTCCAGCCAACATAGCCTCTAAACATGGACAGTGTGGTGTTAGCAGGCAGCGTGAGGAACCATTTGCTTAACAAAAAAAAAAAAAAAAAGGAACCATTATTTTTTTAAAAAAGTATCTGCAAAGTCCAAGGAGAAGAACCTGCATATATTACCAGCAACTTTCCTACTTTGTTCTGCAGTTTATAGCCATAAAACAAAGGGGTTGCTCTGTGCCTAGAAGGCAGCTTTGATGGTGATGTCCTCCCTAGTTCCACTCTACAGTGCTTGTGTAATGAAAAGCAATTGCAGAGGTAGGTCCACGCACCCTTAGCAAAAAACTGCCATGGTTCTAACAATCATGTCCCCAGCCCAGCTCCTCGGTGCCTTCCATCCCATAGGGTCTAATTTCTGACGACTAGGCCTTGACCTAACCAACATCTGACCCAAAGTGGGTGTTAGACATCAGTTTGTGGGCTGCATGACAGACTCCTGTTACGGAGAAGCAGAAGCAGCAGGCACACAGCCTGAATATTCAGATTTAACTTTAACAACCCAGGCACTGAATCTCGAATCGACACCTGCCACTTGCCCCTTAGAGGTTTCCTATCAGGAGAGGGCCAGCTACACACCTGTTGATACCTGGACAGATACAGAATGACTCAAGGAAGGCCTGGCCTTGGGAATCAGCCCTAGACCCATTTGCCTGAAGGATTCTACTGTTTGAGAAAAAGCGACTCAGAACAGAGGAGTCCAGAGGGAGCTTGGAATTCTTACAGATGCCAATCTGCCTTCAATGTTCCTTTCTCCCAGTATTTGCTTAGCACGATTCTCTCCCTCCACCGAGCCCAGATGGGTCCTTCTCCCTACAGCCAGGAACCCCTTGCCACAGGGGTATGTGCAAAACATTGACCCAATGTAAATCAAGTCAGCCTGGCTTCTGTGAACTGGCTGCTTTTCTGGAGTGCAATGGAAATGAGTAGACAAACGCCAGCCAGATCAGCGTCATGCATTCAGGAGTCTCACTATAGGCTGGCTTTCCCTTCTCGGTCAAGCTGGGCGTGGGATGGATGGTCATGAACTCTGTGCTCCCACGCTCTTAAGAAAATGGAGCTGAAAACACTTAATCTTGACTCAAAACCAGAAGCGATAGATGAGAGAGGGGGCTGGGGTAGAACACTAGAAGGGGACAGGAGGACTTTGCTGGGCCATGGCAAAGAGCAGTTCTCCGTAGAGAAGCTACCCACAGGCTCAGGCTGAACCCACTGAGTCACTGTCTGAGCTCTGCCCCGTGGAGATGTCCCCTACTGAGATCTTGTTCCCCAAAGGCCAATCCCTGACCTAAGCAGCCAAACTCTCAAGGAGATGAGCTTTCTCTTACCCCATCAAGGGAAGCGGGGCACAGGGTCTTTGGGTGCCCTGGGAGAAGGCAAATCCTAGCTCTCCACCAGCCGCTAGCTCTACTGGGCGGTTTGTATTAGCACCCTGGCCATCCTCTTGACTGCTGGGCTGTGAGCCTGAGCCGGGTGTTTGTAGGGGCCAGAAAGGCAGAAGCGACAAAGATGGCAGGGTCCTTAGTCTGTAGAGCTCCTCCCCATAGCAGGGAAGTGCGTGTTGATCTATAGCGGATGAGGTAACCTGACGGGTAATCTGAATGGGACAATTTGATTAGATTTAGAAATGCCTGGTTTAGTAGAGTACACACCTGGGTGAATAAGTAATTTGGGGGCCAAAGGTAATTAGATCATGCAGGCCCTCATCTAAGAAATGGAGTCATCAATGGATGGATTAACTATGATGAAGAATAGGAGGTGAGCCTCTTCAGAGGAAGCGGGTTAGTGGGGAGAGTTCTTAGAAGCAGCCGTACTTCCCTTGGTCCCTTCCTGTTTCCACTCTCCTCTGCTTCCTACCTGCCATGAAGTGAGCAGCCTCAGCAACAGGTTCCTGCTGCCACGACTGTCTGCTTCCCCAAGGGCCCAGAAACAACAGCTGAAACTGTGAGCCAGAAGTCAACCTCCCCTTCCCCAAGGTGCTTCTATCAGGTATTTTGTCAAATCAACAAGCAAGGTGGCGACTTTATTGCCTTCTAGCCCAGCTACCTCCGTTCCTTCATGAAAACACTTAGGGGGATGGTGTTGAGTCGGGGAGGCCTGTGGGAAACAGTGCTCTAAGGCTTGTTTTTAAAGAAAGTGTGCATGGGATGGATAGGAGCAGAGAGTTTCACAAACTCAGCCAAGGAGCCCATCATGACTGCCGTGTTCTGGTTTATTTTCCCAGACCCGGATCCTGGGTTGACACAGTCTGCAGCCGGCTCTGCTGGTCACGCACATGGAAGGGAGTTCTGCTTCTTCAGATTAGTTTTAACTATGGAAATTTTTCAGATATAATCAGAAGTGTGGAGGACAGTCCGGGGAGCCCCCCGTACCCCTTCCTTGGCTTCGACGGTGATTAGCTAGGGGCCATTTTCTTTTCATCTCTAGCCCCACCCATCCCACTCTACCCCAGATGACTTTGAAGAGAACCCAGACCTCATATATCTTTAAGATGCTCAGATTGCAGGGCCTTCCAAGAGCTGGAGAGCCCGTTCTCTTAGGGAAGAAAGGCCTCCCATCTGTTATTACCATGCGTTGTTCGGCAAAGGGGAATCTGGCGCTTCCTCCTCCACAGGCGTGGCCCACTCTCCTCGCTCCACCTAGGCTTCTCTTTTTCGTAGGAATGAAGTTATACTCTGCTGATTCCTCTTTGGAGATGTTCAGCTGGGATGGTTGAGATGCTGCCTGCTAGAACATCGCCACCACTCCTTCCACCGTCTTCTCTCCGTCTCCCTGCCCACCTGTCTATCTGCAGCCTTGGTTCCAGACATGCTCTCCTTCTACCTGATCTAACATGTCCCTTTCCCAGCATCCCAAGACACACAAAAGGTTCTAAAGGTGCTAAACTCCCACTGCATAATCCCACCAGAACCTTCTCTGTCCTCAGCTCTATGGATGCACGAACTAAAAGAGGCATTTGGCTTCTAACATAAACACGGGCTGACCTTGTTCTTCCCAACAGTTCTTTATCTCCATCCTAGCAATACTCCTTGGATAAGTAATAAATGCCAAAGAAAGTTACAAAGGAAAAAAAAAAACCTAACAAAAATTATTATTATTACTTAAAGAGTCAGAAAAAAAAAGATAGCAAGTCTCTTCCACAGTTTGAACAGCATATTTAGCAGCTGCGGGGTATATTAAAGCCAGGGACAGGGGGAGGGAAAGGAGGGTGTATTTCAAAGCTGCCTGCTGCAGGAACCAAACTTGAAGGGGGGTGTTGTGTGGAATATGCCAAGTGTTTGAAGTGGACAAGATTTGTAGCATGTTGCCTTGATGCCTGTACATACTTAATAACAGATGTTTGGTCTCTCTAGACAGATAATTGTCCTGCTGTAAGGTTGACTTGACCTGCCTGAGCGTCCAGCTTCGAGCGCCACGGCAATAACAAACGATCTGCGCGCCTCTTTTTTCGCTGGGAGAATGCTCAGCCACGCTTCCTTTTAAGCACATAATTACTGGGCCCCGACCGAAGCCCATACATCGCCCTCTCCTAATAGCCGCGCAAGCCATTCGGCCAGAATTTATGAGGACAGGGTTCAAAGTTTTAATAATATTTGGATAATATCATTGCCCACACGTCGGTGGGGCTGTGATGGATAGAAGGAAAGAAGGCTTATTTCGATTCCATGCATGACAGTGCGCCCGTTAACGACTGGGTACCCGGCGTGGCCTTTATGGAAACTGCCACCAGGCCATCAGCTCATGAATTATAGATCTGGGTATGTGGGATTATAAACAGCGGTGGAGATCACACAGGGACGCTACTCATGAGGCCCTGTCCTGTTAGCGCCTCTTCCTTATGCAGATAAATGAATTGCAGGGCATACCAAAACGGCGTGAATAAACCCTTAGTGGATAACATATTAGCACATCAACATAAAAACCCCATGCTGGGGCCTGCTTGGAGATATTTATGTTTATACTCTCTGCTCAAGTGGCTTCCTGATTTTTGGCTTCTTACCACTCACCTCATAATTCCCACATCCTAACGGCACCTCTGGGCACATTTCTCGGATGCTCTGCGAAGCCTGTTGATTTTTGTACACAGTTTGCACAGAGACATTCCTTTTGGGAAGGCAGATGGGTAAAAGCTGCTCATCACGTTTCAGGCAGACATAAAATTACTTTGGGGAAATCACGCCACGTACTCGGGACACGGGCTTGGTTCTGGCCAGTGCCAGGAGTGTCGGCAACTGTATCTCCAGGAGCAGAAGGAAGAGGCAAGTGGCAAGCCAGAAAGGATGGTGGAGATGGTCAGGTTCCGCTCACACTTAGGAGAGCAGGTGGCAAAGGCCAAGTTCAAACAGGGAAGGGACTCCCCCATGATTATAAGACTTTGTTGCCAAGCCAAGATTCCCAGCTCTTGAGAGCTGTCCCCGGCCGTCTTATCTGGCCTGAATTTTTCTCTCCCCAAAATGTAAACACCCAACAGCTCCAAATGATAGTGTTGAGACTCCAACAACGCTTGCCAACTTCCTCCTGTTAATCTAGACTTGACTCACCCTGAACTTTGACAAGGCTCGCGTGCCATAAGCCATCCTTAAACTTCCACACTCGATATCCATTTAATCTGAAGGATTTATTTGGAAAGAACAGCAATTATAGCCGCACCTCAGAATAACTGGGAGACGTGGGTTTAAATCTCTTTAAGTAGCTCGCTGGAGTTGCTAAATAGCTCCCCATACTCAAGTTCTAATTCTGAGCTATCATTGACTTGGGCCTTGGTGTAAAGACAAGAACGGCTTGGGGTGTGTCTCACTCATGGTGGAGGGTTTCTGTGTTTTGAGGTTCTGTGCACAAGCACCATATTTCTACACGTCCAGAAGAGTTGGTGGAAGCAGAGACCAGCAGCATTTATCCAGCCTCCACATGCAAAAATAATGACTTTGGGGAAATTACAATATTAGGAATTTTAGCTCATGCAGATAACGTTACATGGTCACGCAAAAAAAATCTCAGTTTGAAAACTGAAGTTTTCTGTTCATGATAGTAATTGCGTTTGTAATTGTGGGAGACTGAGACAGGAAGAGGGCCACAAGTTGCTACATAGTGGGTTCCAGACCAGCCTGGTCCACAGAGTGAGATTCTGTCTTGAAACATCACCATCACCATCATCACCATCATCAACAACAGCAGCAATTCAACCCCAGATTGATTCATATGTAGATGTCATTAGGAGCCAGGGCCTTTGGGAAGTGATGAAGGTTAGATGAGCTTATGGGATGGCATGAGTAGCTTTCTAAGAAGATCCAGCTGTGTCCGCCGAGTGACACCGCCTTCGCACTTACCAATCCACAGACCCGTGAGCCCAAGAAACTTCTGCTTTTTCATAAACTGCTTAGTCGCTGAAATTGTACAATAGAAACGACAAAACAAAACCAAGACTAAAACGATAACCCAATGGGGTGGTTCCTGCATTGTGTCCACTCTGCAGACAGGGAAATCAAACACAGAGAGGGCGCTTATCTTACCTGTGGTCATAGAGCAGGTAGGTCAGGAATTACTGATGATCCCAGAACAGCCCAGCCTTTGTTCCCTTGTCGTAAATGCCTTGGCGCGTACATCAGAGATTGAAGTCCCTAAATGGCTGATATACTTCCTCCCAGAGAGCAGGCTGTGCTGGCAACCAAAAGGACAGCAGGCATGATCAGAAATGAAACAGAAAGGGGTCCAGGACCTCTGACTATCACATGTCACTGAAGACCCACTTATGGACTCCTCACCCACCTATACTCCTATTCCCCTAGGGAAGTGAGAAATTAGGAAAAGACAACACTTCACATGGGGCAGTGGGGTCTGTAGGAGGTCCTTGGCCTCTCCATCTGCCTCACCTCAAGGCCTGGGAGGAAAAACAGATCCGAGACCCAGAATTAGTTGCCATGGACCCTCTTAAGGCTGCTGGCATCCAGGGCTGTGACTGCCTGTGAGCAGAGCCATAGATTCAAGTGGGGAAACTGAGGTCTGGAGAGGGAGTTGCCTTTCCCAATGACACACAGAAAACCAAGAACAGATGCTGTACGGCAATCCAGTGACCTCTCTCTGATCCGTCATCAGCTTGGGCCTTGGTGTAGAGACAGGAATGGCGTTTGGGTGTGTCTCACTTATTGCCCAGATCCCTGGCACTCAGCAAGCACTGAGCACCCAGCCCCTGGCCCTTTATAGAAGCCATGGGCAAACAGCAATGAAGGTACGGTCCTTGCCTTCAGGAGTGTTAATGTGGTCACAGAGACAGATGCTCACAAATGTCTGTGGCAAGTAGATCGCTTAACACTGGAATAAAGATCACTGAATTGTTTTGAGACTCCCAGGGAGTGGATTTCTAACTAACTCCACACCCTTCTACTTCTGGAACCCCAAAGGCCAGAGAGGCATCCTGTAGCAGAGGAAGTTTTTATGAAGTCTCTCAGGCAAGTTCATGGTACTCTAAGATGTAGCATTCTACAGTTTCTTCTTGGGGATGTTGAATCCGGGGCCCCTGAATTGCATCTGCTTTATTTTTATTTTTATTGTTTCAGCTCTAAGGACTGGTGAAGACATCAAGGGAAGGGTGTGGGGTGATACTAATTCCTTTTCTCATTGCAGGATCGAGATACATGACAAGAGACAACTTGGGGGAAGAAGGGGTCATTTCGGCTTATAATTTGAGGGGATGCACTGCACCGTGTTGAGAAAAGCACAGTGGTAAGAATGTGGGGCCACTGGTCACATGCACAAATTTGGGAAGCAGAGACCACACCGCAAGCCATCTGGTCTGAGAAGCCTCAAGGCACACTTGCAGGAACCCACTTTCTTTAGCAAGATCTCAAGGCTCACCCCCAGCTGAGGGCAGGCTTTCAAACACAGGAGCTTACTGGGGACATTTCTCACTGGAACCACAAGGGAGGTTTGTTAAAGTTGTAGGATATAATGTGTTGTGTGCTTTCTGTAGAAGAACTGATGGCTCTTTCACCCAAGAAACAAGAAAATTAACTGACCAGTCAAAAATATTTGCGGGAATGCTCCAGTCACACTAAGGAAAGCAATGGAATAGTTGTGTGAGCTATGCCCAGACAGCGGGCCTTGAAGAAATATCAGTTCATGCTAAGTCAGCCGACCAAAAGCAAGGGTAGTGTCTTAGTTACGGCTTCTATTGCTGTGGTAAAACACCATGACTAAAAGCAACCTGGGGAGGAAAGGGTTTATTTCATCCTACAGCTTATACGCAAGTCGTTGATGGAAGTCAGGGCAGGAACCTGGAAAATAGGAATCAGAGCAGAAGCCACAGAGGAACGCTGCTTGCTGCCTTGCTCTCCCTGACTTGCTCATCCTGCTTTCTAATACAACTCAGAACCACCTGTCCAGAGGGGAAACCACTCTCAATAATCTGAGGCCTCCTACAGCAATTACTAATTAAGAAAATGAATCATAATCTTGGGTCATGTGACCCAAGCCTGGTCCATTAGTTTAAGCCTAAGTCAAAACAATTGACCAAGATAAGATGTGACTCTTATCTACCTGACTCAAGTCACTTGCTCGGTCAATTGTTTTGGACTTAGGTTCAAACTAATGAGCCAGGCTTGGTCACATGATCACCAGATTGGAAGAGAGTAGGGTGAATGGTGACCCCACTGGAATGTTCAGGAATAGAAGCAGAAAAGGGTGAAGGTCCAAGTCTGCTGAGCCCTACCCATGCTTGCTTGGCTCTATGATCAGAGTGTTAGACATCATTTTAACCAGAAAGGAGGCATCAGGAATTTCCTCATCACCAGCTGGGATGAGGCTCATCCCTTCTTTGGCATGGTTGATAAGCACTAAAGGGACTTGGGGTTATGAAGGAAACGGAGAGAGAGAGAGAGAGAGAGAGAGAGAGAGAGAGAGAGAGAGAGAGAGAGAGAGAGAGAGAAAGAGAGAGAAAGCCAATGCCTTTGCCACAGTCCCTGCTCATGAATCTAGGTTCTCCATAATGAGGACATGGTATGTTCTATCACTGAGTGAGTGAATCCTTGCCTTCAAAGGGCTCACAGCTCAGTGAGTGTACAGATCACCTGAAAAACCTCTTGAAGGTTGATGCTCTAGCTTGCCTGTAATTGCACAAGAAGGGGCCATTACTATAGTCTTAGGTGATGAACTAGACGTGGTAGAGACTATAGTTTTAGGTGCTGAAATGTACATGCGGAGGGAGTCATGACAGTCTTGGAGGTGATGATGATGATAGCGTTGAACTTTTGATGCTGGCCATGATGATAGACTTGCGGGTGGTGGCAGCAAAGGTGGTGACACTGATGTAAGAGCTGGTAGTCGCGGTGACGATGCTGTAAGAAGTAATGGTGGTGGTAATTGTGGTATAGGAGTTGATGTTGGTGGGGGTGATAGGGTTGATCTTCTGATGATGGCAATGGTGGTAGCCTTGGAGATGGTGGCAGTGGAGGTGATGGTAGTGTAGAAGGTGGTGGTGAAGATAATGAGAGAGTTGAACTTCTGATGATGGCAGTGAGGATAGAACTGGAGGTGATGGTAGTGGAGGTATCTGTGTAGATGGCAATGTTGATGTGATGGTGGGTAAGGGGGATGGTGGGTAAGGGGGATGGTGGGGTGGTGGTAAGGGGAGTGGTAGGGTGGTAGGTAAGGGGAGTGGTAGGGTGGTGGTAAGGGGAGTGGTAGGGTGGTGGGTAAGGGGGATGGTGCGGTAGTGGGTAAGGGGGATGGTAGGGTGGTGGGTAAGGAGGATGGTGGGGTGGTGGGTAAGGGGGATGGTAGCTGATGAACAGCTTTTACAGAAAAGGTTTTCAACTTGGACATTCTAGTCCAAGGCAGTGTTTTCTACTTGATGGGAGGAGAACATTCAGAGTAGACTGGGCACCAGCGTTGAGCAGGGTCAATTTCTACTTACAACAACTGGCAAAAGCCGGTATACTGTAGAGTACGACTCATATTAGCCGATGCTCACACCTGCGCAGTTTGAGCGTGAGCAGAAAGGCCTCAAGTGTAGCCAGATCCCAGAGCTCAGGCAATTCATCAAAATACCCATTCTGCTTTCTTCATCCGGGCTTTCCTTTTAGACATGCTCTCCCCACTGGAGAGCAAAGAATGTCTTTAGCAACGGTTGTGGCTGTTTTTGTCGACTTGACAGAAACCTAGGTATAACTTGGGGAGAAGGAAACTCAGCTGGGGAATTGCCAGCATCAGTTGGTATGATAACATGTCTGTGTAGGCATTTCCTTGGTTTCTGATTAATGTGGGAGGGCCTAGCCCACTGTGGGCAGTATCATTCCTAGGCAGGTGTGCCTAGAGAAGACAGGAAAGGGAGCTGAGCAAGCCAAGGGAAGAAAGCCAGTAAGCAGCGTTTCTCTGAGGTCTCTGCTTCAGCTCTTGCCTCCTGGTTTCTGCCCTGAGGTCCTGCCCTGGCTTCCCCTCAGTGATGGATGGTGACCTGGGAGTTGTAAGATGAAATAGGAAATAAACATGCCACATCCTCTGCCAAATTGAGGTTGGTCAGTGTTTTAGCAATAGAGAAGCAAGCCAGGGCAGGAACTTCTGGTTTATTTGGTCTGTATGCCTGGGTATTCTGAAGAAAGGTGAGACCTGTTGACCACACATGACCTCTAGACTGAAAGAGAGTAGGGTGAAGGGTGACCCCACTGGAATGACGGGGAATAGAAGCAAAAGAGGGTGATTCCTAAGGGAATTTTGTAATGTTTTCCCATAAACCATGGGGAAAGGGGGAGAAACAGCAAGGAAGCAAAATGTGGCTGAAGGAAAGAGCTAGGGTAGTTGGCTAGAAACAATCACGTCTTTACTAACATGATCTCTCCATATGTGTACGGGGTGAGACCGAACATCTTAGCTGCCTATCCGTGGTCGGTTACCAGTCATTTCATCTGATTGTAGAGCAGAGCCAGCAGCCATCCCGATTTGAATCCTACTTTTGCTTCCAAGCAGTAAAACCCACTAGCTCTCAGTGTGGTAAGGTGGGTAGCTATAAACTAGAACTCATGCCTCCCTGACACCCACTGGGTGCCACAGAACACTGGGTGTTACTATACCTGCTTGTGCTGGCTAGTTTTATGTCAACTGGATACAAACTACAGTCATTTAGGAAGAGGGAACTTCATGAGAAAATGTCCCCGCCAGACTAACCTTCTTAGAAGCCCCAGTTCTGATGATGTCGCTTACTTACCAGTGTTGTGCCAAACACATCAGAAGCCAGACAACAGCTGCTTACTGAACTGATCGTGTTTTATATGCAGATGGAACATCTCTAATCAGAACAGAATCTAAAACTCCCGACCTCCTTTTTGAGACTGATATGATATCCGAAGTGGAGAATTCCACACCTGACCTCATGGGTCTGTCATGGTCACAGTACAACCTTGTACAGAAGTATTGACAGGCTGTGTGTAAGGTGTGTTTGACACAGAAATTCGGTGTTCAGACTTGGGTGTGGTCTCCCCAGTTATCTCATGAAGTATCTACAAATATCCCCAACCCACAAACGTCCTTAATCCAAACCACTTCCGATGGAAGCCTTTTGAATAAGAGGTCCTTCTGCAGTTCCTCTGTTTAAGGTTAGAACGAAACCGTCTGGGAGGGCGGATCTCCATGTTGGGGCGCATCAGGTGCCGAGGTGCTGTGGACTTGTTTATCCAGGGACCCCACAGTTCTACACCACCTTTCCCAACCCCTCTTCCTCCAGTCTGGCACTCCCTCAGGTGCAGGGCCAAACTTGGGGTGAAGGGGTGGGGGGGGCGGACCTTGTGCCCCTACTAGATGGACCCTACTAGATGGGGGCGTGTCCTGGGGGTGGGAGCTCCTGTTTGACCAACAAACAGAAGGGGCTAAATCCCCAAGCTGAATTCAGGGCAGGGCCGCCTGTGTAAACAGGCTTTGTCTCTCAGTGGATTAAGACTGAGCTGGGACTGGGCCCCCCCCCCCCCTCCTTTTTTTTAAGTGCTGAGAAAAGCCATTAAGGGATTAACACCCCGATTTATGAAAATGGAGGATGATGAAGGAACAATGGGGTGACAGCATTGTGTAAACGACAGTGATTCATTTCAGAGACAGGGCTGTTAACTGGGAGAAATGGAGAAATAAATGGAACAATGAGGAGATGCTTTTACCAGCTTGTCATTAATTAGCCCGGAGTACAATTGTTTTATTGTCCTTTTTGAAAAATACAAAATTGGTAGGAAAATACAGGCACTGAGTAGATCGATGGCTGGGTGTCTCGGCTGACATCTGCTCCCCTCTCCTGAAGCTTTGCCTCCCGGAAGTGGCTTTCGAAGGGCAGAAAAGGCACTTTCTTCTAGCACAAGGGTCTGTGGAGATTTGGGGATCAAATACCACCCTCATGAGGACACCCCGATCTTCTTAGTAGCTGAGAGGGGGCCAGCCTCTAAGTCAGAGACCAAAACCCCTTCTCCCTCAAGAGGGGCTGGAAGGAAGGAACCGTGTGCTAGAAGGCAGAGGGATACAGAGCCTGGAGAAAGGGAGGAAGGCTTCAGGGCCAGTGAAACGTATACCACCTGATGGATGGCTTGGCTCACACAGATCTCCGGATCAGGGTAAGGGCTCTCCTCTCCCGGCCAGTTATCTCCAGCCAGGCGCTATGGCCTGCCAATGCTGCCCACCTGGGATGAAGCTAATAAGAGCATTTTCTAGGCAGCCAGATGCAGGCTAGATGGAGTGTCCAACCCCAGTGGCTTCCTGAACGGGTGTGTGGCCAGCCGTGCTTAGGGAAAGGATACATATCTGCCCTGGATTGAAACAGGACTTGTGGGCCAAGGGCAGTTCCTGTTGGCCTGAAGCCAAGGTGTGACATAGGCTGACAGTCACGGAGACGAACAGGGCAGCTCTCAGCATTGCCGTGAGAGTCCCTGATAGGTAAGACACAACACAGGCCCTCAGGCCTGTACTGGCCTAGTGGGCACACAGGGGCAGCGTGGAGAAGGGAGCCCGGCTACCCGAACGGTAGTTCTGTCAAGAGCTACTTGTAACTCAGGGCACCACGTCTGGATGACTGGCACGACCGCCTCGCCAGTCAGACAAGAGTTAGCCCACTGCACCGCGCTGAGAGTCTAGTGATCCCCGAAAGGGTTAATATCACTTATGAAGAAACAGAGCTCAGAGAACCAGTTTGCGCCACAAGGAAACTATAAACAGCTTTTCCCATTGTTCTTGCCCGCTCTGACTACTGGCCATTGTTTGGCCTTTAATCTGGAAACACTACAGATATAAACATAGCTATCTTTATAGCATTGTAGCCTTCCAGTTCAAGACCAAACAACGGATCACTATGTCTCCAAACTTTTACACTGCTATAAAGACGTCTTTATCCAGGAAGACTCTATACATACAGCTTGCCTATAGCCGCTGACCAATCACAGACTTTAATGCATTCATGCCACACACTCGGCCTCTCCTGTGTGCCAGGCACTGCTCTGGAGCAAAGCACACAGCAATAATGAACAAAACGTGAGCTCCACCCCACCCCCAGCCCTGAGGAATTTACATAGCCTGGTTTAAAAAAAAAAAGGTAAACAGAAATGGTCACCACAGATACTGAAATCGAGGAACAAGCTGAAGAAGGGAGTGGAGACAGTGGGGGGGGGGGGGATTTTAGGAACAGGGCTGGGGACAGTTGAGAAGGGACATGAGCTGGCTGCAAGGGTGGGTCCAGGAGGAGGGTAAGGCACAGCTGAGGCCTTGAGGTGGGCATATAAGGGTAGGTTTGAAGGGCAGAAAGTGCCAATGAGAAGTAGGAGAAGTAGGGGGGAAAGGAACCAAGTCCAAGACAAGGTCTAAGAGGGGAAGACAGGGGTGGAAGCCAGGCAGGGACTTTAGGCTGAGACCTAGGAAGGGAACGAACTCTGTGCAGAAGGCCGTGGACATAGGAGAGCAGCATGGTACGTGGAAAGAGCTACAGTTGCTTCCTTGAGCAAAGTGCCACCACTCTGTGGCTCTGTGCATCTCCTGTCCCCAGTAGGGTGGCAGCAAGGGATGTCTGGGCACTAAGGGAGCAGCCACAGAGAGAATGCCGCGGTGGGAGGATGGCAAAGGGGGGCTGAGAGCTCTGAGTCTGTAATGGCTGTAGTTTTTCCTCGGGGAAACAAGAGGAAAGGCTTGGGGAAGAGAAGCGTCGTTCTCTCTCCCATGGGAAAACTGAGTACTGATTGCCCTGTGTGCAGAGCAGGGATGGCTACAGGCTGAGAAGCTTTGGCAAGAGGCGGGCAGAGGCTGAATGTGACCTGTGAGTGCTATACAATACTAAAACAACACACCAAACGGGCGTTAGTATGGACAATGAATAATCAGAAATGAAAATAAATTCCCCTCATTTGAAACTTGTATATTAATCTTGTCTAAGATTTTGCTTCTCATGGTTTCAGGTACTCCTGTCACCTATAGCCCAAAGGAGTATGTGGAACATTCCAGACACAAGTAATTTATGTGTTTGAAAGAAATGTTATCACAGCATTTGTGTGATTGCTCTTTTTTATTTTTAATTGTTTTTACATTTGCACGTGCGCCCACGCATGTGCATGTCATGGCTCCTGTGTAGAGGTCCATTCTCGCTTTCTACCACATGGATTCCAGGATTGAACTCAGATCCCAGGCACCGCAGCAAATGGCTTTATGAAGTCATCTCACCTGGCCTGTTCTATGTTACTATGGATTATCATTGCTAACACTGTACTAGGTCTGAATTATATATTAACTTCATTGCAGATATAAATCAGAAAAACACGCAGGGTATCTCACTCTGCGATTTCAGGAACCCTCTGGATAAGGAGACTGCTATACAGTGAAACACTGTGAGCCGGAGTCACCGTGAGCTGTAATTTACTGTCCCTGCCTTGCTTAGGAGGGAAGCCCACAGGGCTACTCATCTTTGCCCTTCCTTCCAGACTGCCAGGGAACGCAAGGGCAAATTTAACGTTAGAGCAACATCGTCTCTCTTCTCATTCCCTTGGCTTCCTATCCTTGTCAAATGTCCAATTAGAGACCATGTTATTTTTTTACAATAAACAACATAATTATATTCATTGAAGAAGAAAAATTCTAACAAAACCGAAGTGGAAGAGAATAGATTCTAGGATCACATTCTTTCATAATCACGTGTTACAGGGTTGAGACACCAAGTGATCTGGAGCCAGCTTGCGTGATGCTCTCACTCTCCAGAAAGGGATCTAGGATGGGTCACTTGGAATTTGTGCAAACCCTTTAGATCAGGGAACACACTATTTACCTGTGTTCCCATTCTGGTCCGTTGGAATTAGCCACCAAAGTATCTCTGAGGGTTAATGGTTTCCATACCTCAGTATACTGAACTCCCCAGACTCCCAAGCCTCACCTGTAAAATAACAGTATATGCCCATGACCTTGGCACATCTTCCTGGGTGTCCTGGAGCACCCAATGTGACAACTGTTCTGTAAGTAGTTCCTCTCTAGGTTAAGAAAGAGCAACAAGAGAAGTGTGCACACATCCAGAGAGACACGCCGTGTTTCTCCAGATATTTTTTAATCTATGATTGGTTGAATCTGATGCCAGAGCCACAGTTACAAGGTAAATTCAGCACTCATATAAGCATTCAGATAGTATCCTCTGTAACCTAGGGCTCAACAATCTGGACTCTTTTTTTTTTTTTTTTTTTTTTTTTTTTTGGTTTTTCGAGACAGGGTTTCTCTGCAGCTTTTTTTAGAGCCTGTCCTGGAACTAGCTCTTGTAGACCAGGCTGGCCTCGAACTCACAGAGATCCGCCTGCCCCTGCCTCCCGAGTGCTGGGATTAAAGGCATGCGCCACCACCGCCTGGCCAATCTATACTCTTGTTTCCTCCAGTTGCTCTGGGGTGGCAATAAGAGTACCCAGCTTCTAGGACTTCTGGGACAATGAAATAGGGGTGTGTGTGTTGGCTAGTTTTATGTCAGCTTGACACAAGCTAGAGTCATTTGAGAGGAGAGAACATCCATTGAAAATTGCCGGCACCATATTGGCCTATGTGCAAGTCTGTGGAGTATTTTCTTGATTGACAACTGATGTTGCAGGGCCTAGCTCACTATGGGCAGTGCCACCCTTGTGCAGGAGGGCCTGGGATGTATAACAAAGCAGGTTGAGCAAGCCATGGGGAGTAAGCCCTTAAGTAGCATTCCTCCATGACTTCTGCATTGGTTCCTGCCTTCAGGTTTCTGCCCTGTTCTAGTTCCTACTCTGGTTTCCCTCAGTGATGGTTTGTTACCTTGAAGTGTGAGATAAAATAAACCCTTTCTCTTCAAGTTGCCTGTGGTCATAGTGTTTTATCATAGCAATGGAAACTCCACCTAAAACGGGGGTATATGCTGGAATCCAGGTCCCAGCACATAAGAGTTGTGGGACTCTCACCTTTTATAAGGGTTATTTTATTGTTTTATTTTGATTTCATTTTTGAGACAAGGTCTGCTGTAGAGCCCAGTCTGACCTCAAACTTCCATGCTACCTGCCTCAGGGCTCCCTGTGTCATCACAATGCCTCTACAGTCAAGATTTTTAAATGGTTGTTCTGTGGCATATCCAACTCACAGACTTCTTTCTTATACTGCCAATAAGGAGTCTTTTTCTGACCCACCAACCAGCTCCCAAATAATGACAAGGAGAACTCTTATTAATTATGAAAGCTTAACCCATACCTTAGTTAGGCTTGTTCCTAACTAGTTCTTATAACTTAAATTAACCCATTTATATTACTCTACATGCTGTCACATGACATTGCCTCTTTCATCTTGCACCTCCTGTTTCCTCTCTATATCTCCTCGCATCTCCTGAGTACTTACATTCCTTCTCCCCTTCCTTTTCTCTCCTGAGAAATCCTGCCCATGCCTCCTGCCTAGCTATTGGCCATTCAGCTTTTTATTACAATAATCACAGCAATACAACTTCACAAGTATACAAATATCACACAACATTCTCTCCTTCTGTCTAAGTAAACAGAAAAGGTTTTAACTCTTACATAGTAAAACTATATATAATAAGAATAATTGTCAGGTAAGAATTACATTCACAATGTCTAGTCCATTAATATTGGCAAATTCAAATAAAATACTACATTATTTATCCTGTCTTGGTGAGTCCAAAGTTTTGTATCTGATTTACTTCCTATCAAAACTAAGGAAAGCTGTAACTGTAACTATAACTATCTAATCTTCAACTCAATCAGAAATCCAAGAAGGATATAATAACACCTGATTAAACAGGAAATGCAGAACAAGCAACTGCCTCAACTAATAAATGACAGACATCTGGCTGCCTGGACAGTCACCCAAGGTTCCTCTGCAATGATGAGGCATTCATTTTTGGCCAATAAGCCTAGAATATCTGACAGACTTTTATGTGAAGTAGTATATTTTGGTTGTTATTGTTTTGGTTTTGGTTTTCGAGACAAGGTTTCTCTGTGTAAGAGCCCTAGCTGTCCTGGAACTAACTGTATACCAGGCTGGACTTTAACTCACAGAGATCTGCCTGCCTCTGCCTCCTAGGTACTGGGATTAAAGCTATACTCTACCATCGTTCAGCAATGAAGCAGTAATTTTGAAGGATTGCCCTACCTTATCTTTTCAAAGTCCAACAGTGCCCTTCTTTTGTGCCCTGCTTGTCCAGTTTGGAAAGCATACTGTCAGCAGTCAAAGCAAGGGCAGTTTCTTGTTTAGTGGCTAACTTTACCACAATGAAAACAAACTCCATATGGAGGGTCTTCCATGCCCATCATCTTCTCTATAGTAGATTTATGCTGCCAAGAGCAGACACGTCTCATTGTCATGAAAAATCTTATATTATTAAACCATATTAAATGCCATATTCTATAGAACTCTGAAGTGTTTGAAGACCATCTATCTATCTATTTATCTAAAATATATCTCTATTTGACCTTGGAAATAAACCTAACATGACTATAAATTTGATTGTTGTAGATGATTAACTATTAACCTGTATTTCTTTATTATCCCCATTAGCTTTCAAGGTCAAAAACTTTACATTTTTAAATGAGTTGCATAGGTACTATACTTCAAATAAAAATAGAAACATATATATATATATAACAAAATATAACAAAAATAACCTTAAATTTCTACCAATATACAAAAATTATTTATTGATTGAGACTAGTGGTTGTCCAAAAGTAGACTTAACAATCTACCCTTTTATCCTATCGTTTCTATACTATATCCCCCCCCCCCTTTTCCCTTCGGCAAGAGATCCTTGAATCTAATCTCCTTTGTTCAGCTTTTTTTCCTGACCATGATCAACAGCAACTTATAACTAACCCCCTTAAACAATGACAAACATCCATAACCCATCAAATGACCAAAAACCACCTACCCTACCTCTTGAGAATGTGGGTATCATGTTCTCTAAACTGCATCCTGTTGTCTGGGGATGACAACAGCATCTTTACATGACCCTGAGAAAACTGGGATAATGATCAAGTCCTGGGAGAGCCAGTTGTATTATTTTTCTTTAGTCTCTGTGTGATGGGAACGTGCAGGGTTTATCTGAAGTCTTTGCTGGAGAGTCTGTAAGGCTGCACCATCTCAGCTAGCAGCTTTGAAGTTGCTCTGGGTGCAGGATTTTGAGAAAACTGCAACAGAGGCATTCTAAGAAATTGGATCCCCTGGGCTACTTGTCTTCATTTCTGTTTGGTCTTTTTTTTGTGTGAAAACAGATAAACTTTTAAAGATAGCATATATATCTGCATTAACATAGTATGGAATGTATGGTTTGCACGAGTCAGCTAAAGATGATTTTCTGTTTTCTGTTTGAGCAGGTAAAAGGCATCTGTCAGCTTTACAAGTTTGTTTGGACTGCATAACCAAGTTGTAATATAAACCTCTATCCATGCCATATGAAAGGAAAGTATGTAATAATAAATCATGAGGACTCTGTAGTCAACAAGATTCACCATGTCTCATCTCGTCTCAGAGCTAGTCCCATCGTAGAGGGATCAGCATATACACCACCTTTCCTGTAGTCTTTCTTGGTTTCTTTTTTATGTCTGTAGCCAAGATTTTCAGGAGGTCTCCTCCAATCAAATCTGATCTTCATTAAGTTATAAGAGAATCATAATGTTTTGTTTCTTGTATAATCAAAAGTATAACCTCTTCCCTATGCAACTTATTTCCCAACTTCCATTCTGAAGCCAAGACACCTCTCAAGCATAGAGACTGGTTTACTTCAGCCATCCCTTTCATAATCCAACGTCTCTCAACAGCTGTGATTTGCTCATCAGCATTAAAAAAATTAAAGTCAACAAAATACCATACAGGAGCCAGATGCCCTGTGTATTTCCCAACTTTAAGTGGCTTTTTTCTTTTATATTATTTTGCTCTCTTTTTAAAGACTTTATTATTTTTAAACTATTTTTATGACTGTCTATACCAACTTTTTTACTGTACCTGTTTAAAGGTTTTCTTCATCTGGATGCTTTGCTGTATGCCTGCAGCCTTCTCTGGCCATATGAACCAAGCCTTAAACCTGCCCAAAGCTCCTCACATGGCACTGGCTGGCTCAAGCCTTCAGGCAGCATCAGGGAGCCGGGTCTTTGTATGCTGTGGTCTACCTGAGACTGTGGGACTAGGAAGCCATATCTGGCTCTGTGTTTGTGTGTTTGGAACATTTTTTAAGGTTTTCTCAGGTCCTATGTGAAAATACATGTGCCACTTTGGATGCCATATGTAATGAGTCTTTTTCTGCCCCTCCATTCAGGTCCCAAATAATGATATAAAGATTTCTTTTGAATTATGAAAGCTTTGCCCATAGCTTAGGCTTATTCCTAACCAGCTCTTATAACTTAAATTAATCAACTTATATTATTCTACATTCTGTTGACAGAGGTTGTTCATTTGTTCCCGGTCACCCAGACCTGAAATAATCACACAGAAACTATATTATTTCCAATACTATTTGGTCAATAGGTTAAGCATATTGCTAGCTAGCTCTTATATCTTAAATTAAATAATTTCTATTAATCTGTGTATTACCATATGGTCGTGGCCTACTGATAAGGTTCCATCCCATTGGTGTCTATCTGTGTCTGTCTCCTGTGGTGGCTCCATGGCTTCTCCTTGATACTGCCTACTGTCTCCCCCTCTATTTGCTTGGAGTTCCTACCTTGCCCTATTCTGCTAAGCCACTGGCCAAAACAGCTTAATTCATTAACCAATAAAAGCAACACATAGACAGAAAGACCTCCCACACCAGCATTCTATTATTTAGCATTGCCTCTCTTTCTTTCATCTTGTACCTTCTGTTTCCTCTCTGTGTCTCCTGGCATTTCCTGCATACCTACTACCTTTGGAACCTTAGAAAAGACATGTTCTGCCTCCCTCACTAAAAGATAAAAATAACCGTGAGTCTCAGGAAATGAAACCTCAAGTATTGTACTTCAGTTGAAACAGTGAGAATCTTTGGGGAGGAGCTAGTGCAGGAAGGAGTCTTCTCTGAATTTCTCTTATCAACCTAAAAACAACGGGCATAATGTACATGCCACCTGCCTTCAGATCTTCTTTCTGACAGGTCCTTACTCAAGGAAGAATAAACTTCCCACACAGTGAACTAGATTAAAAATCAGATGACAAACCTAGCGCCTACTATGTGTTTTCTTTTGGCCTCTTTTTTTCTCCTACAAGTTATTTATTCTATTCTCTAAAATGACCCGCAGCCCTATGCTTTCCCCCACGATGACATTTAAACCTCAACTCTCTGGTTGTTCTCCAAGCCTCCTATTTCGCATGACTCCATGAATGTGCTGAGTAGTACATTTGAACGCCTTTTCTCCTGTTAGACACTCTACTGCCCATTTATTGCACCAGAGTTAAATGCTGAATCTTCAAAAGAAATTTTCCATCTTCCTTGTAGCAAACTGCTCCCTCCCAGGATCCCTTGCAGCTAAAACAGAGGCATGTGACCTCTGGTTCACTAGTCAGAAGTATCTATGCCAAGGGGTTTTGTTATTGTTTTCTGGATCCTCAAGATACAGAAAAGATGGGACTGGGAAATACTGGGATCTTGGTGGCAGTGTATAGGATGGAATACAGGCAGCAGGATCACCCCAGTAAGACAGCTGTACATCTTGGCTATAGGAACCGTCTCCCTTATCAGATCTTGTGAATCTTCTTCCAAGGTATCCCTTGGACCTGCGGTCCCCCAAGCGGAGCTTCTCAGCTTTCCCTGTGGTGTGGCGCCTCTCGTAAGCTTGAACTAATTTCTCTCCTGCTTGTGTCAGCTAATCTGGTTCTTGTGGTTCCTTACAGGTAACAAGGCTTGCTGATACAGTCTCACACATGGGCACTGGGACTCTGGAATGGGCATGGAGAAGAAGGGCCCCAGACCAAGATAACATGGATCAGACACAGCCTACGCTGCCACGATGGCCCTGATCACCAGCTTTGCTAACCATCATCTTACCAAGGGGCTGCCTGGGTCCTTGGGGAAGAATGAGAGGCAAGAGGAGATGTGTGAGAACAAGGAGAAACAAGAAAATTCCTACAGTGACGCGCTCTCTTCATTCTGCTCCAACCCTGTTGTGTGTGGAGGTATAGAAGGATGTGGCAAAACCAGCCTGACCTTGCTTGGGAAAAGCCACCAGAGGGACAGAAGGCCAGAGCCAAGCTTCCCAGATGTCACTGGTAAGTAACAATTAAGAAGCAGGGATCTCTGATACTAAAAGAGCCCTTCTGCAGCATCAGAGGCCCCATGAACTCAGGCAGGGAACGCAGGCAAGGGTACTCACTGGTCAAGCCTCCCTCGAGGGTTGCAAAGCTTGTAGAGAAATGGCCTGGCAAAGAGGTCAAGCCTTGGTGAGCACCAGAATCCCAGTCGCTGTCAAAGGCAGGGCCTGAGAAGTACTGCAGACTCTGATCTGCTTCTAGTAAATTACCTGGTGAAGCTCATGCTGAGAACCATGGACCAAAGAAACTACTGAGCTTCTCTGTCTGTCAAATGAGGGAATGGGCCCTGTTTCCCAAGAGGAGCATCTGGACCGTTGCATTCTTGGATGAGAAAGCGCTGCCCACTGATCCTGGCCAGGGACAAAGGAGTCCTTCACGGTCATGCTAAAGAAAGCTCCCCAGTGTTGGATTCACAAGGGCTAAATAACACAAGCAACATGTCTCTCCAGTCCCTGCGATGTACTCGGTACTGCTAAGAACACGGGAGAACTTCCCACACTTCATTGGCCTCACGCTAGCACCTACCCGTTTATTTTCCATTTCCACACAAGGCAACCCCTTAGATGTGCAGCCCAGCTGTACCAAGGCACTGGGCCCGTGGCCACTGAAAGTGGGCACATTCCAGGGCCTAAGCTTCTCCCAACATGCCCCAGGACTCTTCCTCTCAGGACCTCCCTCCTACCCTCCAGGGGTGGACTGAGAGTCAGCTGTATCCTTGGTGACCCTGGCATTCTGGCCATAGCTGCTGGATCAAAGGCTGACCTTTGACCTGAACTGGTCCAATTAGCATCTCCCTCCTGGAAGACAGTGACTGAGTCACGTGTGTGGACCCTTGAAGGCCACTGAGGAGCGTGGAAGAGGGCAAAGGACCCCCCCACACACACACAAGCAGCAGGCACAAAGACCAGAACGTACCAGAAAGTCTACATTTCTATTTCCAGAATCTTGCTGGGGCTCACTGCCATGGTTAACTTAAGTATAGGATAAAGTTCAAAGACAGCAATGGAGTGAGTGCCAGAAAACTCCAAGAAGCAGAAATCGGAAGGGAAACTTGGTTGAAGCTATAAGTCACGGTGGGAGCATGTTGGCCACTTTTAAGCCCTCCTGAAGTAAACGTATGTGTGTGTTTATCATCTATAAAGAATTTAAAATTTAAAACAAATAAAGTAGCATGTAATATTATATATAAAATTTAAAGTTAAAAACAAAAATAATAATTTTATATAAAAATACTAATAAAAATAATACTTTCATATAAAAATAAATTTCAAAACAAAATAAACTTGCTCTTGTAGACCAGACTGACCTCAAACTCACAGAGATTCACCTGCCTCTGCCTCCCAAGTGCTGGGATTAAAGGCGTGTGCCACCACTGCCCGTCATAAACAAAATTTTTTTAAAAATTAAAATTAAAGTTAATCCTTGTCTTATTTGCATCTCATTATAAATGAAAATTAAAAACTTATTTCCCATGACCCTATTTAGTGAGATTCAATCGCATTACTAAAAGTCCCTAAGGTCTTTATGACTTTCCAAAATTCTGGCTAATTTGGTAACTGAAATAACACAGTCATGGATTCAGCCCCTTCCCACCCCTTACTCCTCTATCTCCAGCTGATTCCCAGGAGCCACAGAATCCTCTTGCAGCTCCAGTCTTCCCTGTGCTGATGGTGGGATACGAGTACAACAGCTTTACTTTCACACTGTAGTACAAGTTAGCCAAAGACAGAGGGACTCTCAGCTGGTCCACAGACCCTGGGGTTCACACTCATTAGTCTAAAGTAGGCTCATGCCCATCTTTGAACCAAGCACTGGAAATAAAGAGACAGGGCGTACTACTTAGACTAGACAATCAGGATGTTACAATCCTTGGTAACAGAGGGGTGGTAACAACTGGCATTGTTATAATGGAAAATAGAAGAAAGGAATATTCACAGAGACTCGAGTCCTTTGATGGGAGCAGGAAGCAAAGGAGGCCTTAAAGGCACCCAACATAAGTCCACGGTGACCTATAGTTTCAATAAATACTCCTCTTTTGCTTCAACTTTCTTAGGCAATTTTAAATTTGTGAGCAAAGCCCTCATACAAATATGAACCTCACTCTTCACCTTCACACCTTCCCATTCCTGGACAGCCCTTAGCAGGCGCTTGGCAAAAGGAAAGTACAATCTCACTCATTCCAGATGCTGGAGAGAGACTCACACAGATGTAGTCAAGATCCTGGTCTACAAACGAAAGGGGGAGGGAAAGGAAGGGGGAGGGGGAGGGGAGGGGAAGGGGGAAGGAGAGGGAGAGGGAGAGGGAGAGCAAGAGAGGGAGAGGGAGAGGGAGAGGGAGGAGAGGGAGAGGGAGGAGAGGGAGAGGGAGGAGAGGGAGAGGGAGGAGAGGGAGAGGGAGAGGAAGAGGGAGAGGGAGAGGGAGAGGGAGAGGGAGAGGGTGAGGGAGAGGGAGAGGGAGAGGGAGAGGGAGAGGGAGAGGGAGATGCAGTTACTGGAACACTGCTGTATAGCTCTTTCCTCCCACGTTGAAATACTCCATCCCGCAAGGAAGTTCCTTAAGAAAGAAAGCAAACAACTTAAAATCAGGAAGTCCCTGAAACTGACCAGACTCACTAGGCTTCTTCTGCCCTACAGGAAAACAACACAGACTACTGGGAGTCACTCTCAGACAAGACAGGCTACAAAGAAGACTCTGAGACAAGGTCAGCTGCCTGGCAGAAGGAGAAGCCAGCTGAACTGCCTAGAAGGGATTCAGACCCTAGACACTGGGAAAGTACACTCTTCAACCTGTTGACCTCCCCACACATTGCGTGGTGTGTTCCAGGTTTCCAGCTTTTGTGAGCTGTCACCCATGCTGGGGTGGACTTTGATGATACAGCTGTCTTTGAGTCATTTCTGCTCCTGTAAGCAACCCCCACCCATGTTCCTGTAAGAAACCCCAATAAACTCATATGGTTCACCAAGTTGGACTTTAGTGGTGTCCTTACTTAGTCTCTTGAGGACTCCCAATCTGGGGTGGGTTAGACGTGTGTTGCATCTCTTCAGGAAATGCCAGTCACAGAAAGACCAATGTCAGACTGTAAACAAACCTAAGCAACTGACACTAAGTATAATTGTGCGAATGAAAAGAAAAAAATTAATAACACAAACCTGTCGGTTCGTTAACCTTCACCTATGATAAACCACTTCAGTAAAGATACTGCAGCATGACTCAGAGTGAAGGAATCCTGGGTAATCATGGCCCTCAAGACTGATCTGTTCGCTAAATTCCTTACTTCATGTAACAGTCATACAAACATTTACAGGGGGAGAACCTCCAAATTCTAACTCAGTGAAACACTATTTCAGAGCCACCATAAATGATTAAAATGCAAATGATGCTGTCCAACAAGGGTGGAATTGGGAAGAAAATGGCAGAGAAAACAGCCCTGTGCCCTTTGCTGAATCACCAACAGACACAATGACAGGAGGTACACTTCTAGGAAGAAAACAGACAGCAAGAACCTAGTGGCAAAAGCCTCCTGAAAGAAGCAGTCACATCCAAAATGGTGGTTTAGAAGTACCTCCTCCATATATTTCTCCTCTGGGTTTCTGAAACAGAAACAGAAATACACAATTCAAATGGAAGCACACGCCTAGAACTCAGCAGGCTGAAGTGGGGCGATTTTGAGTTTGAAGCCTGTGTGCTATACATAGCAAGACCCTACCAAAAATGAAGAAGGGAAAAAGGAGAAGGAGGAAGAGGAAAAGTGAGAGAAGGAAGGGGAGGAAGGGAAAGAAGGAGGGGGAAGGAGGAGAAGGAGAAAATTAAAGATTAAAAAAACTCTGAATCCACATCTTAATATGAGTGTGCTTACAATTAACTTAATTTTAAAATTCTTACAAGAAAATATTGTGTTACCTTACCAAGATCTTGAACTTGATAGGGACACATGAGTTCAGGCCTTATAACTCAGATGTTTCCTATCTGGCTATCTGATTATTACTTTGGCCACCTTCTTGCCCAACATTCACTTTTTCCTGTCTTCTCCTGTATACATATCACTCTGAGATGCTTAGTATTTAATTGTACCCACTGGCCAGGATGCTATAGTCACCACTCTGTCCATCGGGGTGAGTGTGCTTTACAGTTTTATGACCGCACCAATGCTATTATCTGCAAACTACATTTGTGGCCAAACACCCTAGTTCATCCTCCAAGAATCTAAGACCTATAAAACAAAAACCTATCAACCAATTTCAAACACATTCTCATTTACTGATGGGCACTGATTTGTCTGATGCAAATGGGGGAATAGTTCAAATAAACAAATGCTTAGCGATGTCCAATGAAGTGTAAACAAGATCCAAATAAATGAGTGGGCCCATGGGCTTCCTGCTCTGCCTTTACTCCCTTATTAGTTCATCTTAAAGGATACCTTCAGTGCCTCCCTTTGGATAGGATTCATCAGTCCGTTGCCTTACCGTGCTGGCTATTTCTAGAAAATTGATGCTAGAATTAATTCTAGAAACATGTTAAAGCATGTTCGTGACTCTCAGCAAATCCTCTTTCTTGTTCATGGTTGATCATTCCATTACGTCATAATTATCATACAGCTATAGCGTAAATACACGGTTATTTCCATCCTTCAGTCCAGATGGTCGGTTACACGATAATTACAGTATGTTTGTACTTACTGGGTTTAATTACCAGATAATCAGGAAGAACATGCAAATTGCTAGGTTGTTGTAACACAGTACATTGAACCAAGTAAAACCTGTGTATTGCATAAGTAAACAAGCTCTTAGAGGGGACTGTGCCACTAACCTGCAACAACAAGAAGCCTTGAGGTTGCTTTCAGTGCACGGTGTGGGCCAGCATCGCATTCCTTCAGCTTGGATTAATGTCCAGATTACAAGGAAATGTAATGAGAGAGACGCTCATGTGTCCACGCCTATGTGGGGACAATGGGGACCTGGCCACAGGAGCGGCCAAACAAGGTGCCAGCTCGTGGCTCTGGTGTCCGTTCCAGAGACACCTGCGAGCATGTGTTCGCAGCCCAACTGTGTACCTGCCCAAACTCTGGCAGGGAGACTGTGAAATCCCAACCAAACAAACCTCTTCTCCTGCTCTAGGCGGAGGCCAGCTCACACTCCCCACCCCGTGTGCACCCAGCCACCAGTAATTTTCCCCATTCACCAAGGGGAACTGCCGTGATCAGCATTTTAGGGTCCCCATCAGGCCACTAACGCGCATTGGTTGGTGGCTTCCATAGCCTGGGTCCCCGCTTTCCCTTCTTAGTTTCTGCTCAAAAGCCCACGGTGTTCTGGAGGAGTCAACTTCTCCCAGTCCAGAAGACAGCAGACTGTTCCATCAGCACGTTCCCTCCCGGCAGCCATGGCGATTGGCTGCATGTTGGGCATAAGCCACCTAAGTCGGTTTTGCAGCAGAAGCCTTCCTAGAAATGCCAGAAGCGGGGCGTTTCCCTCTTCCCTCCCAGACTCAATGATGAAATCTCCAAAGCCACCAGAAGCCACTTTTCAACCACAAGGAAGAAAGTGGGTCCTCAGTGAGACTGCCCAGCCTCAGGATGCAGCTCAGCCTGAACCCCCTCCATGCATAATTTCCAAGCAGCGGTATGAACAGCAACCTGTCTTGCTTATACCACTCTGAGTTGCTGTTTCGGTACCGGCAGCGGCACGCACAAGGCCTTTAAAGTTGCCGAGTTTCTGTTTGGCTTACCGCAGAAAATCCTCTTCCAGTTTGTTTTGATCTGTTTTTCATTTTATTTTGTTTTGAGACAAGGTTCACTGTGTAACACAGAGTCAGAATTCCCCAGCCTCTGTTTCCTGGGTGTTGGGATCCATAAAGGTCCCCTTCTGTCTGGCCCTTCGAGACTTTTGCATGGAATCTTCTATCCCACTCCTGGGCATGCGCAGCCCTCAGTTCTGACATAGCATCTCGGAAGCTTACACATTAACTGCCTTCTCTGTTGACAGGAGATGAGACAGGCAGCCTTATACTTGGGGAAGGAGCAGGGAGGATGGGATGAGAACTTTGCAAGGACATGATTTTCTCCCACGATGTCTAGTAGAGAGAGTGTGAGGAACAAGTGAGTGTTCCTTGGAGATGCTCTAAGCCATCTGCCAGGGTGGGCAGAATCCAAAGCATAGTCAGGAAGACAACTCACATAAACCCAAAGGACAAAGGAGAACCATGCCAGAGAGACCCTGGGAAGATCTTACAACTTTGGGTGAAGATTGGCTTAGCTGGCCCTGAGCTACAACCCTGTCTATCTGCCAGCTTCAGAATCAAGGTTGGAAGTGCTTAGTTTATCCTGGATGCTCTCTCCTCGCCCACAAACACAACAAACCACTAGTCAGGGAGAGCCCGAATCTGCCCAGGACATCAAATTTAAGAGACAGGGCTTTCCATGACTCTATTCCTCTGGAACAAGAGTAAGGTACGGAAGGAGTGCAGAAGATACAGAGAGAAATTTAAGGAAGTCTCCTTTGGGTGAAAATTCCTGCCAGAGAAGCCAAAGGCTCTGAAGCCTGACTGTGAGGAGCCTGCGGTGCAGTCTAGAGCACTGTCAAGGGACAGGAGTCTGTAGATCTGGGAATTAGGAGGAGTCTGAAGCAGGAGAGAGAGCTGAATGGAAGAGGCAAGCAGAGTCCCAGCTCCAGGCGCAGGCAGCAGTTTGCAGCTCCCTTACATCAAGGCAGCTTGCACAGGCAACCACTCAGTAGTCAGCTTTGCCTTTAAGGTTGCGAAATTGCTGGTGCTTTGCTCTATAACTGTTTCAGCTGCATTCCAATGGTCTTTGGGGAGATAAAGAGAAGGAGGAATATAAGGGGAGAAGCATTTGTATATGATATTCATATTTTTATTACTGAAATGTCATCACATAGAGATACCCTTTGTTCTTTCAATAGTTTCAGGATGTTTCTCTTTGTGATACATCTGTAGCTATTGATCTGTTCCTGCCTACCTGCTGGAAAATTCTGGGGGAAAAAGTGCTGGGAAACTCAGTTTTCATCACAGGTTATTTAAAAGGTTAAAGTATATGAATGTTACAAAAATATTCCTGGTTTGTAATGTACCACAATGAGAGGAATAAATCAATCCTCTTGGCTACAAAATACTGAGAGAGAGAGAGAGAGAGAGAGAGAGAGAGAGATGAGAGAGGAGAGAGAGAGAGAGAGAGAGAGAGAGAGGAGGGATCACTCTCATCACATCCTCAAAGAGCAATGTAGGCAGCACAGCCCTGCAACCTGGTCACTTAAGGAGTTTGAGGCAGGAGGACCTCAAGTTCTTGGCCTTGACTGGGCTACAATGAGTTCAAGGCCAGGTTGGGAATCTTAGCAAGACCCTGACTCAAATTTTGAAAAGACCTGAATCTGAGGTCTCAGGTAGAGGGCTTGCCTAGTGTGTTGGCTCTTCTTAATGTCTTATTCTATTGTCAACTTGACTACATCTGAAATTAACTAAAACCCAAATAATTGGAAACAGCTGTAAGAGATTCTCTTTTTTTTTTTTTTAATTAAATCATTTGAAGTGGGAAGACCCACCTCTAACCCCGATCGTTGAGGTGGGAAGATCCACCTCTTGTCTGGGCCACACCTTCTGCTGGAAGCCTATATAAAAGCTACAGAAGGAGGAGGTTTTGTCTCTCTTCAATTGCTTGTTCTTGCTCTGGCTGAGAAGTCCATTCCTTCATTGGCATTAGAGCCTAAATAGGCTTCAGGATTCCAGTGTTTACTGAAGACCAGGTGAGACATCCAGCCTCATGGATTGAACAACTACTGAATCCTTGAAACTTCTCTTGGTAGACAGTCATTGATGGACTAGCTGGACCACAGACTGAAGGCCATTCTAATAAATCCCTTTTACACACACACACACACACACACACACACTCATTCACTCATTCATTCTATAAATTCTGCTCCTCTAGAGAACCCTGACTAGTATCCACCTAGTATACACTCCGGTTTTAAACACAGGAACAAAAATAAATAACCTGAACCTCCTTCCTGTAACCCAAGTGCTGCACAGCACGGTGCAGAGGCCTCGGATTCACTTGGACAGCACCAGGCTCTTCGCAGCTGTCTGATGTGTAGGACTCAATAAACCTTTTCAGAGAGCCCTGCTCTCAGCATAGGAGAAGGTTACAAAATAAGTGTTTCCCCAGACTCCAGTCACAGTTACTTCCCTCTGGCCAGGATGCTGTCCCTCCCCTGCGCAGGCAGATGTGCCAGTCATCTTTTCTGGTCCTCTAAAGTTAGAGTGTAGAATTAGTCCACACTGCTATCAAAAGGGAAGAATACGTCGCACATCAGATGGCCACAGCTACGCATGCAGCTGGATTCTTATGGCCCAAGACAGATGACAAAGAAAGACAAGATAAGTATTTTTATATCCATGAACTGTTGATGCAAATATGTCCTGGGTTTATGGATACGGTTCCCTTAGCTCCTAAACTTTTCTACTTTTTAATGTGAATAACAACAATAGAGATTAACGATACAAAATCAGACAAGAATGGCAACCACTTATTGAGATTATAGTGTGCCATGGTCAAAACTAGGCACCTGAAATAACTGATCTTAGTATTCACAATAGCCCGTGAGACACATGGCATCATGTTCCCATTCTACAGAGGAGAAAACTACAGGCTACACAGCCAAACAGCCACTGCTGCCACAGTGAGACTTTGAACTCAGGCCACCTGACACCCACGAGCACAACACACTTGGCTAAGGGAAGGCATTCTTAGAAATTATTGGACACAGATCCCCATCCATTGGCTTTGATGCAGCCCTGCCCAGGACATTGGCCATCTGTTTCCCAGCATTTCCTTTTGGTGAACTCCCAGTGTAGAAGCAGGACACCACACCATAGCGCTGAGCCAAGGGAGGCTCCATCACCTGGGCCAAGTTCTCATTGAAATGTGTGTGTTGCTGGGGGGTGGGGCTAATGATTATTTTCAGTCCTGGTTCCTGATTATTTGGTTTGGGTTTTGAGCGATTAATTAGGAGCCTAAATTAATGCGAAGGGAAACACGTGTCCAGCTGGTCCTCCCAGATGTTCACGGAGAGAAACTCCAATTTGCACAGCGTAGCAGTGTAAACACAACTTGGGGAAGCTGGAAGCTGGTGCTGTACACCCTCCACCCCGCACTCCTGCTGGGGAGGATCCCTGGGCTGACTGGGCAGCTGCTACCCAGGTCTGCAAGAATGCCAAATGGCAATGCCAAGGGGCAGCCCCAGTCACACTTGCTTACCTGGGTCCTAAAGAAGAGGGAAAGAAGGACATCCAAATTGTAGATGAGGCGGTGAGGAGAGCCAGGAGCCGGCATCTGAGGAACAGAGGGTGAGGGAAGGCGTCCTTCGAGACTCGGCCTCCCATAAAGAAAGCGCCATCACCCTATGGCTCACTTCCTCTTCTCACCATAGTCCTTAGGTTCTTTTCATTACCATGGTGACAAAGCTCACCTACCTGCCCAGGTTTCCTTCTATTTGAGATGGTGAGACGGATTGAAAATAAGAAGGGGTCCACAGAGGCCAATCAGCACCTCCCCACCAGAAGGTTCCTCCCTTCCGCTGTAGCCATGGAGAGAAATGGACCACACCTGCAAGGACAGACTGTAAGGAGACGGACATCCTCTCTGTTGCTGGTTCCCCAGCCCTGCACTGGCCCAGGAATTGCTACTATAGCGTCACTGGGTCCTTGACACCGTGGCTAAATATCTTCTGTGCAACAGCATTAGGTGCTCTTCCCTGCGAGGGAAGGAAATGCCGGCTGGTGAGGACAGAAAGACCCTTCATGACGAACGTGAGAAAGCAAGGCCAGACATAAAAGACTACAGCGTGCGGTACAGTTTCTCTGAGGCTATTGGAAAAGTCACAGGTTCGGAGACCCGGGGAGTGGTGCAGTTTCTCGGAAACTGCTGGAAAGATCACAGGCTTGGAGACCGTGAGAATAGACTAGCAATCTGACGGCTGGAACAAACAGGGATAACCGGAAGCTAGTGTTTAGTGGGTACACAATCCCCATTAGGGTTAAGGAAGTTTTAGACATAGACAGAGGTGATGGTTGATTGCAAAGTGAATTCAACTAATGCTATTAATTTACACTTCAAAATGGCTGAGAATGGTAAAAAAAAAAAAAAATCTATGTTATGAATGTTTTCCCATTATAAAAGAAGAGCATCTTCCTGGGGTAAGGCCAGCTGCTAGATAGTCTCCTGGATGGGTGGGCAGGGTGGGCTCCCCCTCTGTAAATGACCTACCCTCTGTGTGCCCCTCCCTCACTTTAGTTAGACACCCGTGGTCTCATTCATTCACAAATATGAATAACGGTCTAGACCAGCGGTTTTCAACCAACGGGTCGTGACCCCTTGGGTTTGCATGACCCTTCTTCACAGGGGTCACCTAAGACCATCTGATATATTTACATTATAGTTCATAACAGTGGTAAAATTATACTTATAAACTAGTGACGAAATAATAACTTTATGGTTGGGGTGGGGGGTCACCACAACATGAGGAACTGTATTAAAAAGGTCCCAGCATTAGGAAGGTTGTGAACTATTGCTCTAGATGCTGGGGCTGTGGGGGGCGGGGCAATCTACCCTCTAGGACCTTTGTTCAGTTATCACTCTTCTAGAATTTATGGGCGGGGAGAGAGCCTTTTCAATTTCCCCTTTTTGTTTGGAAGTAAATATTTAGATGTTGATGATGAAAGAAATAGCCCCAAATTGCTTGATCTGTTATCATTGTAAGTGGTTGGGTTTTTATTGGTGAGTACTAGCTGCGCAGAGTAATGGGTCTGATTACGGCAGTATTGCCCATGTATGTAATGTATGGCTATCAGCCTCCACACCACTCCCCCTTCTGACACCCTGGCAGTCTCCTTCTAGTTACATGGGTTTCAATCTAGGCTCTGCCTAGGAGAGAAAATGTGTCGTTTGCCTTTCTGGGCCTGGCTTATGTTACTGAGCATGATAGTCTCCGCCTGTTTTTCTGCTATTGCCTGCCTTGCTTCTTCTTCATGGAGGAATCATGCTCTGTTGTGTAGAGCTGCTATATTCCCTTTATCCAGTCATCCATTGATGGGAACATGGGCTACCCCATAAGCTGAGTATAGTAAACAGGGCTGCAAAAATATCACAATTAAAATTTTGAAAAGCATTCATTAACTTAGATGGCTTTGAGTAACTCTGATATCTTAATGTTTTGTAATCTGTGTAGATGAGATGTGTGTCTACTTGAATCTTCTTTCAACAAGGTCTTGTAGATTCCTTGTACAGTCAATTAACTCCTAAGTAGTAAATGATTCTTTAATGTTCTTTAGTAATATATATTAACTATACATAAAAATGGATTTTGCCCCAGATGGTGATGGCTCACACCTTTAATCCCAGTACTTGAGAGACAGCAATAGGTGGATCTCTGAGTTCAAGGCCATACAGGTCTACAGAGTGAGTTTCAACACAGCCAAAGGTACACACAGAAACCCTGTCTCTAAAAGAAAAAATGGATTTTGCTATCATATTTAAACATACACATATTGTATTTTTATCATATTCTCCCCATTACCTTCTCTTGCTCCCCTTACACCTCCTCCTTCCCCCTCATTTTTTATTTATTTTTAAATTTTTAGTTTTTGAGACAGGGTCTCTTTCTCTCTCTCTAGACTGTCCTGTAACTCACAGAATTCTGGAATTAAGAGTGTGCACAACCACCATGCAGTGTTTCCCACACACCCCTTCTAACGCTCTCATTCTTGTCAACTATAGACTGATAACTCTTGTCATGTTTTTGGTTTTGTCGTCTTTCAAATATTTCAAATATAACTCAATGAGTTTCATTAGGATTATTTATTGGATCTTGGGTGAGAGTTTGTTCACAAGAACATGCATACTTTACCAGTAACTACATCACCAAAAAACATAATTCACCTTACCCAACCAGCCACTAACTGTGTACAAATCCTCAGGGAGGGGTAGGACCCAACATCCATGACAGGATGTTGACAGGTCTGATTGTAAGCATGCCTTGTGCATGCAGTCACAACTGAGTTCAAGAGTGCAACACCAAGGCCGGAGGGATGGCCCAGTATAATTAAGAGCACTTTGCTGCTCTTGTAAACAGGACTTAGCATGGCAACTCAGAGTAAGCTGTAATTCTAGTTCTAGTATCTGATACTAGAACTCCTCTAGCCTCCAGGGGCACCACGTATTACACATATATGCACATAGGCAAACACTCATATGCATAAAAAATATAAATAGATCTCTTTTAAAGGAGTGTAACCACTGTCACACATAGACGTCCATATTCTAGGTGGTTCTTCCCCTTCCTCCAGCTCTTACATTCTTTTCATTCCTTCCTTGATAGTCTCTGACCATGGAGACAATGCTACAGATGTCTCCCAGCTGAGCACTCAGAAGTCACTTCTTCTCATCACTTTGCTCAGTTATGAACCTACAGTTACCACTAACCACAGCAAACAGAGGCTTCTCACGATTATTTAGAGGGCAATTCATTTGGCACACCATTTCCATTTAACAAAATGGCAGCAGTACTGTCTTAGTTAGGGTTTCTTTTGCTGTGAAGCAACACCATAACCATGGCAACTCTTATAAAGGAAAACATTTAACTGGGTAGCTTACAGTTCAGAGGTTCAGTCCATTATTGCCATGGTGAGACATGGCAAAGTGCAGGCAGACATGGTGCTGAAGAAGGAGTTGAGGGTTCTACATCTTGCCCAAGAAACAGGAAGTGAACTGAGACACTGAGCATGGCTTGAGCATACATGACCTCAAAGCCTACCTTCACAGTGATTTGCTTCCTCCAACAAAGCCACAACTCCTATTAGTGCCACTCTCTTTGGGGGCCATTTTCTTTCAAGTAACCATAAGGGAAGTTACTTATGACAGTATGGCCTCTGTGGCAACAGACTTTTTACATGAATCCCTGCTCTGAAGTAGGCTTCTAATCCTATCAGGATGGAGTTGGAAACCTCCAAAACAGAGTAGTTGCTACCGCAGCCATAGACATAACTTATTTGGCACCATTGGTGAAGAAGTTATCTTTTCTCCAGTGGGTTTTTTTTTTTTTTTGATTCTTTATAAAAACAAATCATGTTGGTATATACCCAGGTTCTAGTCCATTGGTCTGTTCTGTTGACTTTGTACCAGTACCATGATGTTTTCACATGCTGGCTCTTAGTATAATTTGAATCCAAGTATGGTAATACCTCCTGCATTATTTTTTTTTGGTCAATATTATTTGACCATCTAGGATCTTCCTGCTTCCATATGAGTTCTAAGGTTTTCTTTCCCATTTCTGTGAAGAATAGTGTTGCAGTTTTGTTAGGGATTGATTTGAATTTGCGCATAGCTTTTGGTAAGAGAGCCATTTTCATAATATTGAACATGAGAGGTCTTTTAATCTTCTAGTGTCTTCCTCAGTTTCCTTCTTCAGTGGTTTTAAAGCTTTCATTGTATATGCTTTCACGTCCATAGGTAAGTTTGGTCTAAGAGTTTGTTTACTTGTTCATTGCTTTGGTTGAGGTTATTGTGATTGAGATGGCTCTCCCGTATTCTTCCTCAGTGTTCTTAGCTTCGTTGTATGGAAAGATTAGTCATTTTTTTGTATGTTGATTTTGTACCCTTCCAATTTTCTAAAAATGTCACTCAGTACTTAGAGATTCGTGAGGACTTTTAGGGTCTTTTATGTGTAGCTTCACACCATCTGTAAAACATCAACAATAAAAAATGGTGCTTTAATTTCTTCTGTTCCTATTTGTATCCCTTTTATTTCCCTTTTTTGTCTTATTGTAGCTAGGAGTTCAAGAACTACATTGAATAAGGGTGGAAAGAGTGGATACCTTTTCTTGATCATCATCTTACTCATGATTTGAGGTTTTACCCCCACTTAGCTTGATGTTACCTACAGATTTACTGTATGTAGCCTTCATTGTGTTGAGAAATATTCCCTTCATTTTTAGCCTCTCCATGGCTTTTATCATAAAGGGATGTTGGATTGGCTTTTTCTGAATTATTGAGATGATCATGTGATTTCTGTCATCGAATCCACCTATGTGATATTTTATGTGTATTGATTTTTTTTTTTTTTTTTTTTTTTTGGTTTTTCGAGACAGGGTTTCTCTGAAGCTTTTTTTTAGAGCCTGTCCTGGAACTAGCTCTTGTAGACCAGGCTGGCCTCGAACTCACAGAGATCCTCCTGCCTCTGCCTCCCGAGTGCTGGGATTAAAGGCGTGTGCCACCACCGCCCGGCTTGTGTATTGATTTTTATATGTTGAACCATCCCTGAATCTCTGGAAAGAAGCCAACTTGATTATGGCCAATGATCTTTTTTACAAGCTCATGAATTCCATTTGAGATTGGCCTATAGTTTTATTTTGCTGCTGTTTTTATGTTTCTATCTGGTCTTGATACCAAGGTAATACTACTGCCTTTGTAAAAAGAATTTGCAAGTGTTGCTTCCTTTTCTATTTATGAAAGAATTAGAGAAAGATTGATGGTCATCTTTATTTAGAAGTCTAATAAAATTCTTTGATGAATCCACCTGGGGAATTATTTTATTACTATTTCAGTTTAATTGCTTGATTTAGGTAAGTTTAAAGTATTTATCTCAGTTTAACTTTGGTAAATCATGTGTATCTAGATATTCATCCATTTTTTAAAAGATTTTCCAAGTTAGTGTAATGTAAGCTTTTCACACATGTCCCTATGGATTACTGAATTTCATTGTTACCTACTGTAATGTCTCCCCTCTCATTTATAATTTTATTAATATGTGTTTTCTATTTCTTTTGGTTAATTTCGTTGGGTGTCAATTTTGTTTGTCTTTTCAACAAACCAATTCTTTATTTCATTGATTTTTTTGTATTATTTTATACATTTCTATTTAATTAATTTCTGCCCTAATCTTAATTATTTTTATATCTACTCCTTTTGGGATTGACTTCTTGTTTTTCCAAGTGCATTTATTTGAGACATCTCCATGTTTTGTTTTGTTTTTTAAATATCTTGGTACAGCTATGAACATGTTGCCTAAGACAGCTTTCATTGTAGTTTGTTGCTTTGATATGTTGTCTTTATTTTCCTTCCATTCTAGAAGTATTTTTGCTTCTTGATTTATTCAAGGAACAATTCATTATTCAGCAAGTATCTTGTTTAATCTTCATGATTTTGTGAATTTTCTGTAGTTTCTCGTGCTCTTGATTATTTAGTTGTGATCAAGTAGAACATATGAAGTTATTTGAATTTTGTGTATTTTCTGAGATTTGATTTAAGTCTTATGTATTTTGGAGAACATCCTACAGACTTCTCACAAAGCTGTATATTCTGTTGTGGTTTGGATAGAATGTTCTCTCGATGTCTATTAAGTCCATTTGAACTCTGATGTCATTTAATTACAGTGTTTCTCTGTTTAATTTTTATCTGGATGACCTTTCCACTAGTGAATATGGAGTACTGAAGTCTCTACTATTGCTTTGTTGAGGTTAATCTGTGGCTTTCCATCTTGTAGTGTGTGTTTTATGAAACTGGGCATGGCAGTATCTAATACATTGATATTTGGAGTTATAATTTCCTCTTGTTGAATTAATCATGTATGAAATGACCTTCTTCCTCTCTCCTGATTACTTTTGTCTGATATATTTTATGAGATTATAAAGTTGACATTTATTTGCTAGTTCCATTTTCTTAGAATACCTTTTACGATCCTTTCACCCTAGGATAGTGCCTACCTTTGACTTTAAGGTATTTTGGGGAGGCGACAAGTAGATGGATCCTATTTTTAAATTCAGTCTACTAGCCTGTGTCTATACCATCGAGCAACCAATAAATATTCAGAGTTATTCTTGAAAAGTTTGTGTTGATTTCTGTCATTTTGTAAATTTTACAGGGGCTGGAGAGATGGTTCAGAGGTTAAGAGCATTGCCTGCTCTTCCAAAGGTCCTGGGTTCCATTCCCAGCAACCACATGGTGGCTCACAAACATCTGTAATGAGGTCTGGTGCCCTCTTCTGGTTTGCAGGCATACACACAGACAGAATATTGTATATAAATTTTACAATATTTGGTGTTTTCCTGACCCTCAATCGTTTTAACTAATGGTCTACTTTTTTTTTTTTTAACTCTGTAGCCTCTTGGATGTGTTTATCATTCTTTTCAGTCTGAAGAATTTCTTTTACTATATTCTGTAGAGCTGACTTGGTGGTCATAAATTCCTTTAGCCTGCTTTCATCATGGAATGTTTTTCTTCCTCCATCAGTTATGGCAAATGGCTTTGATGTGAGCAGTAGTTAGGGCTGCTAGCCATGCTCCTCAGAACTTGAAAACACACCATTCCCTGCCCTTTTGTTCTTTAAAGTTTCTATTGGGAAATCAGCTGTCATTCTTAGGGCCCTGCCTTTGTGTGTGATCTGTCATTCTGTTCTTACAGCTCTCAATGCCTTTTCTTTGTTCTCCAAACTTAGAATTGTAACTATAACATGGGGAGTTTCTTTCTAGTCCTTCCTATTTGGTGTTCTACATGCCTCTTTTCTTCTTTCCCTGGATTTGAGGAAATTTCTGCTATGCTTGCACTGAATATATTTTCTGCGCCTTTGGCATGCAATTCTCTTTATTCCTATCAGTCATAGTCCTAATCTTTTCATGGTCACTAAGGTCTTGCATGTTACATTCAGATGTTTGTTTGTTTTTATTTATCACTGTCCTTTACTGAATGTCCCAATTCTTCTACCTTGTATTCGACCCTTAGCACTCCCATGATCCTTTCATAAGGCCTTCCACAGAGGCTTTAATTTGATTTACTGACTTTTTTTCATTCCTACCATCATTTCAGTTTGGTTTTCTATTTCTATCTGTATTTCCATCTCTTTATACAATTTCACGTTCATATACTGCATTGCCTTTTTTTATTTCATTTAGCTGTTGGAATTCTCTTGGAGTTTACCCAAGAATTCTTTCATTTGTTTTTTTATTTCTTTTAATATATTTATGCTTCTTCCTTTGAATTCTTCATGTGAAATCAAAGCCGCTCTCCTTGGTGACCCATGCTGTGGCACTGGTAGTTTTTTATAGAAACAAGTTGTCTTTGTTTTTCACATGGCTTGTGTTTTGGGAGTCAAGTTTGTTAGTTTGGGGGCATCCATTTGTTTTTTTGTCTTCCTGCTCTTGATAGAAGTGTGTGCAATGGTTATGAGGGGCCAAGTTATAGTAAAAATGAGATATTGCTTCCTCTAGTATACTGGCTTTCAGGGCAACAGGCTGTGTCCCTGTTCTCCTCTGCGAGTGAAATGCTGTCTGCTACAAGTGTTACTAGCCACTATTCAGTGTTATTAAATTCGTGAAAATAGAGTAATGTCAGTCATACCTAAAGTTAATTATTAATCACCATTGTGAGGAAAGGGACATTGATGATACTTTGTGTATTAATACATAATTTTTGTGGGCATAAGTGGAAAGTAAATGAAAAGAAAGGGGGAGATAAAATGCAGTGAGGTGGCAGGAACTGAAGAAGAACATAAACAGAAGCAGGTACTTACGGATAAACAAAAATGGGAGAAGATGGAGTTTAGACCAAAGATGAGCTGAAAAGGAGGCAAACAGATGCCATCATATCACACGAAACAGTCCTGGCTCTCAGGAGACCCAGAGGCTGAGGTCCTGCTAACTAGCCAGGCTATGGAAAAGGGAAGGAAAATAGAGACTAAAAAGAGGGCAGAGGGGCAACATAAGGTCTATAGCATAACAGGAGCAAACGAGCCTGGTAAACTGCGTGTTAGACAAAGGTAGAGTATGTGGAGTAAGACGTCAGGGTGGACTGGCCTGGGTGCTGGACTCTGTCCTGATCCTCTCCTGTTCCTCCCCCAGCTCCTAGAACCTTGTCTCACCACTGGGAGTTCCTCTCCCATGGGTGGTCCTGTTCTCCCTTCTATTACACAATTTTTGATGTTATTATGAATTCCTTTCATACTTTTTAGACAGTTCACTGCCAGTACATACAAACGCAAAATGTGCTCACTTCCTGCCCCACTGTGTTGCTGTCATTTCTTGGTTCCCACATCTTTACTGGTTTGTTCTGTGGCTCTCTTCTGTCCTCTGTAAATGTGAAAGCAGATCTACAAACAGAGGCAATTTTACTTCCTCCCATCTAATCAGGATGCTTTGCATTTCTTTATATGGGCTGATGGCTTTTTCTTTTCTTTTCTTTTTTTTGGTTTTTCGAGACAGGGTTTCTCTGTAGCTTTGGAGCCTGTCCTGGAGCTAGCTCTTGTAGACCAGGCTGGTCTCGAACTCACAGAGATCCGCCTGCCTCTGCCTCCCGAGTGCTGGGATTAAAGGCGTGCGCCACCACCGCCCCGCTGATGACTTTTTCTAAGAGTCATGATGCCATCTTAAATAGAAATTGTAGAGGTAAAAGTCTCTTTTTTGTCTTTTACAGGGAAAATCATGTCAACCATAGCCTTATGATGTCAACAGTTTCTTTCTATTCCTAGCCTGCTCAGTGTCTGTCAGGAGTGGGTGTTGGTTTTGCAAAATGCATCGTGGCAGCGGTTGAGGAGAGAATGTGTTTTTTCACCCCTGAGTTCTCTTTTATATGGCTTTCTTTATTTTCTTTTTCTTTATATTGCTTTTACTGAAATTCTTTGAGATTTTTTATGTATTTTGTTTGAAATTCCTCAAGAATTTCATACATTGTGTTTTTGATCAGAGTCATCCCCCAACCCATACCTACTCAACTTTGTGTCCTTAATGTTTTCTGTTTGTTTGTTTTTAACTCATTAATGTTACCTATATTCTCTTGGGTATGTGACCATCCCTGGAGTGTGCTAGATCTACCCAAGGCCATACCCTTAAAGAATGTGCCCCCCCCACCTCTCCTGGCATTTATCAATTTCCAATAGCTCCTCAGCTAGGGGTTGGATTTCATGACCACCTACAAGACCCATGTTGGGACTTTGTCTGGCTTTAGCTTACACAGGTCTTAAGCATGCTGTCACAACCACTGTGAGTTTGTATGTTCAACTGACCCTATGATGTCTACATCTAAGGATCACAAGGAGGCGGTGTGCTCCAAACATAATTGCACCACCTCTGGTTCTTAGGATCTTTCTGCCCTTCTGCTACAGTGCTCTTATGCCCTGGGAGAAGCAGTGTGCTATAGATGTCCCATTTAGGACTGAGCACTACACAGTCTTTTATTCTTTGCACACTGAGTACTTGTGGGTCTCTGTGTCAGTCACTATCTGCTGCAAAAAGAAGCTTCTATGATAAGGTTTGAGAGATGCACTAATATATACGTATAAGGAGAAGTCATTAGGAGTTGGTTTAATACTATGCCCCATTAGCAAAGTACTAATAGGTTGTCTTCTGTGACCTATGACCTTTTTATCCACAGTTTCTTGACCTGATAAGTGTTCAAAGTATGGGTTCCAACTTGTGGAATGAACCAAAACGTCAATCAAATAGTGGTTGGTTACTCACACGCCATTCAAGCCACTAATACACTATTGGTCATATATTGCCAAGGAAGTAATTACTGCAGTTTCCAGGGTTCACAGCTGGATTAGATTAACAATTACTTTTCTCCTCCAGTAGCAAGCAGAATACTTTCAAGTATTATAAAAACTAGTCACTAAGAATGAGGATTTCAGGTCAATACTAGCTTAATTTCTCTATGTTCTATGACTCACATGTGCGGTGCCTTCAGCACTCGGTTCTTACTGTCACCTTCTGGAGGGTAACCAAGGGTAAAAGCAACAATAAAAGTACATAGTTAGGTCATGTGTTTGAAAGCCGTTTTCCCAACGTGTGCCTTTGCTTTGAGAAGTTTGATGCATTTACGTTTAAGGTGATAACGAGAAGGAGGATTCTTCTGCCCTTTTCTTTGTTTTCTTTGTAGCTGTTTGTCTTGCATCTCCTTTGCAGCTTCCTTGGATTTTAGGGAAATCTTGTTCTGATTTTTTTTTTTACTTAATTGATGTTTTAATGACATATTTTTACTCTCCTATCTCCTCATGTGTATATTCTACAAGTTGTTGGCATGCGTGTGGCTAACATGGAAGTTGGGCTCACATCTAAATGCGCATCAGTCTGTTTTGAATTGATACTAAATTAACTCCAGTCACAAAAGCTGTATACAAAAGTTGTATGGTTGTAGAGCTCCATCCTTGTCTCTAGTTATTGATGTTCCCAATCGTATCTTTGTATGTTGTATAATTTCCATATTTATGGTTGTTCTGTTCATCTTTTGGATCCTATAAAATAAAAAGAACAATTACACACCAAAATAACAAAGGTTTTACTTACTGTTGCCTGAGGCACATGTATGTGGAGGACTGACTTGTTCTGGGACAAGATCTCAGAAGGTGGTTCAGGTGGGCCTTGCGTTCTGCCTCTGCCTCCCAAGTGCTGAAATCACAGACATTCACAGCCCTTCCCAGGCTTAGTGATTGTCTTTATATCTTCTCAAGTATTTGTAAGAGATCTTTATATTTCATACAGCTTTGAGTTGCTCAGCTGTCCCCTTTCATTTCAGTCTGAAGGACTCCAAATAGCACGTGTCTAGGGCAAAATATTGCAGACCTCTCTCTTCTAGGCGTGAATAACATGGCTGCTGCACCTTAAATCAGAAAGCTGTGTTTAGCATCGTGAGACACTCACATGACTGGCACAGGATCTCCCTCACAGAGAGAAGTGGAGCTCTTGAGGCATCACACTAGCACGCTTGCAATGCAGAAAGCATGCAGCAGGGCTCACAGGACAGCAAGCTAACAGTACAGAAGGCATGCACCAGGGCTCACAGGACAGCATACTAGCAGCGCAGAAGGCATGCACCAGAGCCCACAGGATAGCACGCTAGCAGTGCAGAAGGCATGCACCAGGGCTCACAGGATAGCACACTAGCGGTGCAGAAGGCATGCACCAGGACCTACAGAACAGCATGCTAGCAATGCAGAAGGCATGAACCAGGGCTCACAGGACAGCATGCTTGCAATGCAGAAGGCATGCACCAGGGGTCACAGGACAGCACACTAACAGTGCAGAAGGCATGCACTAAGGGTTTGCAGGACAACACACTAGCAGTGCAGAAGGCATGCACCAGGTGCTCATGGGATAGCATACTAGGCATCAACCCAGTGGTGCATGTGGTTTGTAGAAGTACTTGCAAGAGCTTTCAACTCACAGGAGCTTATGAGGCACATGAAGCTCCATCTCTCTCCAGGGATGTATAAGTAGTTAGTAATTATTGTCCACAAAGATTTTTTTTGAAGAATATAATCACCCATAAGTTACCCCAGTTAAACTTGTTGGTTCATCAGACTAAACTCTGGTAGAATATTTTCTTTGGTCTGTCCTTCATGCCCTATTTTTTTTGTGTCCTCGGGGAACATTAATGCCATATTCGTCCTCAACCAGAGCATGACACATCCGAAGCTGAGTTTGAAAGAACAACTTGCCTTGTCTCTACTGTTGGGTAAAAAGCATGCAACTGGGGTTTCTGTGCCTGAAAGAGGAATGTTTGCTGGAAGAATCCCAGAGCAGCCATTTTCCTCTAAGTAGGGAGGAGTGTCGCACCTTCTTGATGAATAGGGTCCATCACATGCGTACAAGGATTCCCCTAAGCAGTGGATGAATATGAAGTATGTATTATAGCACAGAAAGTAACATGTATGGGATGAGATGAGATAAGAACCAGGATGTGTCATTGGTTTACAGCCCTTGCTCTTGCAAAGACTTGCAACTGACGCTGGGCTGCCTGCTCAGTAAGACGTGTGGATGCTAGTCTACAAACTAGCTTCTGAATTAGGAGGCAAAAGACGGGTTGGGTGGGGTGAGATGGAGACACCAGCTTCCATGTCTTGATTTTTTTATTTGTATGTTTTGCCCGACTATATGCCTGTGCGCTACTTTTATTCCTACTGCCTTTGGAGGCCAGAGGAGGGCTTCGGATTCCCTGCAACTGTGCACCTGTTTGCCTGTGTGTCCGGGTTCACATACGCCACAGCACCCGTAGAAATCAGAGGCCAACTTGTGGGAGTCAGCTCTCTCCTACTATTAAATGGGTTCTGGAAATCGAACCCATCCTTGGGCTTGAGTACCGGCAACTTTTACCCACTGAGCCATCTCACTGGCCTGGAAAAGATTTCTACATAAGATACGAAAGAGTCTTGCACAAACGCCAATGGACTGTTCCATCTGGTTACCACCTGCCGAAGTCCCTTTGAGTATCAGGAGGGACAAGTATGACTAAGGAAACAGGCTACAGGAGAAGTAGTGTTTGATGCCCCATTAATTGGACTTGTACAGTTGAGTTCACGGGAGAACTGAAAAGTCAGCTGAGTCAGCAAGGATCTTAGGCCCTCTGACATGAAGCTTCAGTGAATCTGCTGAGCCTTGTCATGGGCCAATATTCTCTATAAGGAAGGAGACTCCTGGCATATCTGAACAGCTTAGATCTCTGTGCAATTGGGTTAGTAAGTGTCTTAGTTAGCGTTTCTATTGCTGTGAAGAGACACCATGACCACAGCAACTTTTAAAAAGGAAAACATTCCACTGGGGCTGGCTTATAGCTCAGAGGTTTAGTCCATTATCCTCATGACCAGAAACATGGCAGCATGAAGGCAGACAGGTGCTGGAGAAGGAGCTGAGAGTCCTGCATCTTGATCTGCAGGCAGCTGAAGACGAGACTGTCAAATGGGCATAGCTTGAGCATATGAGACCTCAAAGCCCGCCTCCACAGTGACACACTTCTTCCCACAAAGCCACACCTACTCCAGCAAAGCCTCACCTCCTAAAAGTGCCACTCCCTATGGGTCAAGCACTCAAGCACATGAGTCCAATGGGGGTCATACCTATTCAAACCACCACAGCAAGGCACTAGATCATTGCGGGGAGATGACAAGGAGGAAAAGCAGGAAAGGGGTCTGTCCAGGTCATTCAAATGTAGCGAGACTTGTGTTTCAGAGTCCTTCAGGAAGTTTAATAGAAAGCCAAATACCCTGCAGATGAGCCTCTAGGGTCTCAGCAACCGTTGGCCAAATGAGTGGAAGGAATATATGACAGAGTGAGAAAGGTCGGGCTTGTCCCAGGGGTGGGCGGTGAGCTCCCTCCCCAGCAGAGAGCTGTGCACCTTCCTCTCAGCAGGAAACTGTACTAGGGGCAGATACCTCACCCTGCTTGCAACCTTTTCAGGAGAGGTGGCAGCCATAGTGACAGCCAGAGCCTTTCAGTCCCCGGGAATCAATTCCAGCAGAGCCCAGTTTTATTCCCCTTGGCCCTGGGCCAGGCCACATAGTAAAAGTGATTCCTGCAAAGTCTGTGAGGAGTGGAGAGATGCATGCCAACCCCAAGACAGCACTCCACAATGAGAAAGCCAGATGGGTCATGGAGAACATGGATGGAGATAGTGTCTCCCATTCATGATCTCATACCCCACATGCTCATTCAAGGACACACTTGACACAAGGGATGGGATTTTTCATGCTGTCTTAGTGCTTACTAATGTTTTACGTTAGTATCCCCTTAGCCTCCCGAGACCAATTAGCATTTGCTTGGAATGGGCCAATGAGATCTCAGAGATCCTGCCTACTCTCTGTAAAAAAGGTTTCGTTATGTAATGCTAGCTGCTTTAAAAAATATTTTATTAATTCTCTAAGAATTCCTTATACTATATTTTATTATATATTATAACATATATATATATATATATATATATATATCATCCACTCTTCTCCTGTAATGCTAACTCTTGACTGTCTTATAGATCTTGGGAACAATTCACAAGAACATTTAAGAAAACTTGAAGGGTTTGAAACAAAGCACTCTTGACACTGTGTGGGCAGAAGGCACTTTCCAGGAGCCACAAGATTGCTGGGGGAAAACCCCAATGCCTAAGTTCCTTACTGACATAAGCTAATGGCCAGAGAGGCCACAAACCATAAAGGCTATTACCACTACTGTCGACTGCATGCCAGAATTAGATAGCAAGGCCTATTGCTGAAGACATCACATGCTTTGGCTGAAAGACACGAAGAAATCAAGCTAGGGGACCGTGAGACGGCTCAGTTGGTAAAGGCGATTGCTTCTAAGCCTGACAACCTGGGGTCTATCTCTGGAACCCACATGGTAGAAGGAGAATGTAACTCCTCTGACTTCTACAGATGTGCATGCACACACACACACACACACACACACACGGGGGAGGTGATTTTAAAATATGAAAGAAATCAAACTTGGACTAAGGTGACTAAGTCCTCCCTGGTAACTGACTTTGTTAGTGCCAAAAGGCAGTATGTAAACTGCTAAGAGGGATTTGTAACCAGTAGTCAAGTATGGACCCTGAGTACTGAAACATCAACATTCTAGATGAAATATGTCCACTTGCACAACATTGGTACAATAGTTACAGGTGTAACCAACTGCTTTCTGGATTCAAGGCCTACTCCACAGAGAAAACTGGTGTCTAGTACTATAATCCAGGGCAAAAGTTCTTGGTTAAAGAGGTAATAAACCCTAAGGGGAAGCAGTTATTGTTTTCTTGAGTGGATGCCACATGCCTATCCAATTTCCTTCTAAACATTCGTGTTTCCCGTAGATTACTGTTCCATTGTCGCTAGTCACACTGGCTTCTTTTTGAAGAGGGAAGCAGTTTCTGTAGAGACTGCTAAGTGGTCAAAGTGTTAAGAGTAACTGACTATTGAATGGTTAGTCCTAGATGGAGCATCTATATCACTGTCTCCAAGCCTCATCAAACAATGCAAAAAGGGAGAGAACAAGAATATAAGAGCTAGGGAAAATGTACAATGGATTTTGATCCTCAGGGCATAACATGACTGTCTCAGTTAGCAACAGAAATCTATTGTTGTGAAGAGACACCATGGCCATGGCAACTCTTATAAAAGAAAACATGTAATTGAAGTCCTAGCTTAGAGATAATGGTTTAGTCCATTATCATCATGGTGGGGAGCATGGTGTCATGCAGGCAGATATGGTGCTGGAAAAGGAGCCATAACTTGTTAATATGCAGGCAGCAGGAAGTAGACTGAGACTCTGGGTGGTATCTTGAGCATATATGAGATCTCAAAGCCTGCCCCCACAGTGACACACTTTCTCTAACAAGGCCACAACTCCTAAGAGTACCATTCCTTTTAGGGGCCATTTTCTTTCAAACTACCACAGTGACATTTGCTATCTTTAAATCAGAGTGAGACAATCCCAAGATTGAGCTCTGTAAACCAGACTGGCCTAGAACTCACAGAGATCCACTTGCCTCTGCCTCTCAAGTTCTGGTATTAAAAGTGTGTGCCACCATCACCCAGCCAAGGAATCTGTTCCTTCCAGTTCAGAGGACAGAACTGGAAACCAGAATACCACCTTCTCCAGACCTGTCTCTCCCTCACAGTGGCCTGTGCCTGTGTATGCAGTAGGAGCCTGAACTCGTTGTGTAAGAGAACAAGGCCACTTGCACCCAGATGGTGGCACTGGGGATGGACAAGTGAGCTAGTCTGGGATATGATTAGGTTGAACCACATAGTCGACACTTTTCATAGACCCGAGAAGCTGTAATGTTGGCCACTTTGTATAACTCAACCTAATATTTTGGAAGCAAGTTGGAACTTGGGACTTGTTGGTAATTTGCTGCAGAGCGCTAATGAAGGGAAGGAGTGGGGATGGTTTTGTGAGCTTTGCTGAGTAAGGAGGCCTGCCTGCCTGCCGGCATAGGGCAGAAGGAGCCCAGCCGCTCCCCAGCTTGCTTTCTTCTCAATTCCTCTCTCTCCCCCATCTTTAACTTTTCAAGGGACACAATTACCATGGGCTACATGTTTACTATTAAACATGCATTTCTTCCACCTGGCTCCCTGTCTGACGTTTTAATGGTTTTGCTGGCTTAGCGTTTCATGGGCAGGGCACGCAGAAGGAACACACTTTCAGAGCACAGTTTGAAGTCCTTGCACACTCCCTCAATGTTAATGCCATAGCAACGTGCCCTTAACTTTTTATTTCTTTGAGCCCGACCCTCATCTGGAAGGGTTCTGGGCCACATTTTCAAGCACTTTGGTGCCGATTATCATGAGGCTCCCGAGTTTATGGAGGGAAGGCTAGGAACGCATGCTGGAGTCTCTGCTCAAATTACTATCCTAAATGACTCCATGGGGGGCTTCCTTCAGGGGTCACTGAGAGCCAGAGTGGAATGTTTTTCCTTCTCCGATTTATCCCAGGCCTTGGGGCACGAGAACCATAAATGCGGGTAATGTGTTTAATAGCCAGATTCTCTCGGCTCACTTTCCACCTCTCCCCACCCGCCCCCCCCACCCCCACTGATAGTCATGCAACTTCACAAAGTTAGCTGGAGACACAATTTGCACTGCCCTATTTTTCTACAGTGACCAAGAGATTTGGATGGCTGAGTGGCGTGGAAGAATGGCCTAAAGCTCAGGACCCTTTCTGTCTGTGGCTCAGCCAGACACACGTGACTGTCAATCCAGCAAGGAGCTCCAAGCTGCCAAGCACTGTCCTAGGTAGTAAGTTCCCGGTCACTGGCTGTACAAGCAGCATCCAGACTAGCACGACAAAGGCACTTACTACCGGAGATTTGTGCTTCCAATGGGAACACCCAACTAGACTGTACTCTCCTTGTCTGCCCCTTTTGCTTTCAGTTCCCCATGATCAAATTTCAAAAGGAAAATTCTAGAAAGAAAAATCTCGCAAGTTTTAACTTGCATGCCTTTCTGATTGGAGGAAATCTCGCTGCTGCCTGCTACTCATGAATCAACCTCAGATCAGCTCTCCTTGCTGTATCTAATCCTGTGGGCTAGCCACATGGTCACCTAGCTCATCATAGCCCCGAAGAGGACATCTCAGCTCTCCTTACTGTATCTAATCCTGTGGGCTAGCCACATGGTCACCTAGCTCATCATAGCCCCTAAGAGGACATCTCAGCTCTCCTTGCTGTATCTACTCCTGTGGCTAGCCACATGGTCATCTAGCTCATCATAGCCCCGAAGAGGACATCTCAGCTCTCCTTGCTGTATCTACTCCTGTGGGATAGCCACATGGTCATCTAGCTCATCATAGCCCCGAAGAGGACATCTCAGCTCTCCTTGCTGTATCTACTCCTGTGGCTAGCCACATGGTCATCTAGCTCATCATAGCCCCGAAGAGGACATCTCAGCACTTGTGTTGGAGTGGCCCTCACACAGAGCGCAAGGTTATGTCACTTCGTTCCATCTTCTGGGCATCCCGCTAGGCAGAAGAAGAACGCGCACGGGGCAGTCAGAAGGAGCATGCTGAGAGCTCGTTCACACGGCTTGGATTACCCTGCATCATGACAGCGGGCCTGTCCTATGAGTTACTCTTTATACCACACGAACTTATAGATCAGACTTCATCACAGGGCTACGCAGACTCTTTGGAGCTCTATTCGATCACAGTTTCGGGCACCCACAAAGGTCTTGACATGGATTTCCCCCAAGCCAGCAATGGGGTATACACTTTTAATACTGGTACTCCAGAGACAGAGGTGTGCTGTGAGTTCAAGATCAGCCTGATCTACACAGATCTACACAACGAGTTCCAAGTGAATCAGGACCACATATATAGTGATATCTCACATTAAAATAAATAAATAAAGACCGGCTCAAAAGAAAGGGGCAGGTATATAAACCATAAAACTTATAGAAAACTTTTTTCTGAGACCAAACTCCTCCTTGTTTTTTTTTGTTTTTTTTGTTTTTTTGTTTTTTTTTTTTTCCAGAACTTATCATCCTGGGAGCTAACCTAAAGGATGCAGCAATGACCAGGAGGTACCCAGAAGCGTAGCCTTAAGAGCATCACTCTGGGGCAGTGGCAGTGACACAGAGTCCTTTAGGGCAAGGTAATGACTAGAGCAGTGGCTATGGAGTGCTTGGCCAGGACCTTCAAGCAGACACTTGCAGACCTTCCGAGGTCAAAGACCCCCTTTGCAGATGATCCCACTCAGGGTCCGAGTTTGCATAAACTGCCCAAGGACTCTCAACTGAGTCTCTGTTTAAGATTCCTACAGGGGCCGAGTGAGTGTGCAGGTCCCAATAGCCACCAACTGATAGTCACGCACCAACCACCAACCCTCAGAGCGGAGAGCAGGGGTGAAACCGAAGATAAGTGACCTGCCTCAGGCAGAGGTGGCCTCTGGTTGCAAACGAGGAAGAGTTGTGCGGGAAGCAGGAACAGGAAGTCAGGGAGGGACTTGGATGCGACAGCTGACCTGTGTGTTTTTCAAAACCTGGGTCTCTGTTGAAGAGTTTCCCCCTCTCTGGTCCTTCATCTGCCACACTGCTTTCCCATACCCTTTCTATGGAATACTCTAGCGTTCTGTGTCTTAAGTGCCCGAAATGGATTGTGGGATGCATTACCATGTGGCTTTGCAGTTTACAGCACGTGTCTATAGTGTGGCTAACATCTAGATTTTTAATTTCAGTAAGTTTAATGATTTTAGGTTTAAGTGGCCCCATGAGTAGTACCATATTGAGTAGCGCAGCTCTCACCTGTTAGGAAACGGGATGATGCCCTGTCTGTTTGCATTAGTACTGAGGACGTCAGAATGTGCGTGCGTTTTGCCTCAAGATCTGACTTGAAGTAATATATACCAGTGAGATGTCTCTGGGAACAAGGCACACTCCCCAGCTTTGACCTATCGGTTGTGGGTGCCTCAGTTTCCTCATTTGTCAGCTGCGGACAGTAACGGTTGCCCCATTGGCGAGGTTGTTTAAGAACTAAACGTGACATTGGACAGTGACCATCTGAATAACTGAGCAGAGCCCGACTCTGTCAGCGCTGTTAAGGGGACAGCACGTGTCATCATCTTGGGGTCACACCAGGTCCCCAGCACCTGAAGATTTACCATGGCAGCATAGTAACCATTTTCTTGATCTGGAAGCCAAAGTGGAATGATGACTGCCCAGACTCCAAAGTCAAAGGGGACCCTGTGTGAGCAAGGAATGATTCACGGTTTCACGAGTCTCTGGAGCTTCCTCCTTCCCCAGTGCCTGAGGAGATAAGAGAGCGTTTCCTCCCACGCCATCCCCACCCAGACTCCTGCCCAAAGGGATAAAAGTTGTTCTGGAGATTTTACCCTCACTGCGGAGCACAGATCAACAAGACAGCGCTCATGTGACCCAGTCAATATCTGCACCAGGTTTTTTTTTAAAAAAATATTTATTTATTTTATTATGTATACAATATTCTGTCTGTGTGTATGCCTGCAAGCCAGAAGAGGGCACCAGACCTCATTACAGATGGTTGTGAGCCACCATGTGGTTGCTGGGAATTGAACTCAGGACCTTTGGAAGAGCAGTCAGCTCTCTTAACCTCTGAGCCATCTCTCCAGCCCCGGCACCAGGTTTTTAAGATGAAATGCACCCAGACCTGAGAGAACATAGACCTCCTCATCACCTTCTTTCCTGCCTTCCAATCCTGTTGAGATGGGAACGTCTTCAGAACACAGGAATGCTTTCTTCGGTTGCTCTGGATTCGACTCGGTGTCAACGGCTGCTATAGGATATCTATATATGAGCAGTCTGTCACCAATGCCACCGAGGGCACACGACCATGGGCTAGAATCCTCTTTGGATTTGATTTGGGCAAGGGTAGGGGTGATTCCTTAAATGCCTTTTCAGCTCTAGAGTTCAAGTTTCACCGCTACCTTTGCTTTTCAAATTAACACCGGGATGCGGTTGTCAAGGACTGGCGATTCAACAGCGTGTCCCAACGCTCAAATAAACACCTCCCATGGCAGAGCAGGTGACCAGGATGAGCGCGCTGCACTGGGTAGATTACGGATGAACTGTAGCCGCCACCTTCCGAGGAAGCTGCTGCTTCATGTTGCTAGGTAGTGGTACCATGTAGGAAGCTGGCTTTCGCTGACAGATCTCCAGCTTTTCCAAGCAATACCAGAAATCTGAGTTTTGTGGGTTTTTTTTTTTTTTTTTAAGGTCAAACCTCACATTTTTAAAGGTTGACTCAAAACACGGTAGGCCGAGCCAACAACCTGTTTAGGATGAGCTCTGCCCCCCTCACAAATCCAGGGCCAGATCATGAGCCCTGATCCTAAACTAACCGTAGAATGTCACCTTAAGAAGAAATTTGAGTGTCAAAACAGTCCGGTCCCTTTGTTGTTGTTGTTGCTGTTGTTGTTGTTGTTCTACTGTATCTCTTTCCGCTAAAAATCAATACTATAACCTTTAGCCCAAACTGATGAAGAAGTCCAGGTTGAGCAGAGAACCCAGAGCAAACAAGAGTCCTGCTATTTCCGGGAGTCAGCACCTCTGTGCAAAAAGGGTGACGTCAGAGCTTTGTGTGCGCTTGTTTCAACTTTCCAGGTAGCTGAACCCCAAAGGCCCTGGTTATCGTCAATTCCTGGGCAGCCAACCTGTCAAACTTTTCCCACAGCTGAGTCAGAGAGCTGCTTTCCCAGAATTGTTCAGAGACCAATACCCAGGAGGGGTCATGGCTTCCCACCAAAACGGTCCTAGAAATGGAGGGAGTTGAGCCTCTCCTCCACAGGAGTCTCTCTGTGCCCTTCCTTCCCAGCAGCCATCTCGGTCTGTGATGTGTGCCTAGTTCTGCTTCCTCGTTTACTGTCCACCTTCTACAAACTAACAAAGAGGACGCTCTGCCGCGCACTGCCCCCCCCCCCCATGTCTGCGCTCTGTGCACTATTACCCAGTTACCGAGCTTCGGGCAAGGGGCTGGAGGTTAGAAAACACAGACACACACAGACAGGGAGACAGCGACACGGGTCATCCTTGAATTCCCCAAGAATGCCCCCTTTATTGTGTTCAGGGGCAGATTATATAGAGATAGCCACACCCCAGCCAAACCCACCAGAAACCACTCTCCTGCCATCAGGAACTCCTGAAGGTCTCGTGCTCAGAGCAGCTGTAGGCACTCAGATCAAGGGATTACAAGAAACAATGTTCCATGAGACCAGAACCCTTGCCCACCTTGTCCAAAGCTGAGTCCTAGGTCTCACAACAGCCAAGGAAAGCTTCTTAAGGCTGTGGTCCCACAGGGTGACGGCACGCTGCAGCACCATCATAGCCTCCTCAAAGGTGGGCACTTTGATTCATCCTTGAGTCTACCCAGCACCATCCTTTTGGCTGCCATCTGCTCAGCCACTGGCGGTGCTGTGAGTCAGTTCCCATTGTGGGGTTCTGGACCCCAGAGACAAGGAATGTTAGCAATTGAGGAATGGCTGTGAAGGTGGCCTTGCAGTGTCTCCAGAACCAGGAAGCCCAGGGCTTCCTGAAGAAGCCTGCTGTTTCTCTGGAGATCTTTATCAGATAGACTGCTCTTTAAACAGAGATCTGAAGCCAGAAGATTTACATCAGGACTGGGGTTATCTCATGGCGTCACACATACTGAGCCTGCATCCATCTGCCAAGTCACAGCCTCCAGCACACAAGCATCATGTTTCTTTGAATTTCCAGAGGTTTTTCTAGTCGAGGTAAAACACATTTATTCTTCACTCAGTCTTCTAAAAGCAGACAGTGGTACCCAGGGGTAAGAGAGAAGTAGAAAGAGAACAAGAGACGACAACTCAGAAGTCCTGAACACAGGACACAGCTAACAACGCTGATGGCACTCTTGTTTTCAATGCATGCTTCAAAGCCAGATGGTCTGGCTTTCCAAAACGTGCCTTTCTCGGTCACATTTGGATACACACATTTAAAAAAAAAAAAAAAGCTAGCATTCTTGGTCCCAGCCACATTTCCATGGGAATGCAATCATTATATATGCAATCTATATGACAAGAGAGTATCTTAGCCCCTGTCACTCCCTCCTAGGATTCTAGACTCCATGGAGAACATTAGGTGCCATGTGCATGCGTGTATGCATGTGCGTGTATGTGTGTGTCTACGTGTGTGGTTTGGTTATAAAGATGGCCTTTTTTTTTCCCCCTAAAAACATGTCTCTGAAAATGCGTCTAAATGATACAGAGTCAGTGACCCAGGTCAGCAGGCCCAGGAGGATGACACCATCCCAAATGACTCAACATCCTTGGTGTCTGAAAGCTAAGGAATCCTATGAAGAGCGAAACCACGCTTCTCTTGCTTCTGAGGATCCCCTGTTGGTTATCTGACCGTGCTAAATGGAGTGAAGGAGGCCAGCAAACCCAGCCAATGGCCTTCAGGTGCCTGACCACCCGCTTACATGTCTAGCTGCGTTCCATGAACTACTCCCTGAGACTTCACTGATAAGATCCAGGGCCCTGGGCTGGACAGGTTCAAAACACCAGGAAACCAGAGAAGTATATATGCCACAGTATATGGCTAGATTAATTTTTATGGTGTAGAATGAAAACTGTATATTAAGCTGGAGCCAACATATGCTTGAGTACTAGGTTATTTTTCCTGAAAATTACTTGTTAGATAAAAAAAAAAGTTGGATATATTCAAATCTGTATAAGGGCTCTCATTTTATAAGAGATTCTCTCAAATACTTCATTTTGAACCAACAGAGCTACTTTAGGAGAATGGAAGCCTAAAAACACTTCAACTACCACAAGCGCTAAGGGAAAACACGTAAGAGAGAGGCTCTCCTCGGGAGTATGAGCTTATCAGAGTAACTTCTGAACGCTTACCTATGTAGAACTTGAAATGGCTGATTCAGAACCTGTGGAGCAAGCGGTTAGTGCTGAGGATCATGGCTGCACTTGTGCGTGAGGATACAGTTGCCAGCAGTGGCACCGCCATTCACAGACTAAGACAGGCAGTCTCTAGATACAAGAAGGACCTTTTCAATAAGACTATCAGGTCTGATCCGGCAAGAAAATATGCAACCAAAAACATATATGAACCTAACAAGAGAGCCTAAAATGTCAGAAGCAATAGCTGGCACAATTGAAAAGAAAACAGGCAACGTGATAAAAATGGCTTATGTTTCTCTTTCACCAGGATCCGCCAACGTGGACCACATCCACACCAAGGCTGTGAAGCTATCCCAGCACAGTGCAGAAGGCAGCCCGGACCATCATCAAGAAGTACTGCATGCACCTGGTTAAGGACTTCCACACCAACAATCACGTGTACGTGGAGATCGCCATGCTCCCCGGCGTGAAGTTCCATGACAAGCTAGCAGGCAATGTCACACAGCTGATGAGGCGGATTCAGATAGGTCCTGGGAGCCCTGGCTCAATCAAGTTGCAGGAGGGGGAGAGAGGAGAAAGGATATTTATGTTCCTGAGGTCTCACCCCCGGGTCAGGAGATCGCTGACACTAAGGAAATGCTGAAGCTTCTGGATTGCCACAGCCTCTCCTACCTGCAGGTCACTCCACCTACAGTTGGGAAGAATTTCAAAATGCCATGTGGCACCATCTGAATCTGTTCTGGAATGTTTTCAATAAATCCGAGGACAGCTCAAAATAATAATATTATTACTTAAGTACTCACATATGTCCCTATACATTGTGTATAAAACGGACTAAGCAGAGGATCGATAAAGAGCTAGGAGACACAGAGAACATTCTGAACCGCTATCCCTGGCAGACATCTGTACAGAACTCTCTACCCCAAGACGACAGGAGATGCATTCTTAAGCAGACTGAGGTACACCATATGCTAGCTCCTATATTGGATCGCAGAACTTCTAAAAAGATTGAAATGACACACAAAATGTTCTTGGACTTTGACGAAATAACATTAAAAATAAGTAGCAAAAACGGACTTGAACAAGCCTTATGTGTTTAGAAGGCAACATTCTCCCAACTTAACAATGACCAACAAGCAAAACCATGATGGAAATTCGAAAACATTTTGAGTTGAAAAAAAATGAATTGAATCTACAGTCTGCAGAATCTTAGAGGACAGAGTTGAAGCTACTGAGAGGGAACTTTATGGTTATAAATGGCTCCTTCACAAGGTGTAGAGCCGGAGAGAGGTGACTTGGTGGCTAAAGGCACCTACTTCTCTTGCTTTGCCTCCAAACGTCCATATGATGACTCCCAACCTCCTGAGTATCTATACACTCAAGCATACACATAAACAAGCAAATCTTAAAAATAGAGAACAAAAATAATCTTTCAACGATCCAGGGGATGGAGAGATGACTCAGCTCTTGCAAAGGATTCAGGTATGGTTCCTAGTACCCACAATCATCTATAGCTGCAGTTCCAAGGGATCCAACACCCTCTGTCTTCCTTGGGCACATATGTGGTACACATGCACACATGCAGGCAAATACACATACACATAATTTTTAAAAAAAAATCTTAAAAGAATATCTAAACATTGATGACTTAGACTTCTCTCTTGAGAAGACAGCAAATCTAGAAAAGGAACAGATGAAAGGAAAGCAGCATGAGGAAAGGAGGAATAAAAATTATGGTGAAAATGACTGAATCACAGCTTTCAAAAGTAACAGAAAAAAATTAATGAAATCAAAGGTTGGGTCTTTGAAGAGATCAACCAACCTGACAAACCTTTGGCCAAACTATCAAGAAAAAAGAGAAAAGACTCAAATGTTAGAGCCAGGAATGGAACAGTGAAGATTGCTCCTTTCCTCTCAAGAAAAGTACAACACCCATTACCTTCCACAGGTACAGGCTGATTCTAAAGTCTAAGCGCACAGGTAAAAAAAGAATAGTAGACAATAATATTTTAAATTATTTATTTTTATATACATTGGTGTTTTTCTTGCATGTATGTTTGCATGATGGCATTGGATCCACTGGAACGGGAATTACAGACAGTTGTAAGCTGCCATGTGGGTGCTGGGAATTGAACCGGGTCCTCTGGAAGAGAAGCCAGTGCTCTTAACTGTTGAGCCATCTCTCCAGCCCCTGCCAGTAATCTTGAGAAGGAAGAAAAGAGAGGAAGGAATGATGCTCCTTTGCTCTAAGACATCCCAGGGGTCAGATTGGCTGTGTATCCATCTTTGAGTCCCACCAGCTCTCAACAAGTATTCTTCCAGTTCCCACATGAATTGGAGCAGACTTCCTGTAGGGAGGCATTGCATTCTGTAACTGCCTGCTTCCTGAAGACACAGATGACTTCTTTCCCTCTCATATCCCTAGGACCTAAAAGAATGCCCAAAGAGAAAGAATCATTAATATTTGGATAGATGGGTAGGTTATACATGGATGGGTGGGTGAGTGATGACTTTGGAATAATTTGCCTTCGTACAATTGATGAGGCAGCTTGATTTCCTAGATGGTTAGTCCCTTGCCTTTTACTCCCTCTTAAAAATATAAAAAATAAAAACTACTCAACTGAAAATCCAGAAGCCTCCATCTCCAACTCCTCCAAGTACCCCTATCTAATTAGAATGACATCATTACCAACAATATCAAGTTGAGCGTTCATGGGTTGTAATAATTGGACATGTCTTAGAGTTTCTATTGCTGTGCCATGATCATGGTAACTCTTATTAAGGAAAACATTTAACTGGGGTGACTTACAGTTTCAGAGGTTCAATCCATTATCATCATGGCGGGACAAGGCAGTATGCAGGCAGACACGGTGCTGGAGAAGGAGCTGAGAATCCTACATCTTGATCCGCAGGCAACAGGAAGGAGTCTGTCCACAACGAAGCACAGCTTGAGCATAGGAGACCTCAAAGCCCATCTCCCCAGTGTCATACTTTCTCCAACAAGGCCATACCTACTCCAACAAAGCCACACCTCCTAATTGACAGGGCTACACCCTATGAGCTTATAGGAGCCAATTACGTTCATACGACCATGGCATCATTAGGTTCTGTTATCCCAGAAGTAAGTGAGTTTGTTCAACCTTGTCCAGTACATGTGGTGGAATTAGCCCTATATCTTAAAAGCCGGTTTAGCAGAAGTCTTCATCAAATTTTTCAAAACCGCCTAACCAGCAGTGTCTAGACACAATAGCCCATCTAACACCTTAGCACAATTCGGAGGCCCATTTTGTAAGAAGTTTACACAGCACCCCGTCAGTACTCATGCTCCCCAATACTGTAAACTTACCCTACATTTAATTTTCTTTCCTTTTTAGGGGGAGGGGACAGTTGAGACAGGGTTCCTTTGTGTAGCCCTGGTTGTCTGGAAACTTGCTCTGGAGACCAGGCTGACCTCGAACTCACAGAGCTCTTCCTACTTCCCTAGTGCTGGAATTAAAGGTGAGAGCCACCACCACCCAGCTTACATTTAACTTTTTATTACTGACAGAAAAGGACATTGTAAATAGGAGCTTATGGAGTGCCTAGAGTTTGAGAGATAGCCATGTGGGTAGCAAAAGGGCATGGCAATTTCTTCTGGTCATCATATCACTGCATAATGGAAAGGGAACTCATGGCTCATCCCTGACTCTTCATTTCTAAGATATTCTAGTCCCAAATTAGATTCGTTCTTTGAGATTTCAACACAGAAAATGGCTTACTCTAATTTCAGAATTTTAAATCTGTTTTGTTTTTGACTCAGACACTCATTCGTTTCTCATTCTGACTTCAGCCATGAGAGGTGTGAGCAGGGCTGACTTCCACACAGTGCCCAAGAAGAGAGAGCAAGACCATCACTTAACGCGTGTTCACAGATCCCCAAAGTTACTTAATTTCCTGGCTATCGGGGCAACAGTCTACTTTGTAGGAGAATATGTTTGCTAGGAATGATAAAGACCATAAGTCCTCCAACTCTGCCATTGGGGAAAAAAAAAAAAAAGCATAACCCTCATTAAGGAAGGGCAAATCAGACTTATTAAGTAAGAAAGTTAGACATTTTCCCACTAGTCCCCTCAGACTCGTTTTTATTATTCTAGAAATGCTGTAGCTAAAATCATCTGTACCTTGATTCCACTTTTTGAAGAACCACTTTATAGCAATTCTGCAGGGAGTTTTTTTTTTCAGTTACCACTACTTAAAAAACCCTGAAACTTCAATGCAAAATAGGATTAGGATTTATCTTCTCCCCAGTTTGATTTTTTTTTAATATGTAAAGACAGAATTGGCCACTGCAGTCAGAGAAGACACATGGCTTTTTTTTTTCTGTGGCCGTGAGACAGCCTGGCTGTGAAAATGTAGCTTGAACGGTCTAGGCCCCTTCCTTAATGCTTCTGTATGGATCTGGCTGCTGCCACTGGCACACATTTGTAGGGTGTGTTTTTATTTTGTGTTATTTTTTTTTTTTTTAAATATTTATTTATTTATTTATTATGTATACAATATTCTGTCTGTGTGTATGCCTGAAGGCCAGAAGAGGGCACCAGATCTCATTGCAGATGGTTGTGAGCCACCATGTGGTTGCTGGGAATTGAACTCAGCACCTTTGGAAGAGCAGGCAATGCTCTTAACCACTGAGCCATCTCTCCAGCCCCCTTATTTTGTGTTATTTAAATGCTGGAACTTGAACCCAGGGTCCCATGCCAGGCAAAAACTGTAGCACATCCCCAGCCACCTGTACGAGAGGATTTTACCTGCGGCACATACCCTGGGCCAGAGGGTTAGAGAATCTCACTGTGGGGAGCCAGGTGAGCTAACCAGCACACTCCAGTGTTCTCACTGCCTGACCAGCTATGTGCCTGTGTGCACATTAAAGGGAGATTGAAATGCCTGGCTCCCTGGGAACTAAAGGGACAGGAGATTTATTGGCACCATCAGTAGGATCACCCATATAAAGAGAACCATATAAAGGAGCGGAGATCTGGAATTCCAATGGTACTGGCACTGCCTTTTCAGAATCTCAGGGGATGCCTGCTACCCCATGGGTAATCCCATCACCCCTTCTGTGCTAGACTTTATTTTTTAAAATAAGATGGGGCCTGGTGAACCACAGGCTGGCCTAAATATAGCTAAGGATAGTGCTGAGCTTCTGAAACTTCTGGGTCTTCCTCCTGAATACAGATAGAGACATGTACACAATGCCTAGAACCTTCAAGGAGTGGCAACATTCAGCTAGAAAACAATAGGAAGATTTTTTTTTCCTGTTGTGCTTATTTTCCTATTATCTCCTTTTGTGCAAACTGATTTCTATCTATGAATGAATAAAATTTCACTTCAAAAAATAAATTAAATATAAATATAAAATAAATTTAATGAATCAGAAGGAAAATATTAAGCATGTAATATTCTAAGAGGTTCCTAGGCACGACAAAATTCCTAAGAACAGTACACACACATGACTTAAGTGTATTAAGGAAAACCCTAACCAGCCCACCCATGGTTTGGATAGGAAATGGCCCTCAGGCTCATGTGGTTAAAGTCTGGTCACTGGCTGGTGATGCTACTTTGGAAGGTAATGGAACCTTTGAAGAAGTGAGGTGTAGTTGAGAGAAGTGGGCCACGCAGCCCCGCCTTTGAAGAGTACACCTTGTCCGTGGTCCTCTCCCTGTCTCTCCCCGACATACCTCTTCCCAGCCATCCTGGAGTGAACATCTCTGCTGGGCCGCTTTCCCCACCACTGTTAGGCTCTTTCCACTTCCTGTAGCCATGGAACCGGTGACGGTGGATTCGGACCTGTAAAGCCATGAGCCCAAGCCAATCCTTCTTCCTTTTGCATTGCTTCTCCCAGGCATTTAACACAGGCGGGGATGAGAGCCTGATGGGCCAAGTGCAAGGTCATCCGTTCTCCGGTGTGTAGAAGCCAGGTACTGCTTGTTCAGCTCATGTGGCTAATTCCCAGGCAGAGGGGCAGAAGGAATACGGTGTCCGGTCCAGATGAGCATGGCAAAGCTCTAACGACAGGGCTGGGAGACAAAGGAAAGGTCCCGGGAATTCTAAACCTGGTCAAAGGGAATCCACTTAGGGAATCTGTCTACAGGGTTCATTCTGCTTCCGGAGGCAACACTCAGCTTCAAAGATAGCCAAACTCTAGATTTCAGGCTCTTTCTTTTTGCAGTAATCTGCCCATGGCTCCAATAAAAACAGCTCAGGTCAGGGCTTCAGTCAATGTCAGTCTCCAGGGAGAACTTTGAAAGGGGTGTGTGTGTGTGTGTGTGTGTGTGTGTGTGTGTGTGTGTGTGAACTACATCAATACAGGGCATCACTGGGCACAGGCAGAGCTGGGTACCAAAAGGAGGGGCTGAAAGATGCATGGGACTAATCATCTTCAACATCCTGTTCTCCTGGATGGATGCTTGGGACCAACCATCTTCAGCATGCCTGTTCTCCTGGATGAATGCTTGGGACTAACCATCTTCAGCATCCCTGTTCTCCTGGATGGATGCTTGGGTTATAGTTGGCAGTGTCTCCCTAGGGAGGAAACAGGGATCAAAACAGAGATTCTAAAATCTGACACCATGGAGATGTTGAAGCGGATAACACATTATTGTGGGAAGTCGCTGTGTGCACCGTAGGCTACATTGGAGTCCTTCTGTCTCTACTTAAGAGATCTGTGGCTCCTTCCCACCCTGACTCCAGACACTGCCAAGTACCTTCTAAGAAGTAAAGTCACCTCGAGTTGCAAATAACCGGATTAAAATGTCCCTAAGAGGTTCTCGCACAATGTAAAGAGTGTATAGACAAGGAAAGTATTTCACCTTGGTGCTAAGGGGTACAAGAAGAGAAGACATTGACTAGATAGTGAGTTTACATTGCAGGGCTTCTGGTTTTACCAAGAACCTGCCACACTGCAGGTGCTCAGTGCATTTTTACTGAGGTCACTAGAGATGCCACGGGCCAGCCAGTAACCCTCTCTTGGTTCCTTTTCTTCACTTGTTAGTGATAAGTATGTTGAAAAATCCCTGGTAGACAGGTCCTCTACCAATAAGCCAAATCCAGCCGAATTAATAAATCCAAGTTTAATAAACAGAGCAAAGCAAAGCAGAGTGGCAACTCCCAGGTGACTCTCAGGAAGGCAGGAGAGAAAGCACATGGCAGGTCTAGTGACCGGGTCTTACATACCTGTAGGCAAGGTCTTGAGCAGCTCCAGGGGAAAAGCTAACCCTTCACAGGTTTACTCAGGGATGGGGTCTGGAATGGGAGGAGTGGGACTGGGTTCCCAGCCAAACATCTGGGCAGGGTTTAGAATGGGGAGAATGAGGCTGGAACTAGACTCCAACTGAGCAGTTAGCAAAGTCCAGGCTACTATTTGTATCCAAAGACTCCCTAACAGTCTCTAAGACTCCAAATGATAAAGACGAGGCCAGCTTCCTGTACTAGCAGCTTTAAAAAGTTTCAATTCTACCCATCCAATTAGAAATACAGCCAATGATGCATGCCGGGGGAATAAATGTTGTAAGCTGCAGGGGAACTGGGGAGGGTCACATACAGTTTAAATGTAGAAGAGAAGGGAGATTAATAGTCTGCACTGGATGACTGTAGTTTGTGTTGTACATTAATCAACTTTAGTATATCATTCTAGCTGTTGTTGGCTAGTGGGGTACAATGCGATTCCTGCATTATATATAGACTGTATAAGTGTATAAGAACTGAGTCACAGGGAGAATTTGCTTGACTCAGAGATAGTCAGGTCTGGTAGAAGGAGGGAAGAAAAGATGAAAGGGTGAAAGAAAAAAAAGAAAGAAAAGCCAGACGGTGGTTGCATGGTATTTTAATTCCATCCCAGCACTCTGGAGGCAGAAGCAGACAGACCTTTGTGAGTTCAAAGCCAGCCTGGTCTATAAGCTCCAAAGCTACTCAAAGAAACCCTGTCTCTAAAACAAAACAAAACAAAAATGATGCGCATGTACTGGCCACTCTACAAGCCTCAGTGTCTCTGGGTCTCCTTGAACACCTTGCCCTAGGAAGTTCACTTGTGGCCTCTAAACTTCTTCATGACTTGACCCCCTAAAGGTCATGTGCTAGAAGCAGGTTGTGGTGGTGACAGGGTGGCACTGGGGACTGGGGACAGGCAGTTAGATCCTTACCAGGAATATACTTTTCTCCTCTTGGGAGTGCATTCCCCAGCACTCGCAGGCTACTTCTTGATATCTCCAGTTGACTGTGGTTAGCTGGTTGACCAGATGGTTGTTTGGTTGATTTGGTTTGGTTTGATTCTTGTTCATTTAGTTGGCTGGTTTGGGATGGGTGTGAGGATTTGTTTGGTTTGTCCTTTTCTTGGGGTTTTTGTTTTATTTGAGGGTTTGCTCTGAGACAAGGTCTCACCCTATAGCACAGGCTAGCCTAGAGCTCACTCTGCAAACCCAGGTTGACTTGTAGTGATCCTCGGCATCCCAAATACTGGGATTATGGGTCTGAGTCCATACATTTGTTTTGATGTTCTCTATGAGGCTTTCACCCAAACCACTCACATAGCAACTCCACGCTCTTAAAGCCTTTAGAACTCGGGCCAGCCGACCTCTGTAAAGTCCCCAGAACTTGTCACAGCAGCATACCATAGACGGGCACCTGACAGCCCGTCTCCTCCGGCGTGGAGGGAAATAACAGGGCTGGATTGCCGGATACAATGGGAGAAAGCAATTGAAACAGTTGGTCCTAAAAGCATTTGGAGTTGTTTTCAAACACTTCACAATCGGTGGATGTCAGTCATTACTCTCCTGACCTGGAGTGGCAGCGGCATTTGACAGGTGCACCGTGCCCTTCTCCATTGAATGTGGCTGCTGATGTTGTTGGAAAGAGGAGATGACGCTGCAGGAGCCTTTCTGACCTCAGGAGTAGGAGGAAGTGGGTCTTCAACACCCCTAGCCTGCGGTGAGCGGGTGCACACTGGCTCCCTCTTCCTGTCTGAGAGACAAGTCTAAAATGATTGTTCTGTTCTGACTGAACCTCACACCCCACAGTGAAGACCTCTTTCTTTGGCCACTTCCCTTCTTCTCATAGGCTTTTCATATTGAGGTTCATCACGCTGCTCCCACTAGAGTAATAGATTGTCATCTGTGGTCGGGCAGTCTTCTCTAGGAAACGCCACCGATGCTTAGCATCCAATACTGTCTCTGCGTCTGTGCTGCCCGTGCCAGAATCCACACTCTGCAGCCGTTCTGAGGATGTCACTGTCTCCCCGGGGCTGAATTCCGACACCCCTGTGCCCCTCCCCCACATTCGCTTGGTATCCAAATGCAGCCAGAAGGCTGGAGACCCCCCAGTGATCAATGACAGCTCCAATCAAAGCCACCAGACAGGCCGCGCACTCGCGGCTCCTTGATATAAAAGGTGTTTTATTTCTCATCCTTTTATTTCAGTCACTGAAAGAATGCTTCCCGTGTGTGGATTAATTAAAGTGTAAACATTAACTATTGATTGATGCATTATCAGCACGGAGCAGTAGCCTCCCGACAGATTGATTCCGGCCGTGATTTATTGTCATATTCGGGAGTCATCACACTTGGTAACCAAGAGGGGCCACCTGCCTCCCACGCCGCGCCATCTCCACTCCGTTCTCTTTCTCCCCGCCCCCCGTACCCCCTCTTAGTCATCCAGGTGACATTTGAGTTCCAGTCACTAAAACATCTTCATACTACCGTCGAGGAGAGGAAAAAAAAAAAAAAAACAACCCTGCGGCCCGACATTTGTTCTGTGTGTCTGCATGCCTGTGTACATCTCCCAGGCAAGTATCAAATCAATTGACATGACTAAACGCAAAAATGAACAAATCTGTGAGCTTCTGTAGGGGATTTCTGGTTAACAGAACGTGCCCCTCCAGCGCTGTGCAGAGCGTGATACTGAGCAAATTCCAGGTGAAAAGAGAGCAGAATAACACAACGGAAAAGAAAGCTCCAGGTGTCTGTCTTCCCGCTCCTCTGCGGAACTAGACGGAGGAGGGCAACGGAACAACTCACAGTTACGAGAGGCTGTAAGTCTCTAAAGGGATGACTCAGTAGGACCATGTTTTATCAGGCCGACTAGCATGAAATTGCTGTTTTCATAGGTCAAGAAATGAACAAATATTGACAATTTCATAGGACTCAAAATTATGTACTTAAGCTCCCTTCTGAAACGGGGCGTCGTGGTCTATGTCTATTTTATTTTCAGTACGAAAGTGTGGCGCAGATAGCAAATCATAGGTCGTAGCTCGCATGCGCACAAACCTTTCCTAACTTCCTATGAGAAAACCCACCCCAGCCTATGAGGTACCCATTATCGAAAACCTAACCAACCAAACTGAATCAAACAAGGTTTCAAGTGGCCAGCAAGTCCAGGGGAGCCTCCACCTGAACACCTTAGCCTCAGAGAGAACCCCCAGACACCCAGAGCCCGATTCACAGTCGATGGTGCTGGGGGGGGGGGAGGCAGCAGCCTGAGGGGGGCTGAAATCTGGGCTTTAAAGTCCTTCCTGGCAGTAGGGAAGGCTAGACCAGCACCCTGCCTAGAGACAGAGAAAGGTTTGGCCTTCTCTCTGAGTTGCTCTAAATAAGATCCCAAAGTTAGGACCTGCTGAGAGAAATGAACACAGGAAGTCTCTGCTCCAGCCAGGGCAGGGGGTTCTACTCACCATTTCAGGAGAAAGAACCTGGTTTCTGCTGATTATCAGAGTTACTACCCCAAACAACCAGAAAAACAGGAAAGAAAGCCAGCTTTGTCCCCTTTGCCCTTTCTGCCTGCCACAGGCATCCCAGGTCCCATCCGAGTTGCTACCACGTCTGCGTGCGTAGATGTCGGATCCCCAGGTGTCTGTCCTCCTTTTCCTGTTGCTGAGATAAAATGCCCTGGCTGGGGCTAGAGGGATGGCTTAGTGGTTAAGAATACTGTCTCCTCTTCCAGAGGACCCAGGTTCAGTTCCCAGTTCCTACATGATGGCTCACAACTGCTTGCAACCCCAGTTACAGAAAACCCAGCAAACATACATAAAATAAAAAAAAAATTAAAAAATAAAATAAAATGCCCTGGCAAAGCCACTTGGGGGAGAAAGCGTTTGTGCTGACTTACAGTTCAAGGACACACAGTCCAGCACAATAAGGAAACAGAACGCTTGGCTGCCTTCTCTCTCTCTCTCTCTCTCTCTCTCTCTCTCTCTCTCTCTCTCTCTCTGGTTTTTGAGACAGTATTTCTCTTCTACAGAGGCAGATATTGACTAGTGGAAATTGTACTAGTTAGTGACAGCATTCAGAAAAGACCCTGATAGAAACACACCCCACTGTCGTGATCTATGAAAAAGTTTGGAAGAAAATGTCTTCTTTATGTGTGTGCATGTGCGTGCGTGCGTGCGTGCGTGCGTGGGGACGGGAAGCTCACGTGAGTGTGCATATGTTCATATTTCAGGGTGGTGGTGTTCTCTGGTCTCTTGAGTTGAATGTTTGGTTCATCTTTTTTTTTTCAGTTCCCTGTCTGTGTTACACTGAGGCTATAAGCTGCCCACTGGTTATGACTTTAGCCACATCCCGAAGGTTCTGGTGTGTGGCAGCACACATTTCCAGCTGGTTTCGTTTCACTTCTCAACCCAAGAGTAACTGGAAAGATGGTTTGAACTGTCTAAGAAAGCATGTCTGCAGCGTATTTTCTAGAAACACTATCTCCTGTGAACTCTAAAATTGGCTGAACTTGCTAAACCTGTCCTTTTCGAATCAATTTCATAGCTTTTACACTTCAGAGCCACAGTGGACTCGACTGGCATTGTTCTGTTTTGTAAGACAGAGCTGGTGGCAGTAGCAGGCTAGAGGAACAAAGTCCACAGTTTTGTTCAGTCACAGAGCAGATACACAGTAAAGCCTCTGGGCTCCTGACAGGATTCATTTTCCCCAACAATATTTCTCTTACTGTCTAGTGTGTGCTAAGGACGTTTCCAGTCACTGTGGAAACGGTAACACATGAGAGAGACTAACCCCCCTGTTCTCCTGGGCATTGGCTTCTGGAGTCGTCTTTCAGTGAGGTCAAATGTGTGAACATAGGACCTGGGGACACGAAAGGAGCCTAGGATGCCAAAGATCTGATTCGGCCGGGAGTGGCAGCCACCCCTGCTCTTGGTGGAGCAGACCTCTCTCTGCAGGAGTCCAGAACATTCCTGAAAGCTTTTCCCAACAGCTCTGGGAGAGAGCTCCAATAATACGGAGGGAGAGTCACACACTACTCCCTTCTAGAGACCGACAGAGTCCTCTCCCATGACATAAGGCCTTCCTCCCCTAGACACCCGCTAGAATCCTTCTATGCCAGGCAGAGTACGAAGCAGGTCCAGCAGGGATTTCTTTCTTTTTTATCCTGACATGGACATACCCAAGGTCGGCATACTCAGATCCATGGACTAACCTCACTCCAAGACCTACTGGGGCTGATTCTGGGTTCCAGATGATTTTTGCTTGGTTTTGCTCTTTGTATCAGGAGGAGCATTTGGGGACGAATTTGGAAGTCACTGGTCTACCATCCTCTGCTAACTAAATAAGCAAAGATTTTGTTTTGCTTCAATTTGGGTTCTTCAGGGATTGGGGTCTTAGAGATTAAACACGAGGCCTGGTGCATGGCACACATGTTCCCTACTACTCAGCTGCAGCCCAGACCCGCATGTGCAAGTCTCCTCTCAACTTTGTCACCATCATCGCGGCCACCCTCTCCACCAGCTCATCAAGAGGCAATCATTGGGGAGCCTTGGTGGCACATGTCTGTGGTTCCGGCATTTGGGAGAGTGGGCAGCAGGATCAAGAGTTTGAGACCAGCCTACAAAGCAACTCTGTCCCAAAAGACAACAAAGAGACACATAACAGAGAATCTCTTCCACTGCCCCCATTTTGAGTACCCAAGGACAAACACATCGTCACCATGCATCCTTACATAGGCTAGAGGTCAAGAGCAGGGATTCGGGACCAGTTCCCCTTGGTTTAGTACACTAGCTGATTGAGGGTGGTGCTGGGTTTGCTTTCTTGTCCAGTATAGGAGCCAGGTACAAATCAAGGCTAAATCCAGATCTGCTACTATGCAAATGTCATCCTGCCTCCCAGAGGCTAGGTGTGACTTTTAAACAGAGTCCCCGAGCAAGAAATTGTGACGTCTTTGGTGTGGCTAGAGTTCTGTAACGCAGACCGGTGGATGATAATAAATGAACCTGCAAAATTGACCTGGTTGCGAAAGCAAAGAGGAAGAAATCAGATTTGCAAACACTTGGGGATCTGGTGTTGGCCGGCTGAAGGGGTGGGGCTAGGAAGACTAGAGATTAGGTTTTGATATTTCAGAAAATTCCTGGCCCTAGGGTCACAGGACTTGAGGGGAAAGGGGAGTAAGTGCATGTGTGGGAGGGAATCCCAGCAGCACAACCTGAGACAGGAAACTGAATGCCTGGAAGTAGCTGACTTCATATTCAGAGAAGAGGGCAGAGAGAGAGAGAGAGAGAGAGAGAGAGAGAGAGAGAGAGAGAGAGAGAGAGAGAGAGAGAGAGAGAGAGAGAGAGAGAGAGCCAAGCACAGCTGTCATCTTCAGTATAGCCTAAGCCCGGCCTGACGGAAATGAAGACCCCAAGTATTCCTTGGCTCACCTCTCCAGCTGGGGCCAGCTGTGCACTGTGGGCCAACTTCGGGACTGTGGGTCTAATTCTCTAAGGGGTGTGGCACTCTGAGCCTCTGGAGCTTCTGGGGAGTGGGTGCCTTGACCTTTGACCCAGCAAAGGGTTGTTGAGCAGGCTTTCAGTTCGAAAAGACACACAAAACCCCAGTGTGAAGACAGAAGTTTCATCTGCAGCTTGCCGGTGCCTAACCACTAACCCTGCAACTGCTGGCTTCTGGTGCTATCCAAAGACCACCTCTTCTAGGTAGTGCTCCATCCCGGAGCTGTCTGCATCCGGTGTGCTCCTCAGTACCACTGTGGTCACACCGCTGCTCAGCAGCGTTTCCTGGAGAGAAACCCTTGCAGGAAGGACCAGGAAATATCTCATTCGCTTTACATCAGTCTGCCTATCAAAGGAGCTCTCTCCTAGCCTAACACCCCGCAAGCATGCTGGGTAATTTGAGGTTTAATCTTCAAAGGTTGTCTCATCTTTACTCTCAACTCAGTTAGAGAACTAAGTTTCCATCCTATGAAAGAGCATCCAAGTGACCTTCAGACTGCTGCACTCTTGCAAAAACCACACACACACACACACACACACACACCACACACACCACACACACACGCACACACACACACACACACACACACCCCCACACACCACCACACAACCACACACACACACACCACACACACCACACACACCACACAACACCACACACACCCACACACACACACCACACACAGACACACTACCACACACCACACACACCACCACACACCACACACACCACCACCATACCACACACACACCACACACACACCACACACACACCACACCACACACACACCACACAACCACACACCACAGCACACACACACACACACACACACACACACACACACACACACACACACCACACACACACACACACCACACACACAACCCACACACACACACACACCACAACACACACACCACACACAACACACACCACACACCACACACACCACACACCACACACACACCCACACCACACACCACCACACACACACACACAACACACACACACACCACACACACACACCACACACCACACACACCACACCACACCACACACACACCACACACACACCACACAACCACACCCACACACCACACACAACCACACACACACACCACACACACACCCACCACACACACACACACCACACACACACCACACACACACCACACACACACCACACACACACACAACACACACACAGACCACACACACACACCACACACGCACATACCACACACGCACATTCCACACACACACACACCACACACACCACACACACACCACACACACACCACACACACACACACACCACACACACACACCACACACACACACACCACACACGCACATACCACACACACACCACACACGCACACCCACACACGCACACCACACACGCACATACCACACACACACCACACACATACACCACACACACACCACACACACACACCACACACACCACACACACACACCACACACACACAACCACACACGCACATACCACACACACACAACCACACACACACACACACACCCACACACACACACCACACACACCACACACGCACATACCACACACACACCACACACGCACACCACACACGCACGCCACACACGCACATACCACACACACACCACACACATACACCACAAACACACCACACACACACACCACACACACACACACCACACACACACCACACAACACACACAACACACGCACATACCACACACACACACCACACACACACACCACACACAGACACACCACACACACACCACACACACACACACACCACACCACACCACACCACACACACCACACACACACACCACACCACACACACACACACCACACACACACCACACACACACACACACCACACACACACACACACGCCCCCTCATGTCTGACCTGGGAAGACAGAATGGAGACAGCAGCATTCTGAGCTCTGCTTCTAGAGGGTTCTAAAGTCCCATCCAAATGGCTCAAGGATGATCTTGGCCACAAGATGTGGGAAGTGGGAGGTTTACTCACGCAGACAACACAGGCAACACCCTTGGACAGTGGATCCCACATCTCAGGAGGGATGTCTCTGACATCCCAGCGTCACACCGATGCAGTGTAAGCAGATGGGCCGCTGCTCTGATTACAAAGGTTCCTGGGAGGCAGGAGAGTAGTAGCCACTGCCATCTCACGGGGGGGGGGGGGGGGGGGGGAAGGGGCAAAGCCCCTTTAACACCCACATTAATTCGGAGACAAAGAGATGCAAGAAAGCAATGCCTGTGTGGCCAAGGACCCCAGAGTCGTGCCAGGGCGGGGGTCAGGAGAAAGAGTGCAGGGGTCCTTTGTCTAGAAGGCCCGGGAAGCTGTGTGGAACAAGCCCTATAAGGTCACAGCGCTGGCAAATGCTGCTCCCTTTTTGACGGGGGAGGGGTGAGATTATCATCTACGAGGAGGAACATTAGATATTGTTACTAGACACCTCACCAGCCATGGAAACACCATATTCCCACCACCCAGACTTGAATCCATTGTAAAAGTTTACCTGGCATTCCGAAAATGAGGGTCTGGAAGAAAAAAAAAACCCTTTACCTTTTCTTCTTACAAAGTAGTTTTCCCATGTTTTAATCAACAAGCACAAACGACTCCCTCATGCTGGCATATTATTTCCTAAAATTATATGTGAGGAGCTTATAAAAGTTTGGAAGAAATAGTTTTTAAGTTGGCTAAATACCATTCAAATCGGGCTTTTTTTTTTTTAATAATCCCTTTAAGTTAAATATCTTTTGGTAATAAAGGCAAATTAGGGAACAATAAATTATAACTTCTGACCGGTGGCTGATTATAGATATTATAATTAAGTCCAGTTTCCTACACAAGGCATTTATCTTAATAATCATCCCATCCATTAGCATATCTTAAAGAGGTTCACAAAGCCGGCTGTGGCACTTGAAGAGACCTCCGAGCTCCTCCCTAGGCTATGAAAGGCCATGAAATCAAAAGAGATGAAATTACTTTAAAAAGAAGTTTGGGTTAAATATAAGTTGAGAAACTCAGATTATAGTCATAAAACCCTAACTTAAAAACATTTACCCTAAATACCCCCTCCGACCAGCAGCAGCACGAAGAGACTTCCCTTCCTAGAAATCTACAATTTACACAAATTTGTTCAAAGCTGTTGTGACCCAGCCAGACATGTACTGTGTCATGGAGCGTGCAGCTAGGGCTGGAACAATACTGAGGGACTCAGGTTTTTTCTGGAAGTCCTGACCTTGTTCTGTGACAACTGCAAGAAGACCCAATGGTTGGTAGTGGCGACAAGAGTAAAATAGGTGATTTTCTTGTCCCTGCTCATTTTAAAAGTGAATGATTTCTCGGGCCAAGCTCTTGGGGTTATGTACAAGACAGAGAGAGCCCGCGGCATGCCGGCTTTCTCTGGGACATGTTTCTGACAGCTTGCTGTAAGAGTCCACTTCTGACAATAGCTGGGGAGGTCAGGGTTGCTTTGAAAGATCCTCAGAGACGGCTCAAGGAGCTGCCTGCAGTCCTTCATGCTACAAAGCCCACAGGAGCCTCCTCTTCTGGGAAGATTCCAGAAGAGCAGTTAAGCCTTTGGCTACAGTGGGTGATACAATTCTGGCCATCTCTGGTAATTGTCCAAGGCACATGGGCAAGCGGCACCAACAAAGGCACTTGGAAGGTCAGACTGCAATAGAGCATGCCCTGATTTTATCCGGGAGATTGATGCACAAATCACCTTGATTTCGATTTGGCACAGGGTTATAAAATACACTTGCAATCACTGATAATGTGGAAGATCGGGCCCAAGCATGGGACACTGTATTTTATATCCCTGGTAGAGTTTTCCCTAATACAACCATAAATCAGCCCAGAAAGTAGGAACTTGGTCCCTGTTAACAGACGAGGAGAAATCTAGGAGCATTAACCAACCAAAGACACAGTCTTGGAACTTGGGGCAAGCTTTAAACTTTGTATCAAAGCCACCCAGATACATCCTTCAGGAGGCAGCCCACAATAGGAGGAGGTCACAGAGGAGCATGGACCATAAGAAAAGCCAATAAGAAAACAGTACCTGCAGACCAAGCATGCGCAGAAATCCCTGAGTCTTAGCCTGAGATACAAAACCTTGACAGGGGAGAAAAGGAAGAACTAAGATCCCAAGGAAAATGACCCTAACACATGTATTTAGAAACACCCATTAAAATATGAAGAAGAGAATAAAGTGAGCCTAGCAAGATAGAAGGAAATTTTAGCAGTCCAAAGAGAAAACCAATTTGCAAAACAACTCCTCGCAGGAGCAGCAGCAGCTGGAGGAGGGGGATGCTCTCTTTGCTCTGACATGTCTCTTTGACAGGTTCCCACAGAATATTTAAAATAGATTCATATATTCCAGGAAAATAAATACTTTGATTTCTCTTCAACTCTCCATGCCAGCAGCTATGTATGGCCTTTATAAACGATTTCCTAACAAATCCAGAATGGTCTGGGTGTATCCCACTCAGTATCAGAAATAAAGCAGGGGGTTTGTCTTAGGCTGGGCATGCGGGTCTCACCTCAGCTGAGAGTCTACCAAGATGTTTCCAGATTCTACCTAGAAAAACTGTTTTCCAGATCCCCTTCCCCTCAAGCTGTTGATCCCCACCACCCACAAATATCCAAGCCAGCAAACTCCTTGGCCGGCTCTGAGCATCAGTGGGACTACTGAGAGACAAAGTAGAGGGAAAAGTCACCACCGTCATTATTTCTCCCCACGTTATTCAAGGCTTCTCCTTCACCTAAAGCCAATAAGAAAGGCATCCCACTGTTGGGGAGATAGGGTGGTACAGACTTCTTCCCAAAGCAGACAGATACCACAGACTAGCCAGTTCCAGACCCAAAGCTTCCTTCTGCTTGAAGACAAGTCGCTTCTAGCCAAAGGTTCATTTAATCATTTGTAGACTCCCAAGTTCATACTGATATTTCATTTGTATTTTAGTAAATAAAGCTTGCGTGAAGTTCAGAGAGTAAAACAGCCGCACTGATCAGTATTACAGACCAGGAAGTGGTGACACACACCTTTAATCCCAGTAGCCACACTAGTTTGCCGTAGAAACCGGATGGTAGTGGTGCACGCCTTTAATCCCTTTAAGCACTAGAGAGGACTAGAAGACAGGAGGAGATACTTCCCACACAGTCTCATTCTGAGATTCCTGGAGGCAGGATCGCTATTTCAGACTGAAGTAGAGGTAAGGGCCAGTAGCTGGCTGCTTTGCTTTTCTGACCTTCAGGTTGAACCCCAATTTCTGTCTCTGGGTTATTATTAATCATGCTACGCAAGTTCCTGTTTCTGAACATCATATAAGAACAGGCAGCTTGTGGGCTGAAGTTAAAGAAAGGGAAGAAGCCCAGCCCACTTACTTGCGGGTAAGCTCTGGGGTAGAATGAAATGGGCCAAACTGTGGGGATTCTTGTACCAGATTATATGATTTACCTTTTCCATTAATTAAAGTGCAAAAACATCATCACTTTAAAAAAAATGATTCTTTCTCTAGCCATACTCTAAAAATGGGGAAAAAAAAACTTTTTAGGTGAACATGCAGGGCTGTGCTCAGAGGAAGAAAGTGGTGCAGGGGAGGTTAGGCTCTCTGCTCTCTGGCTCCTTAGACCAAAATTAAGCTGCCCAGCACTTTTATACAGTGTGAAACAAAAACACAAAACAAAGCTAAGAAAAAAAACAAGTTCCCAGGTGCCTTTGCCCAAGGTCAGATATCAATTTGAAGTAACATAAAAATAGAAACAAAGAGGCCGGGCGGTGGTGGTGCAAGCCTTTAATCCCAGCACTCGGGTGGCAGAGGCAGGCGGATCTCTGAGTTCGAGGCCAGCCTGGTCTACAGAGCTAGCTCCAGGACAGACAGGACTGGTACACAAAGAAACCCTGTCTCAAAAAAAAACAAAACAAAACAGAAAGCGAAGAAACAAAGTAGAAATTGATGCACCTTCCAAAAGGCTCTGCAGCTGGGAAATTAGAGTCTAAAACCCTGTGTGCCAGCTCAGAGAGACCAGACTTTCCCGTCTGATGTTTTGTGTATATGGGAATTTTGCCCAAAATAAGGATGTTCTCACCAGCACTGAGATGACCTAGTAAATGGAGAGATGGACTCTCCCTTCTGCTTCCTGGGCCGTGCCTGCCTGCAAAAGAATACTGAGGGGATTTGCAGGAGCTGTTGGGGTTGAGCAGGTCCAGTCGATGGACCCCACCCGTGCTGTCTCCAGCCTTCTGCCTCCCGGGAGCTGGCAAGCCATGCGGTTCCAGCAAAAGCTGGCCCTTTTGTGAAACCTGTAGTCTGGAGCTAGAAAAGGAAGGTGTCCAGGCAGAGAGAGGTGGTGGCCTCCAGGAAGTACGCAAAAGACAGCTGTCCCTGGACACCCCCAACAGAGTAGAATTTACAGGAGTCTCTTAAACTTGATACCTGGGGACTTGATTGAACCCTGGCTGTCCTTTATCATTATGAGTCTTGGAAGAGAAACTCCCTCAGCTTCCTCACTGGAGGTGGCATGACATTAGAGACACGGTGGCATACTGGTGGCCTGCCTGGACATCCATTAGGCTGGGCCTCTCTTTGAGAGGGGGAAATGCCAGGATGAGTTGCAGGATATTTGGTCACACTGTGTAAAGATGTGTCTGTCCTTCTTCACCTACCTAAGGCACCTTCTGATTGGTTTAATAAAGAGCTGAACGGCCAATAGCCAAATAGGAAAGGACAGGCAGGGATAGGAACTCTAGGAAGAGTCTGAGAGGTGAGAGGCTCGCCAACCAGATACGGAGAAAGTAGGATGTAAGGTAATGAGGAGAGGGAACAGCAGAATGTAGATGAATATAAACAGGTCAATATAAGTCTTAAAAGCTAACTGGGAATAAGCCTAAGCTAAGGCCAAACTTTCATACTTAATAAGAAGCCTCCATGTCATTATTTGGGAGCTGGCCATCCAAAGAAAGTCCGACTACAGGGATGCATCCTTCCACAGCTCAACCCACAGAAGGGACTAGAAGTTGTTTCACGGTACTATGGAGATGAGACCCACTCATGAAACAGGCTTGTGAAAGCCGTGAGCTCAACGCCCAGACACAGCAAAGCCCAAATGTAAAGTAACTTTGCTTGAATATTTGGGCTGAATCAGAACTGACCTTCAAACTGGAGTGGAACTGGGTGATAGAGTGGCTGCTGTTGTAATCTGCTGGCCTGGCCTGTCACCTGGGTACCCTGTCCCTTTAAGAGACAAGTCCAGCCCACTCCCAATATCCCCAGTCCTCCTAGGCAAGCAGATCTCCTGCCTCCTCTATAGCCCCCACCACCTCTCTGTCTCTGTCCCTCTTCTGAAGAGATAATTACTGCCTTCCCCTTCCCGTTCCCCCTCTCTCCTCTCTCTTTCCTCTTTCTCTGTCCCTCCTTCTCTCCCCCCACCCCTTACCATTCTGTCCTGCTTCGAAAGAGGTAACTACTGCCTCCCTCCCCCTTCCCTCTTCTCCTCTCTCCCTCTCTATCTCCCTATTCACCTCTTTCCTTCATAATCCCCTTACCCACTAAATACACTCTATACCCAAGCTCTCTCAGCATGGCATATCTGTCTGTCTCCCTCGCGACCTTAGACCATCTGCCAGGGGACCTGCCAAGGCCTCCGTGACCCGCCGCTGCCGCCGCCACCTCTCATGAGACCAGCCTCGGGTCACCCCGCGTTTGTGAATGATAACAGTTGCCTTGAATGCATCAGGCTCAGGGTTCCATGCCCCAGACCTATGAGGGGTGTGGCCCTTCCATTGGAGCACACTTTTTAATCCTGATACTCTAGAGCAGAGATTCTCAGCCTTCCTAATGCAACCCTTTAATATAGTTCCTCACGTTGCATGACCCCTCACCCATAAAATTACTTTCATTGCTACTTCATAACTGTAATTTTGCTACTGTTAATAAATCGCAATGTAAATATTTTTGAAGATAGAGGTTAGTCAAAGAGGTAGAAACCTACAAGCCTAGAGCTGAAGGTGGAGGGTTGCCTGGGTTACAGAATGAGCTCAAAGTAAAGTAAAAAGAGGGCTGGGGATATAACTCTGTGGTAGAGCGCTTGCCCGGCATGAATGAGGCCCTAGGTTCCTTCCCCAGGACCACCAAACAGCAGCCCAGGAGCCCGTCATCCTTGGAAATCCTAAGAGCATCCTTAGGAGGGTTTTACATAGACCCAAGAGGACCTGCAGCCACCTCACGGTCGAACACCACAGCTGGCAGCCTGGTAAAGGGAGCCAGACTACAGGAGAGGAACGGGGACCAGGAAACCCACATATCCTGCAACCCCTCCCCAAGGATGACATCCAGATGGCAAGTGTTGGCCATCAGGGCAATGGTAGCTTGTCAAAGGCAGTCAGGTCACACGCGAGGCTAGAGTATAGGGGAAGCCTCTGTGCCTGCCTCTAAATGTCAGAGTGCCAGGCTGGCAGTATTCATGAACAGCCAGAGGTACTCATATGACAAGAGTCTCACAGGTGGGTTCCAGGCAGGAGAGTGGCAGTGGCAGTGGGAGCAAAACCTCCAGGATGGAGGCCAAAGTCCTGTTTTAACCTACCAGTTAGTTATGAGCTCCCTTGTTCAGTATCTAAGCAATGATTAAATTTGTGCATTGGTTGTTTTAAGCATATGTTAGCAGATCTGGCCCTTACGTCCGAGTTCTATAGCATCCTTTTTTGATACTGCATTTGGGATCTCCTGCTTTTGTCCCTGTGCTCATAATCTAGAGGAGAGGTGTGGGGGAGGCTGTGCTGGCCCTGTGTTCTACCCACCCTAAACTCCTCCACCAGGACAAGTGGCAACACCTTGCTTTTCCCCATTAGCTTCTTTTGCTGTACACTCCTGCATATGACTGAGTGTGTGTGTGTCTCGCTGTGTGTGTGTGTGCGCACGGGTGGCCTTGCTCTCCTTCTGGTATCCCCCTTCCCTTCTCATCTCTGTGTCCATTCCCACCCCCAACTCTGCAGACACTGCTCTTGATAATTATAGTTTATTGATTTCTCCCACTGTCTGCTGCCCTGACACCATGTTCTTCATCTTAGTTGGGCACCTTGTGGTCCATCACAGCTTGCATTTCCTGGGAGGCAGGATGCCTCCCAGAGCAGCTCTCCCAGTGCCTGTAGTCAGGTTCCTCTCCACCACCACCCACAGCCCCCACCCCATCCCGTGACCTCAGGCTGGGTCTGGAAAGGAGATGAAAGGTCTTCGCAGTAAAACCATATTGACATTTCCCACATGTCAGACACATCGGGCTGTGCGTTCTCCCAAACCCCATTGAGGGAGGCCTATCACTCGCTACAAACGAGGCGCAGAGACACGCAGGTCCACCTGAAATTGTACAGCCATCCAGTGGAGACACTGAGATCAGATCTGAATTGTGCACTCAGATCCATGACTAACGGGAGTTGGTTTGGGTAGACAATGTGCTGGTCTAAAACAATGTGCCCCAAGGCAGCATGGCCTGTGGCAGATCCCACTCCCACTGCCATCCAGAGAGCAGGTCCCCAGCCAGCTGTTGCAGGAGACAACCTGGCTCCTCAGCTGCTGACTTCTTACCATAAACAGGAAGGCCATAAAAGGGGCCCCTTTTGCTCAGACCCTCAGGGGCTTCTCTCTCCTCCTCCTCCTCCTCCTCCTCCTCCTCCTCCTCCTCCTCCTCCTCCTCTTCCGTCTCCTCCTCCAGTTTGTGTCCCCAGGCAGTCTCCTCCTCCAGTTTGTGTCCCCAGCAGATGAGCAATGGTTTCCTTGAGAAAGCTACTTTCTCTCTTGCCCCCCCACTCCCAACTCCCCAACCTCCCTGCCTCAAGATAAACGTCAATGCCGGTTGGAAATTTCAGCCCCTACAGTCACCCTGAGTTCAGGATGGGGTCAGATATCTGTACCCATCCTGGAACCCAGAGTCAGAAGGTGACAGTGGCAGATGCACAGTTCCCTCCCCCATTCTTCGTTAACCACCTCTGTTTTCAAACTAACCAATCCAGAGAAAGGACCCACTTCCTGAAAAGAGAAAGCCACAATTCTGAAAAGCCCCTGGAGGGCTAAGGATGTGGCTCAATCTGTGCGTGCTAGCCTAGAGCATAGAGGAGAAACCAGGACCAGAACAGGGGTAGTGAGTGACGTGCGCCTGCAATGTTGGCGCCAGTAATATCTGCGCTCAGGAGATAGAGACAGGAGGATGGCAAGCTCATTCTCCTTGACTATCTGAGTTCAAGGGTAGCCTGGGAGACGTGAGACTCAATCTCAAAAACAAACAAACAAACAAACAAACAAATCCCTTGAGAAAAAGGGATTAAATGGGGTTAAAAGGCAACAAGAGAGAGCTCTAAGGACAGACGAAACAGAATGTCTCAAAGAATGTTCTTGATAACACTCTCAGGAAAGACTGTAAAAAAGGAAAATAAAATAAAATACTAAGTCTCCAAAGCTACAGAGAAACTCTGTCTCAAAAAACCAAAACCAAACCAACAAACAGGAAGGAAGATTTTCCAGAGCCACAGGGCTGCCCTTTGGTAATCGTAACTGCGTGGTTTAAGATTTTGCCAATTCCCGCTGCAAAAGACCTTGCTCTGTTGCATAACCGATTTTCCAAATATCCTTAATCAAAACTTCTGCATATGGCCCACATTCAACAGCATCTAAAGTCACCTTCTGTGCCTCGGGACCCTGAGGGGACTGCATGAGGTCACGGGTTCTGGGTACACACTGGTGTCAAGTCAGTGTAACTCTTCAGGTTGTATGTTAGAGCCATAACTATTGGCCACTCTCCCTGCTCCCTAAGAATAAGGGGAGCCCCACAAGATAAATGCTAAGTCAGAAGGAAACACTGAGGTGCCAGGAAGAGTCTGCTGGGGCAAGCAATCAGCCCTCCTTTGGCAGGGGGAATCTTCCAGTTTCCAGGAAGCCATCTTTAGTGACAACTTCATCTCTCTTTGGTACAGGGATGCTCAGGCATCATCAACCCCATCTCCACAAGTTCACAGCAGTATCAGTAAAACTTCTGGACCCCATCCTAGGGACCCTGAGAGACAAAGACAACACTTATGAGAGTTCAAAAGTCAGGGTGTGGCCGAGTCCTTGAAAAGGTTTGTACACACACACACACACACACACACACACACACACACACACACGCGCGCGCGCGCGCACTTGACCTCCACCTCAGCCTAGGAATGTTCTCATCCCTGTCATCTCCCGTTCCTAGGCATTGAGCATGTCACTGTGATCCTCCGGTTCTACAAAGCCTCTTCAGACCCCAAGTGGCTCCCCCTTGTCCATCTCTGCCTGTCACTTAGTGTGGGTTAGTCACCAGTCTGTTTTCAGCATTTTGGATTTGAATCAGGGGTTGTAAGGTCTCAAGCACACTGTTTTCACCTACAGCCATGCACAGTAACCTCTATTTAACCATCGGGTGAGGGAGAGAAGCTGGACAGATGGCTCAGTGGCTGATCTTCCTGAGGACCTAGCTTCAATTCCCAGCACCCACAGGGCAGCTCACAACTGTCTGTAACTCCAGTTCCAAGGGATCCGACAGCCTCACACAGACATACATGCAGGCAAAACGCCAATGCACATAAAATAAATTAAAGCCGGGAGGTGGTGGCACACACCTTTATTTAATCCCAGCACTCTGGAGGCAGAGGCAAGTGGCTCTTTGTGGAGTTTGGGACCAGACTGGTCTACAGATAGAGTTCTAGGACAGGTTCCAAAGCCACACAGTGAAACCCTGTCTCAAAAAAACCAAAATCAAATAGATAAGGAAATTTAAAACCAAAAAAAAAAATAATGGGTAGAGAGCCATTGCGGAAGACATTTGCTGTCAACCTCTGACCTCCACACGCATGTGCACAGAGACAGAGCGAGCCTGAACTAGTCTCCACTTCTCATGACAGCCGTGAGGACACTGCTGGAAGACGCCATGTACGCATGGTGAGACTTCTGATATTCCCAGAGAAAGTCGGACCCAAGAAATGGGGCCACGGCCCCACTTTTGCCAATACCTGTCAGGGCAGGCGGTGGCCTGCAGATACTGATCCTCTCAGGATCAGTCTTTTTCTCGGGTTCACCCAAATTAAGCATCCCAGCAGGGTACTTCCGGGACTACCCAAGCCCCGCCTCCACATGCTGCTCCAGTCTCGCAGCTGGGAGGCTTTTACCTAACAAGCTTTTCTGGTCAGGTCAGCCAGCAGCTGAAGACCATACCTCTTGGATTTCTTTTTCCTTACCTCTTTCACAAACTCCCAACAGCAATCTCGCCAAATGCTCATGGTTTTTCTACTCGAATGCAAAAGAGAGTGGAGGAAACCCCAAATCCTGCCGCACATACTCAGAAGCCTCATTCAAGACCCCCCCCCCCCCCCACCTTCTGTTTTCTGGCCTAGAGTCTTAGGCGAGCCCTTCAGTCTTTGGGTCTAGCCAGTCCCCCATAGAAAGGGGCCGGTAGCCCTGGCCATGGATGAGAGCTATCGTCGATGGGCGGAGTCTGCTACATTGAAAATCCTGTAAAGCAGTCGCGGTGGCAAAGACCTGTCAGCCCCACTACGCAGGAGGTGGAGGCAGAAGAAGCAAAAGTTCAAGGCTAGCCTCAGCTATATAGGGAGTTCCAGACCACCTGGCTTACGGCAGCGCCTGTCTGAAAGATGCTAAAATTAAAGTAAATAACATATGCCTAGTAAGATGGCTAACGGGTAAAAGTTCTTGTGGCAAAAGACTGATGACCCAAGTTCAATTCCTAGAACTCGGATAAAAGTGGAAAAAGGAAACCAACACCACAGGTTGTTCTCTGACCTCCCCGAGCATACTGTGGTATGTGTGCTCCCCATATAAATAAAATGATGCTTTTTTTTTTTTTTTTTTTTTTTTTTTACTTTTTCGAGACAGAGTTTCCCTGTAGTTTTTGGAGCCTGTCCTGGAACTAGCTCTTGTAGACCAGGCTGGCCTCAAACTCACGGAGACCCACCTACCTCTGCCTCCCAAGTGCTGGGATTAAAGATGTATGTCACCACCACCCGGTAATAAAATGATACTTTAAAAAAATCAAATAAAGCCGGGCGGTGGTAGCGCACGCCTTTAATCCCAGCACTCGGGAGGCAGAGGCAGGCGGATCTCTGTGAGTTCGAGACCAGCCTGGTCTACAAGAGCTAGTTCCAGGACAGGCTCCAAAGCTACAGAGAAACCCTGTCTCGAAAAACCAAAAAAAAAAAAAAAAAAAAAAAAAAGATCAAATAAAAACAAAAGCCCCTTGATTATAGAGGATAGGAAAGACTGTGCCTGCCTTCTCATGAAGTTCCCTCACAAGCCCCAGAGGGACCGAGTCCGACAATGTGAGAACTCCTCACCCTACAGAGAATGGCCCATGATTTAAAGTGTATTAATTGACTCGAATTTTCAAGGCTAAACTATAGTTTGGTCCTATCTGTAATTTCTTAGGTTTGGATGGTGGTTGACTATGAGCAACAGCATCCAATGGGGCAAATCACAAATAAGATGGCCATGGTGTAACAGTAAAAGTAAAATGCTGCAGACTCCCAAGTGGCTGCAGCAGGCAGCGGTCCCGAGACCACACCGCAGGTCCCCGAAGTGGCAGCAGGCAGCAGGCTGTGGGTCTCGAGAGCAGCCAGTCCCAGGCAGTTCCCCAAGTGGCTGCAGCGGGCCACAAGGGGAAGCGAGTCCCAGGCAGGGAGCCACGTGATGGGCGAGAGACAGACTCCATGCAGAGTGAGGTTGGATATTTATTTAGTGGGTTATGGAGGGGAAAGGGAAGAAGGGAAGAAGAGCAGAGGGGGGGGGCAGAGAGAGAGAAACAGAGAGGGGGGAAGGGGAGAAGAGAGAGACAGAAGCTGCCTCTTCTAGAGGGAGATAGAAAGGAAGGGACTCCACCTGGAAGTCAGCTTGCCTCAGCAGCCCAGGGAAGGAGTGGGGGTGGCTTGTCTCTTAAAGGGACAGAGCAGACCATTACACATGGTCTGCCATAGTCTGCTAGTGTGCCTCCCTGGAGCCAGAATTTGCTTTACCTTAGGTTAAAGCTGAAAGGCCAGCATTGGGGCCACAGAGGGAGAAAGAGCATCTCATCTGCAAGCAGAGAGGAACTCTCTTTTTGAATCTGGCAAGCAGCACCCCCACACCACCTCACCTTGCCCTCCCCACCCCACCCTACCCCCCCGCTGCCCTGTACTTCTTCCTTTCTGGGCCAGCCTGACACCCTTTCAGTGACTGTCTGAAAGACAGGATGTAAGGACAGTCTAGAGTCCCTGGCAGACGGGATGGGAGAGCAGTGCAATTGCATCTCCTCTGGATCAACCCCGAAACAATGTTCATCCACCACTCTGTGTGTGGTCTGTAATTAGGCGGGAGCTCAAGCTCCGAGCACTAAAGACGCTGAAACAGCAGCATGAGAGTTTGGGGCCAGCCTGGGCTACAAAAAAATAATTAAGAATTTTTGTTGCCCACTGGGGTGGTACACTGGAGAGGCCTGGGCTGACAAACCACTGAGTTTAAGACCAGCCTCATCTATATAGTAGATTCCAGGTTAGTCAAGGCTACATTGTGAAACTCTGTCTCAAAAACCAAAGGGTGAGGGAGGGGCATCCCCCCCTTCATCGAGGCCGAGAATCCTTGACCTTGACCATCTTTTGGAGAAACAAAGTGTATTGCAGACATGCAAATGAAGTCCAGCCTCAGAGGCAACCTCACCCTTGCTGGATGTGAGTGAGTAACCATTTTAATAGCCCTGCAAACTTACCACCCTTCTTACAGAAAAGCTGGGGGGAAGGGATGTGACCCACTGGACTTGGGTTTCCGTGCATTTCCCCCCCAGGAGTCAAATGTCTGTCAAAGATTTTTGAAGCCCAAGTTTGACTCTGAACAACCTCAAGAGGCTGCACAGCACACGCCACTGAGTGCCTATAAACAGCCCTGGATCCTCCCCCCCCCCCGCACGCTTCTAGCTAGCCAGTTCAATATCATCACGGCGCCTAAAAGGTTTTTAATATAGATATTAAATGTATCCATATCATCACCAGTAAGTGTGAGAGCCAGAGCAGGGGCTTTTCCTCTGGGGTCTTCCCAGCTATTTGCTGCTGACACACACTATTAAAAATAAACCTACCCGGAGGAACTAGTCATTTTACGTGGTATGAGGACTAATGTCATCATTTAGGAGCTGCAGAGGCCCCAGGTGATGATGGAAACATGACCGCGCGAGATGATCTTTCCGTAGACAGCTTTCATCATCGGCAGCATGTCACGTGGATGCTTATTTAAGACTTACACCGCTGAGCAAACATTGATGCCTTAAACAGAAGGAAGCCATCAAGGTGATGAAGAATGGCGCTCTTTTCTGGGGCTTGAAACAGGCTGCTCCTAGCTCTGTGGTGTGAAAAGGAGGAAGATACCTTCCACCTTTCACCTAGCCCGAGCCAGGCTCAAACACAGCACAACCTACGGAACAGCACCTGAGTCTTAGGAAGTCAAGGTCAGGCAGTTTTAGAAGCTGAAATTCAAACAGGGTCACAGCTAAGATATGAAAAAACAGGCTAGTTACTCAGAGGGTTGAAGGGCAGAAGGATCACAAGTTCAAGACTAGCCTGGAACTACGGCGTGAGTTCAAAGTCAGCACAACCTATTGACCAGGTTTTAAAATAGAAAAAAAAATAAAATAAATTAAGGGCTGGGATTAGAGCTCAGTAGTAGAACGCTTACCTAGCATGGGAGAGGTCCTGGGTTCAAATCTTCAGTACTACGACTAAATAAGAAAGAAATAATGAAGGCAAAACTAAGATAAGACCCCAAAGTCAAACAATGTTATCAGCCTATCAATGCCACAGAGGCCAGCTGAAAGCAAGGATCCTGAAATGCAGCCAGGTGAGCCCCGGTCACCCTCACTCACTGTGGGTGGGACAGGTCTCATTAGCCCCCACACTGTACCACAGGACAGAGAACTCTCTTATGGTAGCGTTTACCTCCTCACCATGCACTCGCTTGGATGGCTCATGTATTCATCCACTAATACATCCACATTTCCTGAGCGCCTGCAGACTCACAGGCACAAAACAAAGAAAAACTAAAAAGAGTAAAGGTCTGAGCTGTGCGCGTGATACACCCCTGCAGTCGGGAAGCTATGTGGGAGAATTGAGATTTGCATGCCAGCCTAGGAGGCATATAAGACTATGTCTCAAAAAGAAAAGAAAAAGAAACGGAGGAGGAGGAGGAGAAAGAAGAGGAGGAGGAGGAGGAGGAGGAGGAGGAGGAGGAGGAGGAGGAGGAGAAGAAGAAGAAGAAGAAGAAGAAGAAGAAGAAGAAGAAGAAGAAGAAGAAGAAGAAGAAGAAGAAGAAGAAGAAGAAGAAGAAAAAGAAGAAAGGAGGGGCCCCAAGTTGAATGTGTACATGCTACTCATGGCTTGTTGAGCTGAATGCCCACACCAAGGGTCTGCTGGCTAGGTAAAAGTTATACTGTGAAGTGTGCACACAGGGTTAGGTAGCCCTTTGCGTTAGATTATTTCATAAAGCAGGTGGAGATAGAAAGGCAGAAAGAGACCTGGTCTGACCTTAGGCAGAGCCATATTTATTACATCGAGGGGCACCTTTGTTACCCTGTGTGAAGAAGGTCAAAATGCCCACAGGGGAAGATGGGTCAAGGCCCCTTAGAGGGGCAGGAATGACTTCTGAAGTCTGCAAGGGAAGCTGGGAAGTGTAGTCCTCCAGCCAGAAACTGTCATTCCCAACTCTGAAAGGATGTACAAATGCAGGGCAGGGATGTCACAGCTACTCTCTGCAGAGAAGGGTCTATGTCTAGCTCCATCAAAGACAAGGTCCTCTGGTCATGTAGCAGCAGGGTCTTAAACTTGATCCGCTATGATGTTCAAGCGATTGCTGTTCTGTATTCCTGAAGAGAATTGGAAGATCATTTTTAGAGCGCCGAAAGTGGACAATTTAGTTATGGAGTAAAGCCAAGAGATTTTCTATGGAGATTGAGTTGAGAGGAACAGAGGTGAGAGAAAGGGAGCTTAGAGTAGATCCAGGGTGACTGTGATGGTCCCATTGCCAAGACTGTTACATCAGATGAGTCAGGAGGCATGGCCGGGGCTACAGGGCATGAAAGAAGGGGGACAGGAGGGACTAGAGGGTGAACTTTAGGATTGTATCTGGCCTGGGGTGAGAGGGATGAAGGTCCCTTTCAGTCAGTTTCTCCACGGCATCCAACAGGTATGGTGCAGATGCATCAGGAGCAAATGGAGCTGCTGTACTGTAGGGTATGAGCTATCAAGAGAGCTGACGTGGAACATTTGTCCGGGTCTAGGGTGAAGCTCAGAAAGTGAAACATTTAACAGACAGGTGAAAGCACAGGTGTGCGGATAATAATGAGGAAAGAGTGACCCAGGGGAGGAGCCAGAGCGGGAGGGAACCAGAGGGAAGCTGTGCCTGGTCCTCATCTCAAACCACTTGGGATTTGTTGGTGTGGAAGCAGGATTGTTCGAGGATGCACAGGTCCCATCCTTAGCAGGAGTCAGATCTGGTCCTATAGCCTTGGAGTACTGCAGCGGGCACCACGTCCAGGTGGCCCTGAAGGCCATTAGGCTGATCTGAGCCCGTGAGACAGAGAGGAGAATTGAAGCTTAGGAGGCTTCAGTCCAGCTGTTTCAGTTATGAGACCCCAAAACAATGTCCAGAGTGGCAAGAACAAGGATGAGTCGGGCTGCTCATGGCCCGTTAGTCCTTTTAGAGGTCACCTGAATTACTTTTAGGGGTTTGGCGACACCAGTCTCTCAGTAACCGCTTCAAGGCTGACAGAGGGCGGTGAGGGGAGCAGCGGTTAGAACGCCTCAGAAGAGGGTCCATCCAAGGGGCCATGACAGACCTCAACAGTTGGCAAAGATCCAGAACAGAGGTCAGGAAGGAATAACTGTACAGCTTTGTGGGGAGCGTGAAGAGACAGAATTACATGGGGAAAACATTTACATCAAGATCAACATGAGTGAATATAACGTAAGTTAAAATATAAAATGCAATTGTTCAACTGGCTGGACCATGCACCAGAGCTCTGTAGAAGGATAAGGTGACTAACTAGCTGTTTGTTACGTCAGTCTCCTGCACGAGGAACCAGCACCTGGCAGGTTTGTAAAAGACGTCAGTTAAAGATGGCATCTAAGAGATGAACCTGAACAGAAAGCGGCACGTGATACTTCTTGCGTCCATGTATGATGAACTTTGTATATTTGTTTCAAATATTAACAGCACCAGATGCTACCTGACGTGCAAAAACGGAGTATCTCAAGTAAAAACTTTTGTTAGAAAAAATTTGATAAGGTAAAATTTAAAAAATTAGAACTATTACCTTAAAAGACCATATCCAGTATTTGAAAACATGACAATACCTATTTTTAACATAAAATGTTATAGTTATAGTCTAAGATTATATAGTGAATATATTTTATATTGGCAGGCTGCATAAAGAGACAATTTAATTCTAAGTTGTATTCCCCAGAAAGAAATGATTTCCAATTTTCAATTTTAAAACTATACTCCCAGAGACAGTATTTGGCTTGTCAAGAGTAAATCATTCACTTCACAAAGTTTTGTAAAATTAACCCTATTAACAGAGACCTTAAAAAAAGAAAAAAGAACTCTGCATTCTCATTCCATACACTGAACCAACAGATGAAAGCGGCCAGTCACATCAAGTCTGTAACAAATAATTTACATGTAACATGGTCTGAATTAACAAAGAAGGCTAAAGCCAACTCTCTACCCCTTCTGTGGAAGGACAAATCTCTAGGTCACCACACACTGACAGCAGTAAGCATATTTCTTAACATCAGTCTATTTAAAAATAGATTGGTTGTTTAGAGGCATAATTTATAAAGCAAGATAACCAAATTAAATGAGCTTTTGGCTTTTGGAATTGTTTAAGAAAATATTCACAAGCCTCGTTGAACGCCTGGAGAACAGTAATGACTCTGTTTTACTCGGGCGCTTTACTTCGCTGCCAAAGCCCTTATACTTGTAGGCTTCGAGGGGAGAGCGCAGGCATGGCCCCAGTGCTCTCTGTCTGGGTAGAGACTGGATTATAGTCTCAAAGTACCACAGAATAGCCCAGCTTGGAGAGAAACTCCTTCTTCTGAGTCATCTCCTCCTGAAGAACCTGAGGGCTTGGGGTATCACTTCATAGAATCCTTTGTTGACTATACAGACACAAAACCAGTGTTAAAGATGCCATTTGGATATTCTTTTCTTAATTGATTTTTATTGAGCTCTACATTTTTCTCTGCTCTCCTCTCTGCCTCTCCCCTCCTCTTCTACCCTCTTCCAAGGTCCCCATGCTCCCAATTTACTTAGGAGAGCTTGTCTTTTTCTACTTCCCATGTAGATTAGATCTATGTAAGTCTCTCTTAGTGTCTGCATTGTTGTCTAAGTTCTCTGGGATTGTAGTTTGTAGGCTGGTTTTCTTTGCTTTATGTTTAAAAACCACTTATGAGTGAGTACATATGATCATTGTCTTTCTGGGTCTGGGTTACCTCACTCAAAATGGTGTTTTCTAGTTCCATCCATTTTCCTGCAAAATTCGAGATGTCGTTATTTTTTTTCTGCTGTGTAGTACTCCATTGTGTAAATGTACCACATTTTCCGTATCCATTCTTCTGTTGAGGGGTTGTCTGAAAACAACCGTTTGGATATTCTAAATAATGTTCCGAAGCTGTGAGCCTGATATCAGTATCTGGTATCCTCCTATGATCAGGGAACATGGGAGATCAGGGTGTGGACCTCAGAATTAGCTTTTGCTAAGAGGAGGACAGAATGCTAGGGTAAAGGGCATGACTCACTGAACTAGCATGAAGACCCCATCCCAGTTGCTGGTAAGCTTACGTACAAGGTGTGCTCTCTGTTCCCAGCAGCCTCACATGTCAGTTCAGGAGACACTGAGGGCAGAGGAATTGATGTTTGTCGCTCTGCTGTTTGAGACAGTTGGGATGTGGGTGCAGACTCTGAGATCTTCCCCTGGGCAAGGGAATCCATCCCCTCTCATTTGAGACCAGAGGAGTAACTCTTCACATAAGGAGGAGGGTTTTGTTGGTTTGTTGGTTGGTTGGTGGGTTGGCTGGTGGGTTGATTAGTTGGTTGGTTGGTTGGTTGGTTGGTTGGTTGGTTGGCTGGTGGGTTGATTATTTGGTTGGTTGGTTGGTTGGTTGGTTGGTTGGTTGGTTTGTTGGTTGGTTGTCAGTTGTATTCCCATGCATCCTGGTCCTGTCAGGAGGCTAGCACACAACTTACTCTGGTGGGATGGTGCTCCATCTGAGGGAGATTGTGCTCATCTAAGGAAACAACTTGAAACTGGGCTTTTCTGTCATGCCACCATAATGTAAATTTAACCCATTTTACTCAAGCATTCATTTTTTAATAATCAATTTTTAAAATATACTTGCCTTTGAGTTTTTGTTTGTTTTTCAAGACACAGTTTCTCTGTGTAGCTTTGGTGCCTGTTCTGGAGCTAGCTCTTGTAGACCAGGCTGACCTCAGACTCAGATATCTGCACGGTTTCTTCCTGTGATAACCCTGGCTGTCCTGGTGCTCACTATGTAGATCAGGGTGGCCTTGAACTCATGGAGATCTACCTATCTCTGCCTCCCAAGTGTCAGGATTAAAGGTTTGAGCCATCAATGCTTGGCAATTTTGAATATTATTTTACATTAAACAAACTTTAAGTTTCCTTTAAACTTGTTTCACCTTATTTGCTTTCGACTTAATTTGACAACATGCAGAATACTATATGATAGGAGGTAACAGGAGCTATAGGATGGATGATAAAGGTTGACCTCTCCTTCCAATCTTGTCTCTGTAAATTATATCTGTACTTAGCATGACTGAATGTTAGCTTGTGTATCTTAATTATCTTTAACAATTTACGATTAGTAAGTAACTAAGTAACTCATCTATAAGTCTGGGATTTTACAATTTTATCCCTGTGAATTTTAAGTCTTAAAAATTATAAATCTTTAATCAAAGATAAATCTATTAGTATCAAAATAAACTTAAAACCATAAATACAGTACACAGAAAGATTGTTCTTTTTAGTCTAGTTTTACAAAATGTCATTTTTTTCTATAACTCAGATTCTAAACAAACTTTATCTTGGAAGCTGGTGGGAGATACAAGATAAGCAGAGAGCTCAGTGGATGGAGCCGTTTTTATGGGTGCTGCTCTGATTGGTCACCTTAACTAAGATGGTGGTAAAGTCACCACGTGGTATGCCCTTTCTTTAACCTTAATAAAGATGGTGGCTAAGTCACGTGGCTTCCAAGATAGCAGCAAGTCACATGGCATTCCAAGGTGAGCCTAGGTCATCAGCCAAGATGGCAGCCAGTGGTGACGTGGTACTTCAAGGACATCCATAAGGCAAGAGTTGAAGCCAGCCAAGTCACATACATGGTATGTGATAGCAAATTAAGATTATCTATATATCCTTTTAAAATCACACTCAATGAACTTGGAAATACTAAAATACAGCAAGTTAATGATTCAACAAAAGCCTTTCCTTTTTTTTTGGTTTTTTGTTTGTTTGTTTGTTTGTTTTTTCGAGACACAATTTCTCTGTAGCTTGGGAGCCTGTCCTGGAACTCACTCTGTAGACCAGGCTGGCCTTGAACTCACATAAATCCACCTGCCTCTGCCTCCTGAGAGCTGGGATTAAAGGCGTGTGCCACCACTGCCCGGCTCAACAAAAGCTTTAAAGATAGTAAACAAAACCAAGAAAAAGAGGGAGAATTCAGGACTTAAACACCTTGCCACTTGTAACCTCTATGGGAAACAGTTTACTTCTTAGGTGTTCTCAAGAGTTAAATATCTGCCTGGTGGTAGCGGCACACGCCTTTAATCCCAGCACTCAGGAGGCAGAGGCTGGTGAATCTCTGTGAGTTCAAGGCCAGCCTAGTCTACAAGAGCTAGTTCCAGGACAGGTACCAAAGCTACAGAGAAACCCTGTTTTGAACCCCCGCCCCCCCGCCAAGAAAAAGAGTTAAATATCTATCCCTAGGATGTTCTGTTCTTCTCTCCTCCCTGCCCCAGAGTCAGGTATCCAGCCTGAGCCAGGGCAGGGACTTCGAAGGAAACTTTTAAACAACCATGCTTGAGTCCGTGGCAGATGGTTCAAATTCTAAGTCCAGAGCCAGCCTTTTCAGTAGAATGGAACAGTATGCAACCATTTTTCAATATTATCCATACTCAAAAGACACTGAAATCTCTATAAGACTGAACCTAGTGAGCTACATATCCATAACCTCTGTGTGTGTGTGTGTGTGTGTGTGTGTGTGTGTGTGTGTGTGGTGTGTGTGTTGTGTGTGTGTGTGTGTGTGTGTGGTGTGTGTTGTGTGTGGTGTGTGTGTGTGTGTGTTTGTGTGGTGTGTGTGTGGTATGTGTGTGTGTGGTGTGTGTATGTGGTGTGTGTTTGTGTGGTGTGTGTGTGTGTGTGGTGTGTGTGTGTGTTTGTGTGGTGTGTGTGTGTGGCTGTGTGTGTGGTGTGTGTATGTGGTGTGTGTTTGTGTGGTGTGTGTGTGTGTGGTGTGTGTGTGTGTGTGTGTGTGTGTGTGTCCGTCCAGATGGGAGTAGACAACCTGGAATGCTTTTACCTCTTAGCCTCTGACTTTAGCAGGACTTTCCATGCTCAGAGGGGCAGAAACACAAGTAGGCAAAAAGCATAACTTCTATGCTGTCTCGGCTAGGAAAGGCACAAGCTTGTAGGCCCAACAGAAATGATTATCGTTGCTGTATGGTGGCAGTGCACACCTTTAATCCCAGCACTCAGAAGGCAGAGGCAGGTGGATCTCTGTGAGTTGGAAACCAGTCTGATTTACAGAGCAAATTCCAGGACAGGCTCCAGAACTACACAGAGAACCCCTGTCTTGAAAATGTAAAAACAAACAAACAAAAAAAAAAACAAACAAAAAAGAAAGAAGACAGAAAGGAAGAAAGGAAGGAAAGAAGGGAGGAAGGAAGGGAAGAAGGAAGGAAGGAAGGAAGGAAGGAAGGAAGGAAGGAAGGAAGGAAGGAAGGATTAGGTTATCCCGGCTCTAGATGTAGTTGCAAGCCAGAGCACTGAGAAAGATTCAAGTGAACTGTGGGATTTGTGGGGAATGAAGCTCAGGCTACCATTCCATATTATAGTTACCTAAATCAGTTTAGGTATTAGAAGTTGAAAGTTCCCAATTTGGGCCAGCAGTGGCCATTTGTCCAATGTACATTGAGGACTGATTTGAACCCAGAGCTAAACAAGTGAATGGATATGAGGTCTCCCAAATGGAGCTTTTTAGATTAGCCTGCAGCCAGGCTCAGGGTGGAGAATTTGGAAGTCATGGCTTGGCCCAGGGCCAAGGTAAAAATAGGAATCTGCATCCAGCTGCTTAGAGCACCCTCTAAGTTCTGGGAAGACCAAAAACATCTGGGGTGTTAAGTGGGAGTCCCCAGCTATTATGTTCCAGGGTTAAGGAGCTACAGGGCTAGTGGAAGATTGTCAGAACTTTCAGCTGGGCAAGTAGTCTTGCAACAGTGGACAGTCTCTGGTGCCTTCACTAAACTGGTCTTAAGGAAATTCCAATGAGATCTGAAACCTAACTAGGCGCCTCTGAGTTAGTTCCAATAGATTATATTACCTTGTCCCGGTGTTCTGCTATGTTACATGCATGTTCTGGTTGAAGCAGTGTTGCCCCCCCCCATCTAGGTCAGACTGTGTGTCAGGGTAGTGAGGTGACAGAAAAAGGGTGAGACGGAGTGAAAAGAAGAGATTGCCCAAGAGATGGCCTTGCTGGGCACTTTTGAGCCCAGAGCTTGTATGACAGCCAGGGAGGTTGGTACATGGGTAGACTTGAGCGGCTAGTAGGCTCAGATTTTCCATCCCAAGTCCTTTGGCACCATATATTACATTGTTTTTCACACCAGCTGTAGGGATGGAGAGATGGTTCAGTGGTTAAGAACAATGGCTGCTCTTCCAGAGGACCCAGGTTCAGTTGCCAGCACCCGCATGGCAGCTCACAACTATCTATAACCCAGCGCCAAGTGATTTGGCACCCTCATTGGCCAAACACCAATGCGCATAAAATACAAATAAATGAACCATTAAAAAAAACCAGCTGCAGAGAGAGAAGGTAGAAAGAAAGGTTTGGCCTGACCTTAGGTGGGACCATGTTTATTCACATTGAGGAGCCATCTGTGCAGGTGGCCAAACTGCCTACAGGGAAGATTTGGCCTCTTGTAGTGGTGGAAGGAGGCTGGAAGTATAGCCGTTCAGTAGGAAACTGGCACTCTGTGTAGAGAGATGATCAAGAACGGGAACTCCCAGGTTGTCTCTCCAGGACCATCAGACTCACTCAGCTCCCTATAGCTGCAGAGCCCAAACCTGACATGCACGGCTACACCTGTTCAGTGACGGACTGTTATTGATTAATGGTCCGCATCCCGACACATCTGTCCCCTAATCCACTTAGATTGACCACCCGTTTACAGTAGTGCAGGAAAGTGGGCACCATTAGTCCACTTTACCAATGAGGAAGCTGAGGTTGAGACCAGGAAGCGTCATCTAAGGACAGGGAGATGGTGTAATACCGTGGAATGAGGGCCCTGAGCTGTTCCTTGACTCTCCTTACCCCTCCACAAACCATGTCAAAAAGTAATGTTATCTGAACTTCCACCATGCCTGCCCCTTTGAGTGAGGTAACAGGACTGAACCCATTCAAGGTTGAGGGTCCCAAAGCCCAGAAAGGTGAGTCCCCTTCCCCAAGCACGCACAGCAGGGAGAGGCGGCAACAGATTAACCTGCCCCTTCCAGCAAGTTCCCCATCTGTCCTCCTTCCACAGTGTGTGTGGGGGACTGGATGGGTAGGAGGTGCCAGGTCTTCTTCAGTCACTCTAGGGATAGGGTACTTATTAAAGGCAAAACATTGAAATGTCTCTCTTCTCTTGGCCCTCTTGGCCTCACATGCCTCTAAGATGCTCCAATGCCTGCAACTTCAAACCTGAAGCTACTACAATTCTATCTTCAGAAAATTAGGGGTACCTAAGTTGAATGAAATGTGGGGCACAGCAGTTAAGAGCACTGGCTGGTCTTTCAGAGGATGGTATTAGGATTCAGACATTATGTTGGCCCTATCACCTGGCAGGATGAACTTAGGCACTACCCTAGCCAGTCCAGGGTCCTATGGCGGCTACGTCACTAAGCAGTTGCAAAGGTCCCTTTAAGAGACAAGTTCTGCCCACTCCTCATCTCTTTCCAGCTGCTCTTCTGACTAAATGGGTAGGCAGGGCTCTTCCTGCCTTTTCTTCTCTTTTCTCTCTTTCTTTCTGTTTTCTTCCCCTCTCTCCCTTCCCTTTCCTACTCCTGTCCCTTCGCCCAGTAAGACTTTCCACTTAAGTTCTATCTGTCCTGCCATGTTTGTTCCTTGCCCATCATGGGCTTATCCACCAAGGTCCCACTTGCACCCTATCATAACAGATGGGGGTTCGATTCCCAGCACCCACATGGTGTCTCATAACCATATGTAATTCCAGTCCCAGGAGATCTGAGCACCTCTTTGCTCTTCAGAGGGCATGCATGTGCTACATAGAACAGACACTTAAGGAAACACTCATATACATAAAATAGAATCTAAAAAAAATGTTTTTAAATGTAATTTGTATGAGGCACCCAGCAGAAGGGATGAAGCAGATGCAGAGAAGTCTCTAGAACTGGTACTGGAGCAGGCTTGGGGTGATGGCCTTGCCCTCTGGTTAAGCTGCACAGCCAGCCCGCCTGGTGGGATTTGGCAGCGTGAGCCTGTCGCCTTTCCAGCCCGTTTTTACCTGATGCATTAGCATATTCTTATGATATCTGTTATCTTAATTACATCTATTTTCCAGGTATAGACAGACATACCCCCGAGTTGGGGTGCCCATTAGCAAATCACACGGTCCTCTGCAGCTGTGTTTTGATTAGCAGAAAAAGGGTTCTTTGGCATCAGAGAACTGAAATCACCTTTTAGGGTATGACAAGCTCAGCCGAGCATCTCACAAGCGAAAATCAGAGGTTTCTCTAAGGCAGGAATGAGAGCGACCACAGGGAATTAAAAGGAGGACAGCCGTTAATGGTTTCAGCTGTGAGGGCTCAGTAATACCGCCATCCAGCAAACAGCACGGTAGGAAGTCTAGGCACTCTTCCCACCAACATGTGTCCCCCAGCGTGCTTCTAGAAGAATGGCAAGGAGAACGCCAGGGACCACCCAAAGTCACCACTGGCCTAGGAGGGGCTCCAGCAATGAGGCATGAGCAAGCAGAGGCCAGGGAAGCTTGCAGGATAAAACCCAAGCCATACATTCATTCCCACAAGCTCTGATTACTTGTATACCCTATGCAAATCATTATACAACCCACTCAAACCCTGTTTGTACCTAGGCTCTTTTAGATGTGATTTCCATGCCCTACAGTGGACTCCCAAGCCCCACCCCACCCCCCACTTCTTTCTATTTGCCAGAAGGCTGAGTCTAGAGGTGTGGCTTACACCTTAGGAGGAAAGGAAACCTTTGTATTGAAAAAAACAGCATTCTTGACATTCTCTTTGGTTCTATCCTAGGCGACTCTCGAATCAGGTACTCAAATAAATGTAAAATATTACTTATGGGAAGTAGTAGAGCCAAGAAACACCTACAGGAGGGAATCCAGTCTTTGTTCCTTCATCACTATGGCAAGCTTTCCCGATGAAGGAAAGGCCATGCCAGGTGCAGGGTGGGGCAAAGCTTGGTGACCTGATAATGCACCTCCCATTCCAGTGTATGCTGTTCCCTCTGACGAAGGGGCACTCCTCTTTTGTTCTTTTTACTAGTATTCCTTGAGGATTTACTACATCCCAGGGGCTGTTCTTTACAGTTGACATAACAAAGTTGCCATTTGCAGACAGGCAAGCTAAATCCCGGAAGAGAGCAGTTCAGCTAAGGCAGTCTCCCTGAAGAGGCATCTGAGCCCCTCCCCCATGGTGTACGAGCCATGTTAGACCTGGTGAAGAACTGTCCAGGCAGGGGCCAGCACCATCAGAGATCCTGGAGAGAACCACAAATGAGCCGGGCCAGCTAAGGTGACAAAGCAGAACTGATATGAAGTGAGCTAGAAGGAAATCACGAGCAGCCTGTACGGGGTTTGGGGGTAGCCTCCTTTATGCTATACCTAAGTTTTTGTGTTACTATTATTGCTATTATCATGATTGTTGTTGTTGTTGTTTAGTTTTGAAGACTCCAGAATCCCGCTTTTAGGTTTACCAAGTGTTCGGCTCACCTGGAAGACTTACTTTCTCAAACCCTTCCATTGCTCCCCTCCAGGTTTATCAGGGACCCCCCCGTTCATGTCCCGCTGGACGGGATACATCTCTGTGAGTTCCAGGCCAACCTGATCTACAGAACATGTTACAGGACAGCTAAGGCTACACAGAGAAACCCTGTCTTGAAACACAAAACAAAACAAAAAAGCATCTAACCACATTCTGACCAGACCTCCCTCTGGTCCAGAGCCTCATAGAAGTAGCATCTTTGCAATCTACATTAACTCTGAAAACTTAACAAACACTGATTCCTTTATTCATACATGTATTCAGCAAGTCTTCACCCAGAATCCAATCTGACTGCAGCAGCAGGAAACTCTGCTGGCTCACTTCTCAGCTGTTTTCCCAACCTGTTGAGTGACTCAGTAAAACCCTGTCCTTCCCAGGAATTCAGTGCAACCAGTGAATCACAGCGGGAGCCAGAAATGCTGGAACTGCAAAGTCTACAGGGATAAGAAATGTATCTCTTCATGTATATATGGAAACATGGGCTCCGCACACAAGGATAAGCTTGCTTAGGGTCACATGGTATGTGGCGGGCAGAGCCATAGAGATGCTGTCTGAAGCTCCTACCCTCCTGCACTTGTCTTCTTCCTGATCTCTCTCTCTCTCTCTCTCTCTCTCTCTCTCTCTCTCCTGATCCTCTGGTTGCTACACATGAGGCCATCTGATTGGAATACATGGAGCTCTAGAAAGCCAATAAAACCACGGCAAACTTGCCGACGTCTTGGGACATTGTCGTTCACACTCCACAATATGATGACATTCTAGGAAGCACTTTTGGTTGTGAGCTCAATCCAGAAACAGAAGACTAAGAAGCCCGAGCCCACACAAATGGAGCCGACCTCCTCCTTGACTTTTCGGACGGTCCTTCATGGCACGGTTTCAGCAGGCACACATAGCTAATGTCTTTCGCAGTTCACCAGGTCAACAGAGCCAACCTTTCAAAATCCAAGCAATCATCTTGCACCTCTCTTGAGCACTTTCCTTTCTTCCATGAAGGGAGAGCCTTTAGAAATCCCTTCACCCACCTCCACTTACTCCATGCCAGGAGAACTCCATTCCAGAGCACAGAGTTATTCATACACAGTCCTGACCTCGGTCGGGGAGCTCAGGCAGGTGCCACTCCACAATGTACGGAATGACAGTAGATGGCCTTCCGGCCCTGGTGGTAGGATGTTGACTTGCATACCCACCTATGGCCTTTCTGTTGGTAGATACGATGTGCTATCCAGATGTACAGTTCTGGAATCATTCCCTACTGAAAGACCCGTCAGTACTACACCTTTCTCAGAGAATCCAATGGAGTGAGAGGTGAGAGAACACATTTCCAGGATCCCTGAAGACAGCAGCCAAGCCAAATCCCAAATGACCAGGGCTGTTCCAACCATAGCTGCCCCTCCCCTCTGTGCGACTGTGCCCGGAAACTCCTTATCTAGAAATTACCCTGCAGGGTCTTCCAGAGAGCCATCTGGAGGATGTAGCTTCTGGGCTGGGGTGGGACCTGGACCAGCAGACACCTTTCAGAAATCCAGAAATTAAGGTGAAAGTTGCATCTGATGCTTCTTAGTGAAGCGTGGATTATTCTAGATGACCCATTTCCCTCAGGGAGTCAGGGGAGTCACACGTGGAAGGAAGCAGGGTGCAGAAATAAACCATGCCCTGTACCACTGCAGCCCCTGCCTCTCCTCTCCACATCACCTTTAGAGGTCATGCAGTTTGGGGTTCTGTCCTAGTACCAGGGGTAAAGCTGAGTTTACTTGCATCCAGCAGGTATCTGAATGGTGGTCACAAGTCCCACTTCTAGGCAACGAGACTCAGGGATGCTCACTGGAAGCATCTGAGAAAGTTTCATCGCAGGCTTTAAAGTGATTATCAAAATATTCTCTGGTTTTCTCTGGTGGAACAGGACACACATACAGGCACCCTGATGAGCAGAACTAGCCCTGCAGTTACAAAGGAGCCCAACCTGAACAGGCCCCTGAGATCACACCTATAGCCATGGGCTAAAAAACCCCAGGCACCTGAGGCACTGAATTCCCATCTGTTAATCCCTAGCCTGTTGCAATACTGCCAGCTGGCCTGCTCCACCCGACACACTCTCTAATCAAAGACAGAGCCTTGATTAACAGTCGAATATAAAAATCCTGAATGCAAGTCCGGCTCTGCCACTTTGTTTCTTGTGTGAAATTGGGCAAGGTACCAACCCTTCTGAGCACCGATTTATTAATCTCTACAAAAAGAAGATGCGTGTTGTTGCACAGGTGTTTACCCATTTGGACCACCTTAGTCCTTCCATCTCTAGAATTCCTCTTGGCGATTCCTTAGGGGTGTATAATGATGGCAAAAGACAGCCTGCCTGACCCTAGGGACAAGTAACAGAGAAGACCTCTTTCTCCGCCAGAGGGCAGGTCTCAATGCATACTCAGCCTATCTTGCTTGAAGGCAGCATGGCGAGAGCTGGCAGTCTAACTGATTATAGCAATGAGGGTGGACCCACCTACCAGTTAGTCAGGGCAGCAAAGGAACAGATAGATCTGAGTATCTCCGGAAGAGTTCACCTGACTCTCTGGGCCCCTCGAGTACCCACTCTTTTCAGAGCCTTGTCCTCCATTCATCTGACAGATTTAGAGGCCCCCAACATCCTCCCAATAATCTCCTCTCCCTGTGACAGTGAGCCAGCTTCTGCTGCTTACAGCCAAGGATGCTGACAGATACAGGGCTGTTGTCAAGCTCTACTGTAGTCACATTTGTAAGGCATTCCTCTGAATGTTTGGCACTAGATCAGACTCACTTAACTACTGAGATGGTGTCAGACTCCCCCAGTCCCAGGAAGGGATGACTGGAGTCAAACATGGGTTTCTGTTCCTGGAAAGAGTGCCCAGAATCATGGTTATCTAACTAATAACTTCTTCACTTAGTTGTTGGCTGCTTTGGTTCTCCCACTTGCCATAGTTACTATAAATTGGCAACGTTGGATGAACACAACAATATGAAGACTTGGACCTTCCAAAACCAACATCAAACACGCAGAAATATTGAATGGTAAACCCGTCTCCTTCTAGGCATATCAAAGCTTGGCATAGCGAGCCAGAGCTTGCCAGTCTTCATAGCCATTGCCAGACACACAGCCAATGGTAGCACAAAAAAAAAAAAAAAAAAAAAAAAAAAAAAAAAAAAAAAAAAAAAAAAAAAACAGAGAAAGAGAGGGCAAAGGCCCAAAGCCAGCTCTGCAGGATAAACAGTCATCTCAGAGACATAGCTGTAACTGCTTTGCTGGGCCTCTTTTCCACCAGCCATGCTTGGGAGTGATTACCTGCCTTAGGATTTCTATTGCTGTGAAGAGACACCATGACCACGGTTACTCTTATAATTATAGGAAAACGTTTAATTTGCGTGACTTACAGTTTCAGAGGTTCAGTCCATTATCATCATGGTGGGACATGGCAGCATGCAGATAGACATGTTGCTGTAGGAGCTGAGAGTTCTACATTTTGATCCAGGCAACAGGAAGTGGACTGCGACACTGAGCCTAGCTTGAGCATAAGAGACCTCAAAGCCCAGTCCCACAGAGATAAACTTCCTCCAACAAAGCCATACCTCCTAATAGTGCCAGTCCCTATGAGCTCATGGGGGCTAATTACATTCAAACTATCACATTAACTGAGCCTGCTTCTTAGCCGAAAGAGGTAAGAGGCCAATGAGTAAGCTACTTGGCTATACTTTACCATCATCACCATCTCCACCATCATCCATTCCCATTACCATCATCACTGACATCATCACTGACATCAGCATCTTTCTAACTGTTATTAAGTGATATGCTGCTGGGATGAGCTAAACATTTTATACACTTTAGTTCACTGAATCCTTAGAGGACGCTTATGTGGGGCTAAGTTATCACTTAATAATGGAATGCTGGCTTAGCATGCCTGAAACCCTAGATACGAACCCCCTGTATCACCAGAGAAGAAGAAGAAAACCTAACCAAACGAAGACAGATACTATTGTTATCAACAACAAACTGATGGGAGGGAAAACTGAGGGAACTTGAGTAACCCAGGGTCATGTAGCTCCAAAGGGGGTCGTGATCAGCCCCCAGACTCTTACGAGAGCCCTTAGCCACACAGCTGTAAACCACCAATGCCATTGCCCCCACCTATGCCACACCTATGCACGTTCTGAGTCTGAGTTCAGCCTGTCCCAGCCTACTCTCCACAGATCTGTCTCCACAGCTATCTCAGCTACATAGTAGAATTTCTGCCAACGTGCCTCTGTGTTTTTATTTAGACGATACATTTTATGCCCGGGTAGAAGCTGGTGGCAGATCCTGTCTCTTCTACATTATAAAACCTTACGTAAACACCATAAAAAATGTTCCCTGGTGCTTATGGCGATATATTGATCACAACCATTTAAACTCATGTGCAAAGCCAGAGGCTGGGTACACCCTGCTTCCTGCAGTTTGGCCTGCAGGTTTGAGCTTATAAATCTCTATTTATACACCAGTGCTGGAGGCCAAGAAGGATTATTTATGAATGAGATTTTAGGGGCGTTCTGCCCCAGATTAATTGCTTCCAATCCTATTTTATGGAGGACCGATGGGTCAATGGTGGGAAAATGAATCTCAGCCATACAGCCTTAATGGAGAAAAAAATCAGAAGCAGCATTCGTCATGCTGGATGGTCACTGTCCAGTCCAGGTTATGCTGTGTTCTGGAGCTAGGCTCTGTGATGCTGGACTGGCAGCTGTAAGGGATGGTGACACTTGCATTCACCCCAGAGAGCAGCTGCAGCTCACAGTGCCATGGCTGCTCGTGCCAGCAGCCTCTGACTTTTTACTACTCTTGTCTTCTGGAAGGAGGCGGAGCACAGATCAATAAGATGCTCCAACAGAGGAGCCTGCAGCAAGGCCATTTCTCAGGCAAGACACTGATGGCACCTATCACTAGCAATAAAAGGCCACTGGAGACAGAATGGAGGCCCCTCCATTGCAGACCTGTCCACCCTCTCTGATAAACATCTCCTGAACAGGCCTACAGCAAAGAAACCATTTCAGGAGGCAACATGCCGGGCCTCCTCTTAGGACTGATCCATTGTGTGCCTGTATACAGTGTATGACAAAATGCTCCTTCGGAGTCTATGGTGAATACTGGCTCCAGGGAAGTCAAGGAAGATGTTGGAAGTCTTGTGTGCTGTTGAGTGATATCTATTCCAAATTAAATTATTTAAAGAAAGCCACATATTATCAATCCTTCCTCAAGTTTTTTGTTTTGTTTGTTGTTGTTGCTGCTGAAGGGGGTGGAGGGCTTATTCTGCCAAACTAGTTGCTTAGAATACCTTTCTTTCTTTCTTTCTTTCTTTCTTTCTTTCTTTCTTTCTTTTCTTCCTTCCCTCCCTCCCTTCCTCCCTCTGTCCCTCCCTCACTCACTCACTCACTCACTTCCTTCCTTTCTCTCTTTCTTTTTTTTATGCTTTTAATATCCTTTCTCCTGTGTTGGATAAAATTAAGTAACTGGTCCGGATATTACAACCAGAGTAGGTCTAGGTAGTCTGTCCCAAATTCTTGGTGGGCATCCCTTACTGATCTCAGGCAGAAAGGGTAGAGACAGTACCTAAAACAGCAATGTCCAATTCTAACGCAGCACAAGCATGCAACCAAAGGACTCCTTTCCTCCCATCCACCCGACACATACTGCATGAAGAGAATGTGGAATGCCATAGTCACAGTATCCTATGAAAGGCAGCTAGGCAGCATGAGGGAACAGGAAAGGCCCCTCAGTGGCCTTGAATTTAGACTCAAAAGAATACAAATTAGAAAAATAACACGGAAAACTTTCATTCCCAAACCAGATCAGAGAACCTGTAGGAGATTGCAAGGCAGAAATGGAAAGAATTTCCTGCAGAATGGACCACTTCAGCCAAAAGACTACCTGTCCAGTATCACTAACTGGCCTGCCTACATAGCTTGTTGTGGGAAGCTGTCCTGTGCTCTACAGGTGTCTAGCATCCTCCCTAGTCTCAGACCTTTAAGGACCACTAGCACTCACCAGTTGTGACCAAAAAAAAAAAAAAAAAAAAACCTCCAAATGTTACACACTGACCCTGGGCTGGAAATTACGCTCAGCTGATGATTACAGCACCAAGCAAAGGCACAGAAGCAGGAACGTGGCTGGTAACATGGCTAATCCTGATTGCCGACTTGAACGGATTGAGAGATCAGCGAAGGACACTTCTGGAGCTGGACTTTCTTTGGACCACCAGCTCCCAAATAATGACAGACACGCAGGCTTCTTATTAATTATGAAAGCCTGGCCTTAGCTTAAGCTTGTTCCCAACTAGCTCTTAGCAGTTAAATTAACCCGTTTATATTAATCTGTATTCTGCCACATACTCTCCTCAGTACTGTACATCCAACTTCCTCTGCCTCTTGATGGCGAATTCCCCACCTCTCGGACTCTTCCCCCCACCCCCGAGTTCCTCTCTCCCTAGAAGTCCCACCCATCCTTCCTGCCTAGCTGTTGGCTGCTCAGCTCTCTCTCTTTCAAAAAAGATTTATTTTATTTATTTTTTTCTTTTTTTTTTTTCTTTTTCCTGGTTTTTCGAGACAGGGTTTCTCTGTGGCTTTGGAGCCTGTCCTGGAACTAGCTCTTGTAGACCAGGCTGGTCTCGAACTCACAGAGATCCGCCTGCCTCTGCCTCCCGAGTGCTGGGATTAAAGGCGTGCGCCACCACCGCCCGGCTATTTTATTTATTATGTATACAGTGTTTTGTCCGCACACCAGAAGAGGGAATCAGATCTCATTACAGATGGTTGTGAGCCACCATGTGGTTGCTGGGAATTGAACTCAGGACCTCTCGAAGAGCAGTCACTGCTCTTAATCTCTGAGTCATCTCTCCAGCCCTGGCCAGTCAGTTCTTTATTAAGCTAATCAGAAGGTTCCTTAAGCAAATGAAATAAAACAGACACATATTCACAGTGTACAAAAAGATTATCCCACAACTTATTTCTAGAAGTGTCTAAGAGAGTGTTTTCAGGAGGTGGGTAGTAAAGGGAGCAGACCTTCCCTGAACATGAATAGCATCCCCCCACCCACCCCATCCTCCGATGGAATTAAGTAGGAAACCTGCTAATACAGGTTCAGAACCTCTGAAACTGGGGACCAAAATCAGTCCTTCCTTCTTGAAGTTGTTTTAGTCTGATACTTTGTCACAACAAGGAAAATTAACTAAAAGAGCTGGCATGCTGAGGCCCTAAAAACACCCAGGGCCTATATAGTCAGTGTCTAAGGTCACTGGACTGCTTAGAGAACTCCAGCAGATGCCAGAGAACCTCATAACACAGCGCCATTAGAGCAGCCATGTGCAGCACCTAACGCCTGCTATGCATGTGGCAGGTGCTTGATATCATCCCAGGTTTCATACCACTGGCCAGTGACTCAGAGGGAGAAGCCACAAGACCCATCACATTCACCAAATACAGAAAATATAAGAGACCATGGCCAGGCAACTCTCAGGGCTCCTCAGGGGGGAAAAAGAGGCTATGCTCTTGTCCATAGGAATAGTTCATACAGTAAGAGGTGGGGAGTGGGTCACATCCTACTGGAAGGCCACCAGCTAAGGTGACTGCCCTGTTACCCTACCTAGTCTTGCTTGCCAATTGCATTTAATCCTTTACAAAGAGTGGTCCATGACATGCAACCTCGCTGAGAAACTCATTGGAAATTTGGAATCTCGGGGCCCACCTTTGACCTTCTAATTCACGATCTTCATCCTAGCACGATCCCTGGGTTATCTGAGATGGCACTGAAGTCTGTGGTCTTCTATATAATGGCAGCTTATGTTGTAATCAGCAGCCTCTAATAAGCAGCACCCATCAGCACTTGGCATTGCCCATTTATCAGCTCCCACTCACCATAGCAAACATCTGGGATAATAAACTTGCAACAGAAAAAGTTTATTTGGGTTCTTAAAAAAATATTTGTGTGTGTGTGTGTCTGTTTCTCGGTGTGTGAGTGTATAAGGATGTATATAAGAGAAAGAAGGAGGAGAAAAGAGGGAGGGAGGGAGGAAGAGAGGGTAGGAGGGTAGGAGGGAGGAAGGGAAGAAGAAAGGGACAGAGGAGGGAAGGGGGAGGGAGGAGGACATATACAGATGCTCTGGGAGACCAAAAGAGGTTAGATCCCATGGAGTTACAAACAGTTATAAGCTACCCATTGTGGGTGTTGGGAACTGAACTCAGGTGCCCTCTGTAAGAGCTACTCCTAACCTCTGAGCCGTCTCTCCAACCCCTTGCTCAGTGGTCTGTAGGGTGCCATAGTAGGGCCATGAGCAAAGCAAACTGCTCACCTCACAGCCAGAAGAAAAGACAAAGCAAAACAAACAAAAAGCAAAGCAAAAGCAAACAAACAAAAAACACAGAGGGGTCTTGGGTCCCTTGAAGGACCCCAGTGGCCTGCACATTTTGCCCTAGGCCCCGCCTCTTAAAGGTTCCCCACCTCCCAGTAGCCTCACTTTGAGGACCAAACAGACATTTAACACACAGGCCTTTACGGGTATTCCAAATGCAAACCGTCAAAGTATGCATACATAGCCCCCAACCTTCATCTACATTCAATCTATTCAACAACAACCACGGCTGCCCTGGAGGTGACAGTCTGGTGACCTCACACTCGTTGGGCAGGTAAGTGCACAGATGAAGTCCTTCAGTCCACAGAGGACTACCGTGAATTTCTACCAGGTGAGAACACTCAGGCCAAATCCTTCTGCTAACGGCACAATACAGCCTGCTAATGCAGACTTCCTTTCCCCAAATCCTGGCTCTTTCAACACATGTCCTGCTTTGCACTCATTGGGGTGAAAAAACAGACTGGGAACTCTGTTGCTGCCTCTCCTAAGGAATGGAAGCCTGGTGGGGGCTGGGGTCGCACCAATTGACAGCTGGAACCAGCTAGCAACTCATCAGGAATCAGGGGTTCAAAGACAGTTTAAGTCACAGGGGGCGGGCTTAGCTTTACTCTAAGCTTGCTACCATTTCATCAGGTCGCAATCAAAGGCATTTACAGACCACACAGCAAAACCACAGAGCAGCCACAGCCCCTGAGCCTAGCAAATCTGTACCCTTGAATGGATATTACCAACATGGAAAAGGTCCAGGTCACACCTCTGCTGTGCATATTATCAACATGGAAAAAGTCCAGACCATACCTCTGCTGTGGATATTACCAGCATGGAAAAAGTCCAGATCACACCTCTGCTGTGCATTTTACCAACACGAAAAAGATCCAGATCACACACCTCTGCTGTGGGTATTACCAACACGGAAAAGATCCAGATCACACCTCTGCTGTGCATATTACCAACATGGAAGGAGTCCAGATCACACCTCTGCTGTGCATATTACCAACACGAAAACGGTCCAGATCACACCTCTGCTGTGCATATTACCAACATGAAAAAGATCCAGATCACACCTCTGCTGTGCATATTACCAACATGGAAGGAGTCCAGATCACACCTCTGCTGTGCATATTACCAACACGAAAAAGGTCCAGATCACACCTCTGCTGTGCATATTACCAACATGAAAAAGGTCCAGATCACACCTCTGCTGTGCATATTACCAACATGGAAGGAGTCCAGATCACACCTCTGCTGTGAGTCCCACCCCAAATCATTCCTTTCCCGAGGGCTCTAACATTTGAGGGGGATGTCATTTAGCTTCACTTAGTTCTAAGGCTGTCATTGTTTTGTTGGGAGAAGTGTAGAGGTTGAGGCAGATGTCATGATGCAGCCCAAATTTGGTCTGAATTGTTGGTCCTTATCCCAGCCTCCAGTGTACAGGGTAGGTGCCACCATGGCTGAATTTTGTTTTTTGATAACAATGACACATGACTGTAGGCAGGAAGCAGTCCCACAGCTCAGAGACCCCCCCCAAAGAAATGGCCACATAACTCTACCCCATGTTTGAACTGGAAATGGCAGAAACACTTTAAAACGGCTCTGAGGATACAGTGAACTAACCCGGGGCTACATCTTTCTAGATCCAAGAACGAGAGCAGTGAATGGCAGGCACCCTTTCATTCCTTTTTTCCCGCGGACATCCCAAGATTCTTCTGAGGGCTTCAAGACTCCTAAACCCAGCCAGCAGAACTGAGTAGTGTGGCAAAGCCACAGCCCACTGAAGGACAGGGAGTGGAGAGAGGAGTGTTGGCCCTGTTGTCTGAGGAAGCCCCCAGCTATGCTCAGAGGGTTCTGAAATGCTCTGATGGAACATGTGGCTGAAAGGGCCCACATAGATATCTAACCTTATTCTGGTTCATCCAGCTCTGGGAGCTGCCTACCCCGTGTACCTGAGATGCTTCCCAGAACTGAAGCTGGAAATATCATGCATCCGTGTTCCCAGCTTCCCTTGCAACTATGACATGACCAACAAAGGCTTCCCAGCAAGGTTGGACTCAGCATCCAAGACCTGTGTGTAAACATCATGGGGCGGATGCTGTGCTTTCTGGCTCCTGTGTGGCCAGAGTGAGACGTGCTTCCAGAGCTTATCCTGGATCTTTGTGAGTTATTCTGGGGGCCAACTCTGGACAGGCTAGCCCTGATTCCCTGACCATCCTGTAGTAGAACCTGTGTACCCCTCAGTGATCTCTGTTTAAACTGGACTTTGTGACCATAGGTTGTAGCACGATTAATAAAAACCCAGAGACAGAAATGAAGATCAGAAAAGTAAAACAGCCAGCCACTGGCTCTTACCTCTACCTCAGTCCGAAATGGTGAGCCTGCCTCCAGGAATCTCAGAATGAGACTATGTCTGAGAGCTGTTTCCTCCCGTCTTATATTCGTCTTTGGTGCTGGGATTAAAGGCGTGCACCACTACCGCCTGGTTTCTGTGGCAGGCAAACTAGTGTGACTACTGGGATTGAAGGTGTGTGTCACCACTGCCTGGCCTGTAAGGCTAATCAGTGTGGCTGTTTTTTTAACTCCCTGATCTTCAGGCAAGCTTTATTTATTAAAATACAAATAAAATTTCACTACAGTAGGTAGCTAAGAATCCTAATAAAAGTGTCTCAAGGTTTGCTTCCGCACAGAAGGAAGGACGTGAACACAGGAAAGCCCATTGTCACCCTCTCTACTCAGGACCATGGCTACTTCTCACAGCCCATCACAGAGCCTATGATGAGCAACAGGTTCTGGCAAGAGGCAGACAACAGAAGATAATTTGAGGTGATATCTTGTGTGACTGTTTTCTATTTTCACTTTAATGGTAATATATTTTATTATGTTTGTACAAATATTGGTTCCTGACAGATTGTGGGAGAAAAACCAACCTACTGGTCTCCCACCAGAGATGACATTTCACTACAGCTGGTGACTGCACGCCAACACAACCATTTGGTCAGGGAGCCGCATACCAGGCTGGGACTGGGAGTGTGTCTAGCCACATACCCGAGCTCTCTCTGGACCCAAGTGCCTTCCCAGTAGGAAGTTTAGTTGTCAGACTCCGTGAACTCCTGACACTCAGGAGTCTTTTGTTTCTAGGAGACCATTTGGAAGCATCAGTCCACCCCTAAAAAGCCACGCCCGAGCAAAACTTTCCGCTCCTTCCAGAACCAAGACAGGTGACTTTGTGGCAACTCAGTCCTACTTCCATACTGTGCTGTCCTCAAGCCAAATGTGAGAAGCCCCAGACAACCATTAAGGCTCAAGAGCTTAAACATGGCACTTTGAATGTCCCTTCCCCTTTTAAATCCTTAATAGACCATAGCCACTTCTTGTAAATGTTAAATG